>NW_026099576.1:20600618-20602740 GCF_025091365.1 Daktulosphaira vitifoliae
ACAAACTTCAAAACGCTACAGAATATTTACTATTGAATATTATTAAGATATTTTTTTACTAAAATTTTTCTTAAATTCTACTCTACAAAATAGCTATCTTAGATTTTTTTTTTACATTTTATTTAAAATTTAAAAATAATTAATATTTTTAATAAAATGTAAAAAAATTAATTATTGAGATATAGCTATAGACCTAACGTATAACTATTATTTAAAAAAAAAATCAGCTAAAAATATTAACTGGATCAAAAGTTATTTAAGTTGTCAGTGAGTGGTGGGCCACCCTGTATATCTTAAATTAAAGTTAATTTATTGTACTTTATTACAAAAAAAAACAATTTCGGATATTATTTTGTCTTTACGGTGAATATGGTTACAGAATGCTATTGTGAAAATTCTCGATTTTATATTTAAAATGTTTAACTTTATAATACTATATTTTTTTGAAAAGTTTATGGATTAATACAATGTTTTTATGAGAAATAATATTTATATCCCTTGTTCATTCCACATAATTTTTTTTAAAATAACATTATTTCTTTTTTTTACAAAATATTAACTTTTTCAACTTAACTTTTGAAAGTGTTTCGGAAATACTGACACTTCTATATATATCTTAAATTAAAACTAATGTATTGTACTTTATTATGAAAAAAACAAATTTGACCTTTAGACTTGTCTTCGTGGTGAAAATGGCTACCAAATGCTATTTTTGTGTGAAAATTCTCGATTTTATTTTTTACATTTTTAACTTTATAATGATATAACTTATTGAAAAGTGAATGGATCAACATAATTTTTTTATAAGAAATAATATTTTTTAATAATCCCTTTTTCATTCGACATACTTTATATTAATCAGGATATTAATAAGGAACTAGCAGATTATATAGCTTTTGGAATAATTCACCAATTTTTTAAAATTAAACACTATCTAAAGATTTGCATCGAAGCGTTTTTTTTTTTGATAGTGATTTTAATCACTGTCAGATATCATTATACTTGATCCAACAATGCCACGTCACCACTGTGCCACCACTCCCCTGTGCTGGGTNAATGCCACGTCACCACTGTGCCACCACTCCCCTGTGCTGGGTTTTTTTTAATATACTTTTCCAGTATTATTATTTTAAATTAATTGAAGCTAAGGTATAATACAATCTTATTTATTTTTAACCATAAATCGATGGTGTCTTTATATTTTAATTATGACAATTTTATATTTAATAATTTTATAAGGTGTTCAGTAATTAAGGAAACGGATTACTATTGTTCTTGTTGTCTGTTACAATTACCTGTTTTCTTATTTATTGAACTGCTGCATAGTTATAAAAATATAGAGAGGCGCTATTATAGCAGATTATTGGGTGTTAAGTAAAACATGATCAGACACAAAATATTAAAAAAAAAAAATCAAATAAACGGAGTTTTTGTATACAAAGTCAGTGGTATTAAATAAAAAAATGTTTATAAAAAAATTGTTAAATAATAAAATATTTAGACCTTTTCTAAAATAAAAATGAATACATCTTAAATAGATTACTCAAGAGACAGGTCGATTGTTACAAATAATTGGAACAATGTAAACCTTTTCATTATTCACTGAATACCCTGTATGTCTGTCTTAATATGTCCAGCAACTTAAGGCTAGATTCACATGTACGCGCAAACACGTGCGTCAAACCCGAAATATTCTATTCAATAAGTTATAGCATTATAGAGTTAGAAATTTTTAAAATAAAATCGAGAATTTTCACACAAAAATAGCATTTGATCATTTTCAACGTGAAAACAAAATAAAGTCCGGAATTTTTTTTTTAATATTAAAGTATATTATATAAGCTTTAAGATATATATAAAAGTATCAGTATTTCCGGAACACTTACAAAAATTAAGTTGAAAAAGTACTACTTTCTATACGCATTTTTATATTTTGAACCCCCCCCCTGTATTAAGGGAAATGGTCTGATTTAAAAAAACAGTATGTCGACTGAAATATGTATATAAATACTACGTCTCATGAAAAAATTGTATTTATCCATACATTTTTCAAAAAGTTATAGCATAATAAAGTTAAAAATGGAAAATACAAAATCGAAAATTTTCACACAAAAATAGCATT
>NW_026099576.1:20603354-20608021 GCF_025091365.1 Daktulosphaira vitifoliae
ATGTTCATCCCTTATGCCTTGTAAGGATGACAACTTTGTTTTTTTAAATAGGAAGACATATTTTGAATTTAATAAAATGTTTGAGTTTTTAATTCAATAGTAAATGGCATTTGAATATTTAGTATAACATTATTAGTTTATTAGATATAAGCGTTTAAATTTTCAAATTTTTAAATTAATATACATCTATAATACAGAAGGGATTACAAATACAGGTAGCTTATTGGATTTTTATGACATAACAGTCACAGTTACGTATTGTTTATTATCAATTATTACTATCAATAGATAAACTTTCTGTATTGTCAGTTAGTGTATTTATAAACTCACAACAATGTGCCTTACTACCATTGATAATAACAATGCTGTGTCCTTGCTAATATCGATGTCATAAAAAACCAATTAGCTACCTGTATTTTAAAACCCTTCTCTATTATATATTTATATTAACTAAAGAATTTTAAACTTTAAGTGTTTATATCTAATAAACAAATAAAGTTATACTAAAAATCCAAATGTCATTAATTATTAAATTAAAAACTCAAACATTTTATTAAATTCAAAATACGTGGTTCCATTTACAAAAAACAAAGTTGACACTCTTACCAGGCATAAGGGATGAAATTATAAAGTATTACATGGTTAATAATTCAAGAATAATGTGTAACTAAAGATAACCAAAAAAAATGTTTAAATTATATTTATTCTGCAAGTAATTGAGTGGGCTATGATAAAAAAATACTCTGTATATGAAGAATGTGAGCCAAGCAAATTTTTCATTGATTAAGTGAAAATTTTTAAGAGTAATAATTTTAACTAGGTAATATATGTGATTATTTGATGTATCGTTAAAAAAAAATGATCAAGTGATAGCTAAGAAAATAAATGAAAGCCATAAAAAAAAAATCACATAGTAAAAAAACTTTAACATAAATAAGAAATTTCTTCAAACGAGGGAAATTACAGCGATGGGGTCCTTTATTTATTAAATAATATTATTTATATTATTAATATTAATTATTTATTAAAGTTATTGAATATAAATGAGATAAAAATAAAATGATTTAAAATTTTTTCTTATCTCAAAAACTTTTGTAAGGTATATTATAATAAAATAAAATACAAAATCGAAAATTTTAACAAAAAAAACAAACAGTAGTCATTTCACCATGAAGACAAATTAAAGTCTGAAATTTTTTTTTCATATCTAAATATATTACATAAGCTTTAAAAGTGTCAGTATTTCAGNTCATATCTAAATATATTACATAAGCTTTAAAAGTGTCAGTATTTCAGGAACACTTTCAAAAGTTAATTTTCTGTGAAAAAGTTGTCATTTTACTTCTGTGAGCAGGTAAAGGGTCAACTATATAAAAAATAACACAATGCTAGATAATTATCTCATGTATCATTTCAAAAAAATTATATTGATTTTTAAATAAGTTATAGTAGTTTTAANATCATTTCAAAAAAAATATATTGATTTTTAAATAAGTTATAGTAGTAAAAAAAATTGAACAAATGTCGAAAAATAGCGATTTTTAAATTTGTAATTTTTTTGGAGATTTCCCCCATTTACGGAGAACCAGGGAATTTTTTTCAATTTTTAAGGGTACTGTCTTCGACTAGTTACGATTTGTGATCTTTTGACATATCGTTGAAAGAAATCCGTTCGGTGTGAGCTGAGAAAAAATGGTAACAGACACAAAAAAAAAACACATGGTAAAATTAACACCGTCTCAGCTTCACATCTAAGCCAAAAAGTAATCATTCAAGCCAAAGTTTATATAAGTTGTTGACATTGTATATCGCTTTGGTGTAGTATTCATGAATTTAATTTTTAATAAGTTGTTTATATAATTAGTTTGAATATAGTAGATGATACTATTTTAATAAAAAATAAACAGATTCGGATTTTATTTATTATAGATACATACCTCCAATAGATGCAGGAATAAATCAAGACGATGGTATTAAAGCTCTTAATATTCTTCTTAAGGAACCTGGTTGGAAATCAATGAATCACATTAATATAATTTATTATAATAAATTATTCAGCGTAGATTCTATAATTAAAGACCAAGTTTCTGACATGAATTTTCGAATAAAAAAAGAACATGTATCACAATTATTAAGATGTAGATATTCAGAAATACTGAAAAACTACTATACATTATTATCTTCTATATTGTATGTATGCAGAACAGATGCCGCAGATTTCTACTTCAAATGTTTGATTGAATTATTTAACTCATTCAACAAATCTGAAATAATGCTTCGAGGATGGCATACAGCTTTAATTTCTTTAAATAAAACATCAATATGGAGTGTTTATGTCAATTCTAAATCGAATTTATTGAAAATATTAGAATGTGTTACAGATTACCTCAGATTCTTAAAGAACAATAAATTGTCTCGAGATAATTTTTTCGATGAACATGATAAATTAAAAACTGAAGTTGTTGAAAGACTTCTAGAAAATTTCCAAATTTTTTTAAATGATATTAGTGATGTTTTACTGAGCGATTTCAAAAATATACACAGGCGGTGTTCAATGAATTTCAAAGAATTTGTCTATTATAAATTCGATAAAATATGTGAGTTCAGGGAAATAGCACATACATCAGATAATCCAAATCCTGAAAGGGCAATCCAAGTTTATCTTAGTGCGTGTAAATATTTTGAAGATTTTTGTAAATTTGCTTACAAATCTTGTTATGAAGATCTGGGTTTTAACAAAGTTTTAGATTGTCAAAACAAAGAATTAGATGACAAACTAATTCAATTCACTGTAAATTTATCTACATAGACTTTAATGCATAGTAAAGGATAAGAATCAACAGGTTCACTTTTAATAATACATTTCATAAAACATAATATATTTTTATTGTTACTTAATAATGTTTTCAGATAATTTGTAACTTCGCTAAATTTGTTATAACATAATATAACTAAGTTCTAAGTATATAACGTATTATACCTTATAAAATTGTGAATCATTATTGGTTTTAAAATATAATAATATAAAAATTTAAATTTAAAAAATGTATTATTTCGTAGTTTATGTCAACATAATATGCTAAATGCCTTAAAAATGAATTCAAAAACAATATATGTACAATTTCAAAATTTTCATGTAATTAATAAATCGCAATAGCAATTGAGTATTAAAAACAAAACATTTTTTGAGAACTTTTAATCATCAATTGGGAATATAAAATATTTTATATTCCTAAAATATATAGTGTACTCTTACATTGAGGGGTTAAGAGTCCAGTTAGTATTCAGTGAGTTTTAACAAGCAAATTAATTCAGAAATAAATATATTAACTATAATAACTGACAGTTATAATCTGTGTTTCGGGGATGAATCTTCAACTATTCCTCTTTGGCGCCGTTATTTTATAAAATTTCTTTTATCTAAACTTACTCCTTTCAGAAATAGATGATTCAGATGAAATAGATGAAATAGATGAAATAGATGATAGATGATTCAATATTTTTATAAAAAGTCTATTGTAATATTGTTTTATTGCTTATAATATTAGCATATATTTTGATGTTATCATTTGTACATTTATGTCACATTATATGAATGCATAAGATAATCAAAACAAAGTTCTATTATTTAAAATATATAGTTACCAAGTAATTATGGCATAAAATTCTACCTATATAAATTTGTCTATTTGAACAATTGTCACCCAAATTTTAACTAGATATATTATGATAACTATTTATGTTACCTACATTGTACGTTATGATATTAATATTAGGGTGTTAGTTTGTTTTTTGTCAGGTTAAATAGATTTTTTAAATATTTATAATGTTATTATTTAATGTTTTTTGTCGTAATAAAAAGTTTTGTTTAAAATTAAACGTTTTGTCTTAATATTACTGTTTTATTTCTTTTATAGATTACTTTAGATTTAGGCCCTTTCCATAAATGTTAGGGGTGTTTGAATTTTTTAGATAGACATAATTTTTTTTTTAATCTACCTAAATATCGATATTGAATAAACATTATTTCGATGGTCTTCTTTTTTTATTTCTGAAAACCTAGATCTATCCACGATGAAAAATAAAAATAAATAAAAACAAATATATATCATCTGGCAAACAACTTGGAAGCTTTTTTTAAGACTTCAGAAGACTGCATCCTATTGGTGAACGTGATCGTGGTTTGTTACCAGGAGAATTTTTGATGTCCTTAAGCCGATCAACCAATATGAAGGACTTAAGAACTGAATATATGAAATAACCAGGTTGCATATTAACTATATAATATATATATATATAATTATATATTATATAATTTGTATCGTAATATTGATATATTAATTTACTTAATACTGTGATTAACAATTAATAAATTTACATTTATTCTTTTTTATTAGAAGAGTATTGTCATTAATTTTTATTTAATTAAAATATAAGTCGTGTCCATAAAGGAAAAAATACTGAATGCCCCGGCCAAGAGGTGTAACGAGTCAGTGGCATAACAATTGATAGCAGTAGCGTGTTTTTTTTTGGAATGTTATTCCAAGGCAACATTACATTTTTGTGTTCACCCTAGCCAGTGATATAATACTATACTACTAATAATTCTATTTGTATAGCATTATACTATACATTTGCATTATTATACAAAACAATAATATACAAAC
>NW_026099576.1:20608121-20609206 GCF_025091365.1 Daktulosphaira vitifoliae
TTTTTTTTTTTTTTTTTTTTTATCGAGAAGCACTACATTTTTATAAATTCTAACAGGTATTGAAAACTGAGACCGCCTAAAAGAATACTTTTTATTTTTCATATAAATTCTGATCATAATATAAAGTGAAAAACGCTTCGTTTAAATTGTTCATTAAAAAATTCAGTTCTGTTCACTGTGCAGAGTTTCTCGTTTACGTAATAACTTTATTATCAACTCGGCGTTTTTATAAAAACACTTATTTTTTCAAAAATTTGAATACTGATTTTCTAAAACGTTTCCCTTCCATTATCTAACTTATTACGTGAACGTTAATTATTAGAAATTGTGTTTCTTATTATGCGACATTAACTTTAAGAACGTAAAGTCGAACACGTTGGAATTACTGAAAATAAAATCTTCTTAACGAAATTTACTTCAAACGTCATACTTCTATCACGTACTTGTTTTTATTGTGTATAAATACAATTTTTACGGAATTGCGTTTTATTTCACTCTCGCGTGATTTTTTCATTTTTAGAAAAATATATCTTGTAGCCTGTTGACTTACAATAATTAGCGTTCGAAGGGGTTGTTGTTATATTATTTTCTTCTGTTTGGATGTTTTACGGTTCAGGTATCCAACGGGGTGCTCCAGCTGCGATTGGCGGTCACGGGAAAGAAAAGTGTGGGTGTTGTACGCACGTGCTTGGTCATTGACCTCGGTAGTGGGCTGTGCGTGAGTGGGTCACACGACTATCTTGGCGGCCTTGCGCACGGGGTAGGCCAAATTCGACCAGACTTCGTCTCCCCACGTCTACCCCGACGATTTCGTGTATTGCCGCTAAGCGCTCATGTCATCTTTATCGCTTATCTCCTTTGTAGTGTCTCTGTTTTTTATTGCTATGTACCTTTGATCTCTATTGTTTTACCTTTTATTAATTATGCCAAAAACTGATGTTTGACAACTTCGAGTTGACACAGCTTTTTATTACACTGTTCGGTTTGCTTTGAATTAAAAGCCGACCAATCGCATTCGATATTTTTGTTACGCAATTTGGACAAGAGCAGACCTTAACATTAACGATAGGAGCGCTTAACATGTT
>NW_026099576.1:20609306-20687747 GCF_025091365.1 Daktulosphaira vitifoliae
TGAATTATCTACAGAGTGATTTTTTTATCATAACCCACTCAATTACTTGCAGAATATATATAATTTAAACATTTTTTTTTTGGTTTTCTTTAGTTACTCATTATTCTTGAATCATTAACTATTTAAAACTTTTCATGTTCATCCCTTATGCCTTGTAAGGATGACAACTTTGTTTTTTTAAATAGGAAGACATATTTTGAATTTAATAAAATGTTTGAGTTTTTAATTCAATAGTAAATGGCATTTGAATATTTAGTATAACATTATTAGTTTATTAGATATAAGCGTTTAAATTTTCAAATTTTTAAATTAATATACATCTATAATACAGAAGGGATTACAAATACAGGTAGCTTATTGGATTTTTATGACATAACAGTCACAGTTACGTATTGTTTATTATCAATTATTACTATCAATAGATAAACTTTCTGTATTGTCAGTTAGTGTATTTATAAACTCACAACAATGTGCCTTACTACCATTGATAATAACAATGCTGTGTCCTTGCTAATATCGATGTCATAAAAAACCAATTAGCTACCTGTATTTTAAAACCCTTCTCTATTATATATTTATATTAACTAAAGAATTTTAAACTTTAAGTGTTTATATCTAATAAACAAATAAAGTTATACTAAAAATCCAAATGTCATTAATTATTAAATTAAAAACTCAAACATTTTATTAAATTCAAAATATGTGGTTCCATTTACAAAAAACAAAGTTGACACTCTTNTGTGGTTCCATTTACAAAAAACAAAGTTGACACTCTTACCAGGCATAAGGGATGAAATTAAAAAGTATTACATGGTTAATAATTCAAGAAAAATGTGTAACTAAAGATAACCAAAAAAAATGTTTAAATTATATTTATTCTGCAAGTAATTGAGTGGGCTATTATAAAAAAATACTCTGTATATGAAGAATGTGAGCCAAGCAAATTTTTCATTGATTAAGTGAAAATTTTTAAGAGTAATAATTTTAACTAGGTAATATATGTGATTATTTGATGTATCGTTAAAAAAAAATGATCAAGTGATAGCTAAGAAAATAAATGAAAGCCATAAAAAAAAAATCACATAGTAAAAAAACTTTAACATAAATAAGAAATTTCTTCAAACGAGGGAAATTACAGCGATGGGGTCCTTTATTTATTAAATAATATTATTTATATTATTAATATTAATTATTTATTAAAGTTATTGAATATAAATGAGATAAAAATAAAATGATTTAAAATTTTTTCTTATCTCAAAAACTTTTGTAAGGTATATTATAATAAAATAAAATACAAAATCGAAAATTTTAACAAAAAAAACAAACAGTAGTCATTTCACCATGAAGACAAATTAAAGTCTGAAATTTTTTTTTCATATCTAAATATATTACATAAGCTTTAAAAGTGTCAGTATTTCGGGAACACTTTCAAAAGTTAATTTTCTGTGAAAAAGTTGTCATTTTACTTCTGTGAGCAGGTAAAGGGTCAACTATATAAAAAATAACACAATGCTAGATAATTATCTCATGTATCATTTCAAAAAAAATATATTGATTTTTAAATAAGTTATAGTAGTAAAAAAAATTGAACAAATGTCGAAAAATAGCGATTTTTAAATTTGTAATTTTTTTGGAGATTTCCCCCATTTACGGAGAACCAGGGAATTTTTTTCAATTTTTAAGGGTACTGTCTTCGACTAGTTACGATTTGTGATCTTTTGACATATCGTTGAAAGAAATCCGTTCGGTGAGAGCTGAGAAAAAATGGTAACAGACACAAAAAAAAAACACATGGTAAAATTAACATCATCTCAGCTTCACATCTAAGCTAAAAAGTAATCATTCAAGCCAAAATTTATATAAGTTGTTGACATTGTATATCGCTTTGGTGTAGTATTCATAAATTTAAGAAGTTATTTATATAATTAGTTTGAATATAGTAGATGATACTATTTTAATAAAAAAATTAACAGATTCGGATTTTTTTATTATAGATATATACCTCCAATAGATGCAGCAATAAATCAAGACGATGGTATTAAAGTTCTTAATATTCTTCTTAAGGAACCAGGTTGGAAATCAATGAATCATATTAATATAATTTATTATAATAAATTATTCAGTGTAGATTCTATAATTAATGACCAAGTATGTGACATGAATTTTCGAATAAAAAAAGAACATGTAACACAATTATTAAGATGTAGATATTCAGAAATACTGAAAAACTACTATACATTATTATCTTCTATATTGTATGTATGCAGAACAGATGCCTTTGACTACTACTTCAAATGTTTGATTGAATTATTTAACTCATTCAACAAATCTGAAATAATGCTTCAAAGATGGCATACAGCTTTAATTTCTTTAAATAAAACATCATTATGGAGTGTTTATGTCAAATCTAAATCGAATTTATTGAAAATATTAGAATGTGTTACAGATTATCTCAGATTCTTAAAGAACAATAAATTGTCTCGAGATAATTTTTTCGATGAACATGATAAATTAAAAACTGAAGTTGTTGAAAGTATTCTAGAAAATTTCCAAAATTTATTAAATGATATTAGTGATATTTTAGTGAGCGATTTCAAAAATATATACACGCGGTGTTCAATGAATTTCAAAGAATTTTTTTATTATAAATTCGATAAAGTAAATGAGTTCAGGGAAATAGCACATACATCAGATAATCCAAATCCTGAAAGGGCAATCCAAGTTTATCTTAGTGCGTGTAAATATTTTGAAGATTTCTGTAAATTTGCTTACAAATCTTGTTATGAAGATCTGGGTTTTAACAAAGTTTTAGATTGTCAAAACAAAGAATTAGATGACAAACTAATTCAATTCACTGTAAATTTATCTACATAGACTTTAATGCATAGTAAAGGATAAGAATCAACAGGTTCACTTTTAATAATACATTTCATAAAACATAATATATTTTTATTGTTACTTAATAATGTTTTCAGATAATTTGTAACTTCGCTAAATTTGTTATAACATAATATAACTAAGTTCTAAGTATATAACGTATTATACCTTATAAAATTGTGAATCATTATTGGTTTTAAAATATAATAATATAAAAATTTAAATTTAAAAAATGTATTATTTCGTAGTTTATGTCAACATAATATGCTAAATGCCTTAAAAATGAATTCAAAAACAATATATGTACAATTTCAAAATTTTCATGTAATTAATAAATCGCAATAGCAATTGAGTATTAAAAACAAAACATTTTTTGAGAACTTTTAATCATCAATTGGGAATATAAAATATTTTATATTCCTAAAATATATAGTGTACTCTTACATTGAGGGGTTAAGAGTCCAGTTAGTATTCAGTGAGTTTTAACAAGCAAATTAATTCAGAAATAAATATATTAACTATAATAACTGACAGTTATAATCAGTGTTTCGGGGATGAATCTTCAACTATTCCTCTTTGGCGCCGTTATGTTATAAAATTTCTTTTATCTAAACTTACTCCTTTCAGAAATAGATGATTCAGATGAAATAGATGAAATAGATGATAGATGATTCAATATTTTTATAAAAAGTCTATTGTAATATTGTTTTATTGCTTATAATATTAGCATATATTTTGATGTTATCATTTGTACATTTATGTCACATTATATGAATGCATAAGATAATCAAAACAAAGTTCTATTATTTAAAATATATAGTTACCAAGTAATTATGGCATAAAATTCTACCTATATAAATTTGTCTATTTGAACAATTGTCACCCAAATTTTAACTAGATATATTATGATAACTATTTATGTTACCTACATTGTACGTTATGATATTAATATTAGGGTGTTAGTTTGTTTTTTGTCAGGTTAAATAGATTTTTTAAATATTTATAATGTTATTATTTAATGTTTTTTGTCGTAATAAAAAGTTTTGTTTAAAATTAAACGTTTTGTCTTAATATTACTGTTTTATTTCTTTTATAGATTACTTTAGATTTAGGCCCTTTCCATAAATGTTAGGGGTGTTTGAATTTTTTAGATAGACATAATTTTTTTTTTAATCTACCTAAATATCGATATTGAATAAACATTATTTCGATGGTCTTCTTTTTTTATTTCTGAAAACCTAGATCTATCCACGATGAAAAATAAAAATAAATAAAAACAAATATATATCATCTGGCAAACAACTTGGAAGCTTTTTTTAAGACTTCAGAAGACTGCATCCTATTGGTGAACGTGATCGTGGTTTGTTACCAGGAGAATTTTTGATGTCCTTAAGCCGATCAACCAATATGAAGGACTTAAGAACTGAATATATGAAATAACCAGGTTGCATATTAACTATATAATATATATATATATAATTATATATTATATAATTTGTATCGTAATATTGATATATTAATTTACTTAATACTGTGATTAACAATTAATAAATTTACATTTATTCTTTTTTATTAGAAGAGTATTGTCATTAATTTTTATTTAATTAAAATATAAGTCGTGTCCATAAAGGAAAAAATACTGAATGCCCCGGCCAAGAGGTGTAACGAGTCAGTGGCATAACAATTGATAGCAGTAGCGTGTTTTTTTTTGGAATGTTATTCCAAGGCAACATTACATTTTTGTGTTCACCCTAGCCAGTGATATAAATACTATACTACTAATAATTCTATTTGTATAGCATTATACTATACATTTGCATTATTATACAAAACAATAATATACAAACGGCATTTTACAAAAAAAAAAGATCTTTTATAATAAGATAAATATATAATTCTATAATAATTTTTATTTTTATTTTTATTATTACTATTATAAATTTTTAGCTAAACTTTCAAAGTTCAACCCTAATGTTTTTCAATTGGTTACTCAAAAAAATAATTTCAAACTTTATAATTGATCAAGGCCAGTTTTATGTAATTCAAAATTATTATTTTATACTATTAGCACCATTTTTATTACACATTTTACAATTCAATTCGGGAAAAAAATTGTTGAATGATATCCTGGATTTGTTGTTTTTCAAATTTACTATTTAATGAAGTTGAAAAGACTCCTCTTTATCCATAAAACATTTAATGTTAATTTTTTGAATCGTATTTATAAATAAATACTGTTTGGATTCGATTTTAAAATATTTTTTTTATAAATAATATTCTTCGACTTTATTTTTTCTCAATTATTTATAATCATAAAAGACCTACTATTTGTTTTATAAAATATGTAATATAATTGTATTATTATAAATTTGTAATACATGTCCTTTAATATAGAATACAACTGTAAAAATTTACAATTTCATAAAATCATTAAAAATGTACATAATGTAGAAAATTTAGCAATTGTTTAATAATATTAACCTAGATGGCGCGACGTTCTTTAAAGACATTCGTGTTAATTAATTTATCATGTTTTAAATATCATTTATTTATTTATTTTATATTCATAAGATATTTATGTAAATATATCACTTTTAATAAATTTTCGATACAAGATTGTGAAGTAGACTCAAAAAAATGATTTATATATGATAAAAATGATTGTATAATCGACGAAGTCCAATAAAATTTTGAGAACCTATATTGATTTAGTCTAGTGCCGAACTTCATATTAGTAAGTATTTGACTTCTAACTTCAATATTATGATTACAAGATTATGTTTATATCGTTATTCCCATTAATTTTAAAATATAATAATTGTTTGACTAATCTCATTTTGAGGTGTAATAGTTATTAAAGTTATCATTTAGTTTACTAGTTATTACCATAATTTAAATTTAAAAATCATTTCGATTGTATTGATTGATATGTTGTAAGTTAAACATGTCGAACAAACGAGTGTTTTATTTCTACAATCCAGATGTGGGTAATTTCCATTATGGGCCTGCTCATCCTATGAAACCTCATCGATTATCAGTTATACATAGTTTAGTTCTTAATTATGGACTGTATAATAAAATGAAAATTTATAGACCATATCGTGCTAGTGCTCATGATATGTGTCGTTTCCATCATGATGAATACATAGAATTTCTTCAAAGAGTAACACCTCAAAATCTTACTACTTACAGTAAATATTTAAACCATTT
This sequence comes from Daktulosphaira vitifoliae, assembly GCF_025091365.1. NCBI lineage: Eukaryota > Metazoa > Arthropoda > Insecta > Hemiptera > Phylloxeridae > Daktulosphaira > Daktulosphaira vitifoliae. The sequence continues at coordinate 20,615,394 of NW_026099576.1, forward strand.
TAATGTTGGTGAAGATTGTCCAGTATTTGAAGGTTTATATGATTTTTGTTCAATGTATACTGGTGCTTCATTAGATGGAGCTATGAAACTTAATAAAAATGTATGCGATATTGCAATTAATTGGTCAGGAGGATTACATCATGCAAAAAAGTTTGAAGCATCAGGATTTTGTTATGTAAATGATATTGTTATAGCTATTTTAGAATTATTGAAATATCATCCTAGAGTTTTATATATTGATATTGATGTACATCATGGAGATGGTGTTCAAGAAGCATTTTATTTAACAGACCGTGTTATGACAGTATCCTTTCATAAATATGGTAATTGGTTTTTCCCTGGTACTGGTGATATGTATGAAATTGGTGCTGATTTAGGGCGTTATTATTCTGTTAATGTACCTTTAAAAGAGGGAATTGATGATGCAAGTTATTCTCAGGTTTGTAGACAATTTATAAATTCTAATTCTGTGGTAATCAAAACCATTCTAAAATTTTTTTTGACATAACTTTATTAATTACTAAAAATATATTTTATCACTTATAGTTTAGATAAAAAAATAATTTCCTACCGATAGAGTCAATGTTATTGTTTTCATGATGGATAAAGATATTATTGTCAAATATTTCTGATGTGATATTACTAATATGAATAAATTCTATAATTATATAATAATAATTTTTAAAATTACTTTGTTGTACCAAAAATAGAGAATAAAAGTTTTTAATATACATTTTACATTGTTTAACAGTTGATATCTTTTTTTAGGTATTTAAACCAGTAATCCAACATGTTATGGATTTATATCAACCTACAGCAATAGTTCTCCAATGTGGTGCTGATTCTCTTAATGGCGATAGATTAGGTTGTTTTAATTTAAGCACCAAGGGACATGGTGAATGTGTTAAGTTTATTAAAGAATTGAATGTACCATTATTAACTGTTGGAGGTGGAGGGTATGTAATATATACAGAGTATTTCTTTAAATATTTACTATTCAATTTCTCTTGAATAAAAATGACAATTATAAATTTTCTTAACTTAAATATTATTTTAATATTATGTTTGACGTGACAAAACTCCTATATAAAGGTATACTCTTTTAACATTATGATGTTAAATAAAATAAATAAAGATTGTTAAGTATTATTGAATATTATAAAATATAAGAATAAATTAAGACACGGAACATTCTTGATTTGCATCATACTTGTGAACTTCATATTAGATAAAAAAAAGATATATTGAAATGGATTTTTTAATAAAATAAATGAATAAATATAATAACAAAAAAAGGGAAAAAAGTTTTAAAATTTGTGAGGGAAGTGTTAAAATGCATTTATTTTATATTTGTAACAAATATTTTGCTCATAAAATTTTCTTCTAAAAATTTGATTAAATTTAATCTTTAAATTGTCTATTTTCTCTAGAAAGGATGGATATATTCTCAAATTCAAACAAATTAAATTAATATTTTTTATGAAAGAGATATTAATTTTTTGTCTATTGAATATTATTCAAAATATAGTTTGATAAAGCATATTTTATTGTTTTAGTTATACATTAAGAAATGTTGCCCGATGCTGGACTTATGAAACATCTCTACTCATAGATGAAGAAATAAGTAATACAATTCCAGAACATGAATACCGTGATTACTTTGCACCTGATTTTTTACTCCACCCAGAAGTTGTTACTCGTCAAGAAAATGCAAATAGCAAGCAATATTTGGAGCTTATTGTTAAGCATACCTATGATAATTTAAAAATGGTTCAACATTCACCGAGTGTTCAAATTCAAGATGTACCTGGTGATGCTCTTCCTACTGAAGAAGCAAATGCTATAGCTATTGAAGAAGCTGATCCTGATGTACGACAATCTCAAGCAGAACTTGATAGACAAGTTGATCCAGCTAATGAATTTTACCAAGATGATAAAGACCAAGATTTCGAAGAGACTAAATAAGCAGTTTAAAGTAATTAAATAATTAGTTCTTAATTAATCTTATTTTAAACCTACAAATAATGCAAGTTTAATTATTTCAAAGCATTATAATATTTATTTATATCTAATACCATAGTTGAGACTTAAACAATTAAATGACAAAATACTTATTTTTAGTAAACTTTTTAGAAATGAATAATGACAAATTGCTATAGAATATTTACCAGTAAATGTAACTCTGAGATTTTTATATATTAAAAATCAATGCAATTTTTGTGTAATTTTTCATCATAAATGTTAATGTGAAATATTTTTTTATTAAAATTCTTCTATTGAAAGATTTTTTAATAGTATTTATAAGGACTTTTAAAAAATTGTATTTTTGTTACTATGTGTTAAAAATGGGACATTTTTAATTGTTTTCTCTGTAATTAATATATCCTATTCGAATATTTTTATAAATTTTGATATTTTAGTTATAGACTGTACATAAATATTGTAAATATACATTATTTAAACAATTGTAATGTTAAGTCATATTGTTAATTCTTGTTTTAATATCCTTAGTCTTATGTTTTATGTTCTATCATTTTTTTCTTATTTAACTTATGATTATAACAAATATAATTTGGCAAAAATTATAAATTAAAAATAAATATTTTTAAATTTTTAAGAATTTTGAAAAAAAAATTCCTAAAAATGTAGACGCTTTCACTTAACTCCTTCCATGCAACATTTATGTTTAAAATTTATCCATGTAGATGTTTTAATTTTAAATTAAGTACTACATTTTTTATTTTTAAGATTTACTTTAAAAATATATTTGATGCTATTTTTACATAATTGCGTAATTGGGTTTATGTTTTGAAGTAAGAATATATAAGAAAATATTTATTAATTTTGCTAATTGAAAAAAAATTATAGATATCTTCACCATATAAAGACGTTTACTCTTGGGTGGATCTATCCTCTTCATTCCACTTAATTATTCCCCCGTAATACAAACGCATCTTAAAAATAACGTGTGGCAAATAATCGGTAATCAATATTTTTAATATTATTTGGGCTAGATTTGTTTTAAATGTAGGCAGAAATAATAAATTAGAAAACTAAACTTTCTTATCGATTCATATCAAATAATTTATGACATTATAACTATAAAATATTAAGTATTCTCTAAGTACAATTTATATTGAGGACACTAATTTCATTTGAAGCGCAGTCCACTTGTTATTAAACTATTGCCTTATTTAAGTCAAATTATTCACTATGAAAAAAAAAAATTACTATTTCTCATTATATAAATAGTATTAAACTTACTTGTCTTTTCTCGAAAATCGTTGCAGACGCGATTTTATAAGTACAAGAGTTAGAAAGCGTAGTTCACTTGTTAACATATGATGCATACAGTTTGTTCAGATAAAAAAAAAATTATTTTGTTATTATAAGAACTCAGTTAAGTATCATTATTTTGAAGTTATACAAAATACTTCGTAGATTACCAATGATTTGGTCGAGTAAGTTAAATAAAAGTTATATTATTAGCTGTCAAGAATTTTATTTGACTAATTATGATATTATCCTTAGAATTTTAGTAACGACATATTGGTTTCCTTATTCGTGATATGATCGTTATGAACACTTGGTTTAACATGCAAGTTACCTGTTATGAATTATTCAACTTTTTGTTAGTTTAACAACGTCAAAGTCCTACTCAGTTATAATTACTAATTATGATTAACACGCCAATCATTAATTTAAACTATCGTACACTAATTTATTATACTACTTTTACATAAAAACATCATAAAAAATAATAGTGGGGTTATATTAATGCGTCAAGAAACGACGATGTTTGAAAATTTACATTTTTATAATACTGTATATTGATTGTGTATTTAATCAACTACACTTTTATTTACACTTTTACTGGCTTCCTACCTTAAACAAATAAATACTATTCTTAACTATAGACAATATTTAAGTCATTATGAAACTTGTGTAAAGTCGTTTTACAAATTTAAAATAATGAACATAATTGAAATTAAATTAAAAATAAACTTTAACTAAGGGACAGTTGCCTCTTCCTAGTCAAAGTATGGGTGACAAAAGTATCATTTCATCTTTCCAATTGAATCTGACAAAAAAATCATGACTAAAACAAGGAAATCGTTTCGATTTTCTATGAGTATTAGATTTTAAAATGCACTATTTTAACAAAAATATTAACAGATTATCATGGAAGTTTTATGATAGTGGTGTTAAACACTGTCTTTTTTTATTTATACTTGTCCCAACTATGCCGAGTCTCCATTGTGCTGGGGTTTATTTATTGTAATAAATAAGAAAAATTTGTAATTAACTCTATAAACTTTATTTTAGTATAATATCAATGAATGTTAATAACATAATAAAAAACAGTATCCATTATTACGGATGAAGTTATAAAGTACCGGTTATTTTTCATATGAACTCTAATAATCACTAAAAAAATATAATTGATTACTTGTGACAAATTAATTAAAAATAAATTTAATTAACTTATCACCACCAAAAGTATTTAGAAAAAAAATTAGTAGATACGCGAATTTCAAAAACTAGAGCATCTGTTTGGTGCTGATAATGAAAACATAATTTTTGAGATACGCGTATCCGCTGATTTTATTCCAAGTCCTTTTTGCGGTGTTTAATCAATTTTATTTATTTTTGTCTTGCATATATTTACAACTTTGTTTATCTATTAGTAAAAAAAATACTTAATATTCGGTAAAGGGTTGAAATTGTATGAATTGTAATAGAGATAGAATATTACTATTTTTTTTTAATTTCTCAACTCAATACTTTCTAACTAAATATTTGTGTTATTCGGAAACTACAATTACTCTCACAAATGTTGTTAGTGCTGTCAACAGTTAAATGCGTTATGATAATTTTAAAGTTTGTTTCGACATAAGTTTACGACTTTTTTAAATATTTAATATTTTTCCAGAAGTAATTTACTAGTCTGACATCTGGTCTAGGGAAAATTTATTATTTATTATCTTTGTAATGTGAATTGGCTTAATTGACTCCGTGTCAAATGTTATGTCACAATGTGTTTAAAATATTGTACCGTAGAAGCTATAAATAATTTTTATAATTTTAAACAGGGCACTTCTGTTAAATGCTAATTGAATAAATAAAATTATATTGCAGATGTTGGAAAAATGAACATATATTCGAATGTTTTTATGACAAATATTATTATTTGTTTATAGAGAATAAGTAAAATCAAAATACATTTAATATTGATAAGAATTTTGTATTGAGAGAAATATTTCGAGTGTCATCTGAAGCACACTCAGCTAAAATATCAAACAAGTTTATTTTTTAAGTTATTACATGTATAATGTTAATTTGACTTGTGCTTATCACAAAATTCAATGTTCCTTAAATAAAATATGAACTAATTCGAGTTCAAATTCATCAATGTTAAATTTTCTTTTAAAATTAATAAAAATAGTAAAACGAAGAAGAAATTAAAAAACATTTTGTAAAATAAATTATATACTTTTTTTATGCGTGGTTAGGAAAATGCGTAAAAAACGAATTCATTTGTTACACAATCGATGAATAAAATACACACAATTATATTAATTAATTTTTGTAAAACAGATATTGAGCTAATAAGCATTAACGCGTGTTGGAGGCTTAGCTTCATCAATTTTTCAGAAAAACTATACATGTTAAATAAAAGATATATATACTGGGGAGCATTAAAAAAATACGTAGTCTTAAAAGTTATACACGTTTTAATTGATAAAGTTGATTTAAGAGAACCTTTATTAAGCATAATATTTGATAAATCTAAAAAAAAAAAAATTCTTAACGTAACTTTTATTTGTAAGTAATTGAATTGGTTTTGGTAGATGAATCACGTTTACGGAATACAAAAATAATATATATGTTTAATTTTTTTCAAAATTGAGAACAATCTATTTGTATAACTATTAGACGAATGCGTTTTTGAATTTAATTTAAACTCATTATTTAAACTGTAAAAATTTAATGTGTCTATTTCAAACCCTATTTCATGACTATGGTACTAATCACGAACTCATTGAGATTTTATCACCTTTAAATACATTATTTCTTAATCTAATGTCATAATATTGATATATTAAACCAGTTGTAACGGAATATATTGTTGTAATAGGCCCTTCACACAACCGAACAAAATGTTTATCTGTTATTCTTTCATCTTCTACCCACACACCAATAAATTACAAAATACAATCAACACAATATCTTTTCACATAACATATAAAACACAATAAACACGGTCTATCCTCTAAAACACTACTCTCACGATCACGCCACAAACATCCGCTCCTTCAAAACACTTACAAAAACCCTGAACATAACGTATCATAAAAATGTAAAACCCAATAAGAGCTGGACGATAATCATACACATCTGTGGAAGGGGATCCGGGGAATACATTAAGAACATCCCTTGGCATATACTCCTCGTACTGTTCCGTTCCAACCGACTTACGATCACGTCGCGATCATCGTCCGGCTCTCTTTCGCCTTTTAAACCAATTTTGTATTTTTTTTAGTTTTGTTTGTTTTTCCTTTACTATTATTGTATTATGTGTTTTTAATAATAAAATAATCGAAGATACTTTTTTTATACAAATTGGTTATTATAATTCATACTTTCTTTATTGTTCCACGAGTGAATTATTGTATCAATAAGGATTATATGATTAAGGTAAGAACATCCTAATTTATTGTGCATGTATTTAAAATAGCAAGTGACCCTCGAACAACACACCTCGAGAAAAGGGATAGTTCTTATTTTGCGATACTCCTATAACATTCCCTTCCATTATTATCATATCCCATTCATATTTTTGAATATGACAATATTATGACCGCCATATTTTCTGTTTAGTCAGTGTCGCCCAAACAGAGGCTAAATACGACAGTATAGAAAAATATGTCACTCTACCACAGTGAAGCAGACGCGGGTGAGCGTAAAATATGCACACAAGTAGAAATTAATCCGTTCAATTTACTCAATACTTTTCTGTATATTTATTGGACAAACAGAAGACTCGAGTAATGAAACCACCGTCACTGAACAATTACCGCCGTCCAATATCGCTACCGGTTGTGGGTCCACGTCCGTAAACGCAGCTTCGTTCAGCAACCATCATCAGCGGTGACGTCAATCTACACCGCGAAGTCGAGGTAACCGATATAATCGAAAACGTGGACGACCATCTCCGGGACAGGAAACCCGATTCTCTCGCATCTCCTGACAGACTTATGTGAGTTGTGGTTTTAATGCTCACATACGTATGTTGCGACTTGTCCCCGGTGAGTGCCTTGTCCGCATGTGTGTGTTATGACAAGTAGGACGGCGCTTATGTGAGTAACTATCAGGGGAATCTCGTCCCATATTATCCACGTCCTAGCTCAATCCTGACTCATCGTCACTGACAAATGAAGAATGAGCGAAAAGACGCGGGTCACCAAGCCGTAGGGTCACGTCATCGAACATCTGACGTCCGCCGCAGAAAAACGTCCCTCACTCACTATACACATTGTCGTACCAGACGTACGTTAATATATATAAATAGTATTTTTTATTTTGTATCTAATTTAAAATGATACTCGTGTACTTATACTATTCAAAATACATCAAGTTAACTGCATAACGGTGAAATGAACGAGCCAAAAACGTCCAAGTTTATACAATATAAAAATTAAGTTCGTGTGTAAAATTTATTTTCTAAAATTTAAACGAATTCGTGTATAGTTCATATAAAATAATCACATTCATATGAACTCTTGTATTGTGAATATTTATTGGATTAGAATTTACTTTCATTTTTTATTTATTTATATCATTTTTACAGTCGATAAATTTCTCTTATTTTTTATCTCAAACATTTCAGGTGCAAACTTTGATAACTAACACATCAATATTTTTTTTTACTACTTGTCCTATTAAAAATATTGAATAGTATATGATATATAATAAACATACGATTTTATGAATATAATTCAGCTAATTAATACGTGATAGATTGTAAACTTTATATAATTTCTATTTATTATATCGATGTTTCAAAAAACCCTCAATTTTTTTCTCCGTGGGAAATTAATTAATAATTGAGACATGTTTTTTTAAATTTTAATAGCTATAAATTAAAGAAAAATCTATTTTGTGAACTCGTTCTGTTCTCCTCTTATTTTTTAATCAATTATTCTCCAATAACTGTATAAATTACGAAAATAGTAAAGTAGATAACTACGAAGCGCCTGACTGATTAAAAACTTGAAAATTATTAATGCATTTAATTTTGTTTCAAAGTATATAAACTACTTGACGTGAATTTCAAATTGATTAATTTTCTCACAAATCTGTTTGAAATATTGTAAATTTTCTTATTTTTGTTGCATTATTTAAAAACAATTTTTCTCTCTTTCCAACAAAAAATTATCAAAATTATTGGTTGGTAAAAAGTACTTTTTGAGATGTAAAACTTCAAATGACAGAAGCTTTTTATAGTGCTCCCATTGGATTGTTTTTGAAATATACCTTAGGTTGATACTTTTTTAGAATTATTCTAAACACATTATTCTTTGTTTTAAAGTTTGTAAACTTCTATACGGGTCTTAAAGTTAACCGATTTTATTGGGAAGTTTCTTAAAACATTACGAGTGACCTATTGTTAATACATTACTTGAAAACTAGTTTTAAATAAATTAAAAACCAACAATATAGAAATTCATTGATTATAAAAAAATTTGCGTGGTACATTTTGATGTTGCGATGATAATCACAATTACTTTAACGTAATACTCCCTGAAATTCACGTAAAATACTTCTATGAAACAAGCAGTCAATATAATTATGAACATGGTTACTATCTAATGGGTTAGGGATCGTGCAAGTACGCCAGTGCAGTAATATCATCAGTTTGCAATACCTTTTGATTGAATTAATGGGTTTGTTAGTACAAAATACTGCCAAATGCACAAATCCCTGACACAGGGTCTAGTGTGTTGGCGCTGGTAATTAGTGTAGGAGAGTCGTTAATTTGTTTTTTTTTTTATCTGAGAAAGGGTAACTCTTGAGCTCACCTTATTGACCTACACACGAATAGGTCAGTAAAAACCTACTCTAGCAAAACAAAACTATCAGACTTTATTTTAAAGAGTTGTTAAAAAAGTTTTTTATTTCAGTTCTCCCAGAAAAGTACTACATTTCCTTATGACAAAGTGGAATTGTATTTTATATTCTATAATGTAAATTTTACACATATTAGCCAGGCGATGGTTAATTTGTTTTGGCTAATAGCGAACAATTGTTTTGTGTATAAATTATACTGAGATATTGTAATAAAATGCTAATAGTTCCCATTGATTGGACATAAACTTTTTGTAAAATCCTTACAAAAGTTAAAAATACGAAAAAAATCTCAAACAAAAGTTGTATATTAGATATTATTTAGCAAAAAGGAGTCTTTTATTTTTTTTTATTTAAATTAGTATCCTTCGAGTTTAATTAAATTTAATAGAAATGTTAAAATCTATTTTACAATATACACTTGTGTGTATGTTTTCATTTATAGAATCATCTTAGTGTAGGGTACATTAAGATATATCGACAAAGCAGATAATTGATTTGACATTGTTCATAGTCCGAATTTCATCTAAACGTTATGTTCACCGATATAATTGTATTGTAATTATAATACACTTGTAGTAAAATAGCAGTTTTTTTTCGTATACCCGTGTGATAAAAAATAGTAATACGAATACATTTTGTGTGACAAAGTAGTTTTGGATTATTAATCTTTATGATTTTTATTTTCAAATATGTCTTATATAAAGTACTGTATCTGTGAACAAGTCGAGGTGACTTTATAGAAGTTAAGGAAGTTGAGTCTATTAAAAGCTAGTGAAATTCGGGCTGGCAATAAGTTGAAAAACGATAGCAGCACGTCATGTACATATATAATGTAGAAAATCGTTTACACTTAAAAATACAAGTGACTAGAAACAAGCAAATGTCTCTACTTCTTCTGATAACATATGTACGATATGGATTTTTCAATATACCAAAAAATGATTCGAAACGTCAAAAAAAAAAAATCCTGTTTGAAGGTTTTTTGTTCGTATTTACAGTGACTAGTTTAAATGTAAGCAATTCTATTGTTGTACAAGCTTAAAACCCTATTGACTTATGCGGCAAAGAGACTGAAAATCATATGGCTAATGTAATTGACTTTTCATCAACTGATGTTAAATATCACAAAACTTGTTAATTTTTTAAATCGCCATCCATTTAAAATGTGATAGGCCGCGAAATGAGGATATTAATATAGTAACGAAAAAAAATACATTTTATACGGTGTGGAATGTAAATTTTTGTTTGAAAATGATATATTGCCTTGCATTGATGATGATTATATGATGCCTTATGTATAAACTATTCGTACAAAATTATTTGAAAAATATGGTGAAAATGTTGTTTTAAGTTCCTCAAATACAAAAACCACAGCCAAATGTTTTCGAGGTAAATGTTCAAATAAATCGACAAATAGCTGGTAAAAGTCGACAATTTAACAAAAAGGAAGAGAAGCAGAGAATTGCAAAGACAGCGACAATAATTATTTTAGAAGACATTAGCTCTCAAATAAATAACATAAGTTCCTATCATTAACCAAATTAATTTTTAAAACATTTTGATTTTGTCTTTACAATAACATTGAATTGATTTTTAAACAATGTCATATTGAGTAATGATACAGGCAATAGAAGAAAGTTATTTAAAAAATGCACTTATATTACTCATACTATAATGTCAGCAAGAAACATTGATAATTTCAATTTACTATTCAAACGATTATTAGCGTGTTAGTTCTTTATAGAAAATTTGAATTCAGATATCTTATAAATATTTTATCTAGTCTAGATCTTTGTTTAATTTATCATGATATCATTAAATTTAAATCGTTTTATTTAGTTTATCTACAAACTCGGATTTTTGAAAACTCTTTCAGCCAATTGTATATGACAATGCTGATTTTAACTCGTGTACTATCGATTGTTTAATTACTTGTCCTATAATGAGCATGTACATGCTGCTCTATAACAACCACATCAATTATTTCCGACAAAGCTCTACTTCTTGTAAAAGAAAACTCCCGTCTTTAATTGAAATAAGTCAATATGGTCAAGTTGAAATTTGTAATCTCGACCATTTGGGTATATTTTTAAAAAATTTAGAATATCTACAATCTGTTAATATTTTCGTGAGAAATATTTACAAATTAAAAATTCTAGTAGTTTAAACGGTTTTACAGAGTATATATGTTAAATTTTACCCAAGGACTATTTACAAATATATTTTGTTTAAATATTTTAGTTATTTTACAAATAACTTTTTTACTATTAGTACATTTTTCTAGCTTATATATTATGATGTAATTTCAATAATACTTTATTTTGCAGTAAAAAATCAAATGATTGATATCAGTTAAAATAAACTACATGTGTTATCTTTGATTGGGCATTGTTAATAAACAAAAAATATACTTTCGATAAAGAACTTTAAAAAGTTATTGTTGGACTCAGAAATTTTCTGTTAATGATGTCTTTTATGTACTGCATTAGGTATTAATTAATGCCGAAAAATGCATGCCAGGAAATTTTAAACACCATATGTGTACCAAATTCCATAGGAAAACTTCTATCTGGACATGCTTATTCGATGACTTTCCGAACATCTTCTCCGACGTACTTAGCTTTGTCGACATTTATTTTCGAAATAATTCACTGAAGACGACCGAGTTAAATTTCAAAAGTACTCTAATGAATACTTTTGGAAACCAACAAATATGGAAATAATAAATGAAGACTTCATTTTTAATTCTACAACTAATAATTTTATAACTGAAATAAATTTAATTAAAAATCCAAACCCAACAGCTGCATTATGAATACAATATTTTTAAATGACTACATTAACGAAAAACTTTATTCAAGCCAAAATATTAAAAGACTGATTTCTACATTTAATTTGTTGTTGAGATACGATCCCTTATTTTCAAGCATGTGGTTATATGCTACGCAAAAACTACTTATATGTAACTATAAGATATGATAATATAAGAGCGTAAAATGATTGCTGCAGACTATTTAAAATTTGTAAATAAAAGTTACTTAAGTATTCGGTGCATAGATAACACTTGATCTGGTTTATGGACCGATATGAACATTTCATAAACTCTTAAGCGGACAATGAAAGCATTTATTGTTTAAAAAAATTGTAGAAGTATAACGTATAAAATAATGAGTACATGTTTTTTGAGTATGCCTGTTTTAAATAATATATGTATCAATATTGACAATAGTATTAATCTTTCTTTTAGTGCAAGTGAACATCACATCGAACTGCATGACTGTAAGATATCTCGAAATAATAGTGACGCTGAAAAAATTGTCTAATGGTATTAATTGAATTATCCAATTTTAAATGACAGTTATATTATGTTAAATGCCACCAGAGTTTTCTAATAATGATAAAGTTAATTGTCACAAAGCATATGAAATTGGTTTGATTCTAGTAAACCGAATGGTGGGTAGTAACTTTCATGATATAAAACTTAAGAGATCAGATAAAGCTATAACTCTAGTTACAATAACAATAACAATAAATATGTGATGTTAAAATAAAATAAATCCATTATTACCATTTCAACGAATCGTTAAAAAAGTAACGATGAACTTTTCATTTTTTAATTTGATCTCGCACCTTTTCCTTTGACGTTATATGATGAAAATGATTTCAGAAAAACAAAAATATCAGTCTTGTATAATATTTTACAACACATACCTTCAGAATATATAAATATTAGTAGAGCAAAATATGTAATTAATGGAGGATTCCTTTTCCATAAAATTATTTGGCGTCAAACATTTAAATCAATTTGCGTTTTTTATATTATTTATTTAAAAAAAGTACTCTAATGATGATGTAATTGATATTATGATGGTCATTAAAACAATTTACAAAGTATAAAAAGTTCGAAACGGCATGCCAAAAGTTAAATAAAATATGTGTTAGTGTATTTTTTGAAAGTCATATGATTGGTCCTGTTTCAAAGGACAATTTTTTATCAAAGGATTATAATAAATTGCAATTTATTGAAATTCTTAAAATTAAATTAGTTTGCAACGAATTTTTTGTTAAAACATCAGATTACGATACTGAAATAATTAATGTTAATATTACAATTAATATGTTGAGTAATCATCCTAAAGTTATTGTAGTTGGTAAAAATATGATTTATTAGTGTAATTTTCATCAATATAACTCTTAAAAAAAATAATATTTATTTTTTAAAACCTAGCTCAGGTAAAGAAAAAACAAAATGTTTGTTTTGAATTTATAAAAAAAATAGATTCTTTTTTATTTAGCAGTGAAATGCAGTTTAATAAGGCACTAAGTGGATGTAATACAATGTCTGCTTTATTTCAAAAACTGATTTCTAATTGAATAAAAAATTCATTCTATAGCTCAAAATAGTTTTTAATGGCATTTAAAATTTATAAGAAACGCCAAACAATAAAAAATCTACGAATGACACATCGTTTTAATTCATTCGTAAAGAGTGTGCTAAAAAAAATAACATTATTTCACCTCTGCAACCGAAGAAGCTGCCAGACTACACTCTTACCGAAGTATTTACAAGTGCAGTTAACTGCACTATTCATAATTGTCCACAAACGACCTAGTTATAATTATGACTAGTTGGTAAAAAAAATCTCGAAGGCTCAGGGTGATTGTTTCAATGAAATAATCCAGTTATGAAAATGTCCCCAGTTACAATATTAAAAGCTCCAGTACCCAATTAATTACTTAAATGCATACCATGTAGTCATGGTAAAAATTGTGTCTGCCAAAAAAACAGATGTCAAATGCTCAATTATACGTGGACATTGTAAAGGCCAATAGTGTATAAATTTTAAAATAGAGTTTGAACAAGAAAAGGATTACACTTCTTTGTGGAAATCTTGTAATTATTCGGTATTTGCTGGCACGACTGTATAGGCAGTGTAATTTTGGGAGATTTGTATTCAAGTGACCCCGCGACAGTGAGTTTTTCATAAAATTATATTTACCAAACAAACGACGGGAGTTAAATGAAGTCGGAGTTAGGGTTACCATTACAAATCTTTAGTACTTTTTAGCAGAACGCCGTCCGTGGGTGGATGGTAGAGCGGGGAGGGGGGGAAAGAGAAAAAATGCGATTGTAAATAGGTGCCACGGTATCGGCGTCGGGTCTTAAGGCGCCTTTTTCCGGTTACAACCGCCAGTCCGGGTCAAGCCACCCCCGATTTTAGTCCCACTCCGTCTACCATACCGTGACATCCGCATCCCTTCACGCTTCCACTGCTCACGGTTTTCGTCGTCGGCCGCAACCGCGCGCGTCTACTAGGTGCGCTGCCACCGGGTACTATCATCCAGCGTCTGAATGCGTTTTTCAGCCGTAGTCGCCGTGCGGCACAGCCACACAACGGTCCGCGGTGGTATTCACGTCCGTCGCTGCCGGCCAGGTGACACGCTCTTGCCCGACAGTCGTGTACACGTGCGCGTTCTGGTACTTGCGATGGACTCGTCATTATGTCGCACCGTAGACAGGTGACTACTGCGGCAGCTCATTGTCGGCGACGTGACGTAATTTGTTGGTGAGTTTCTTTCGCGCGATTGAAGTATTGAAATCGTTTTTGACATAAAGAGCTCTAGGGAGGCCATCAATTTTTATTTTAAGTAACCCGCAAACGAAATTTGATACCAATCATGTAGAATTGTTATACAGCACACTCTATAGTTTGTTCCACGTGTCTAATTTTGTAGATACTATAGTAACTCAGATAAAAAGAATATCAGGTTTATATCAAACACGTGTTGGGTTGGGATGCTATTAAAATACCATATCATCCAAACTATGATTCGATTATAGTGATTATTATCCAATAATAATAAGATTATTTCATCGAATAAAAACAAATTTAACAGAAAAAAATTAAATAACATAAAAAATAAATATTTAAAAGCCCTTTAATAAGCATAACTTGTGTTTGGCGTGTGTGAGCTCAAATTTATGTCAGTATAATTAAAATAAAATTTTTGATATTTATAAAACCATAAATTTCAGTTTATAACGATAATAAAATAAAATAAAAAGCAAGAGAAGAAAATTAATGTGTACACGATACAACGTATGTGTTTCCAATTTAAAGTTGGACTATACAAAATATTATTGAAATTTAATTTCTTAAGAAAATTAGATAAAGTTTTCTTATTTTGAAATTTACTCAAATTAATATTTAATTGTCTACAAAAACCAATTCCAACATGTATTGCATTTGAAATACCATATTGTGTATTATTAATGTTATGGCGTACACAAACTAAAATTAACTTTTCACATTCGTAAATCAACATTTTTATAATAAATCATTTTTTAATTAGTAACATGGGAATCATTATGTAAAATAATTTAATAGCAAGTCGTGGATTTACATAATATTGTTTTTAAAGTATTGTAATTTCTAAATTAGACAAACAATTATTAAACTTACTTCTTAAAAATCCTGTACCATAAGTTAAAACAGATTGAGTTAAAAAGAAATAAAACATTTTCAATATACAAGCGTTAAATATTTATCTAAGAGTTCTAAAAATATAGAATAATTTACGAAATTAATTTTTGATACATTTTATGTGGTTAGACTCTTTAAAATTTTCATCCACTAAAATCCTAAAGTATTTAATAATATTAATCGAATGCTAGTACAATAACAATTGTAGAGTTCATTGAACAATAAAAATAATGAAATATTTAAAGAAATTAAAGAATGTGGTGGAATTATGTATTCGAAAATTAATGTATTTAGATTTATCAATATTCAATTCTAAAAAGTTATTATCCAACCAATGTTTTATTTTTACTATTTAAATTGCAGTAGAGTTAAACATTTCGGTCGAAATAATTCCTTTTATTATAACTACACAGTCATCAGCATTAAAAATGATTTCACCATTTATTTTTAAATTAAACAGACAATTAATATACATAATAAATAAAATAGGACTTAATACTGTACTTTGTGGCAAATCATGTGTGGTTAATGAATTATCACTATAAGTACCACTAATTATTTCTAATTAACGTCTATTATTAAGGTAACATCTAAATAAATCTAATGTTGTTCCTTAAATACCATAAAAAGTCAATTTTTCGTATTTATTTATATAAAAATTATTTTGATTAACTATCACTTACTTTAATATCAATAACGCTTATTAACGGTTATCTACGATGGAAGAAGTATCTCAAGTATCTTCTTCGGTAATATATAAACCTCTAGCATAAGTAAATATCTATATACTTTTGGTGAAATATCAGTGTTTATCTTGATATTTTCAGTGAATATTTCTAGACAATTTTTCGAGTTATTTGCGTGCGTGTAATGTGCAGCTAATTACTTCTTGCATACAAGTCAAAAGATCAAGAAATGAGAGTTAAATACGAGAATCAGTCAGAATGAATGCTTTTTTTTAATGCTAATTATATAAATTCTAAGTTATCCCCACAAAGTGTAATAAATGCATTGTTATCTTACAATTAATCTATTATGTTAATTTGTCTTATTGAACTAAACATTGCAGCTGCTATGGCTATTAGTTACAACATGTTATCAATTTTCAGTTAACTTAATTATTACATAATATTTTATACAATTGTCACACAATATTATAGTAGATCTTATCAATCGATCGACATATACAAAGTGTTCAGTAAGTAAGAAAACAGGTCAATTATTACAAACAATGAGAACAATAGAAACCCGTTTCCTGACTTACTGAACACCCTGTATATTATTTAAAAGGTTTAAAAATCCATATAAATTATATACATTTGATTCTATGACTTATAGATAATAAACAATGCACAAAATGATCGGTTTATCATAAACCATTTATGATTACTAGCACTGTCTATTGTAGGTATTTTTCTTAATATAAGAATACACTCTCTACTATGTTTCAATTTTGTTGCAGTAAGGTAGAAAACTTTAAGATATTCAACTAAAGAAGATAAGAATTTTGTCATTATTTATAATTTTAATACGATTTTGAAGTTTTGGTAGTCACGTCTTATGGCGACATTAAGTTTTCCAGCATCACTTCATTTTCTTTAAGATTAGGATAACTAAAAACAATTTTCATTCTGAAATCGAGAGAACTTCAATAAAAGTATGGCCATACTTTGTTAAACGTCAAAGTAAAATTTGACTTAAATATACGCGATAAAAATATTTAACAGTTAACAGGAACTTTTCATCTTCCTAAAAAACGTTTAGGTAAAACTTTTTAGATGTTAGTATCGTATTTAACATGCATTTAAAAAACTAATGATACAAATATGACTGTATTATACGGGAATCTAAATATTATAAGATCACTATACAAATGTTAACTGTACAAATTTCAAACTCCACATTGTAGTTATTCGAAGGGATAAAAGTCTACTTCGAATCAAATCTGTATAATAGTTCAGTAAATTATTCATTGAAATTACTTTAAATGGTATTTTAACAAAAGATTCGAAACGCTTATTAATATATTGTTATTTGTAATGACCAATTGCTGTCTCTAAATAACATTAAAGCTTACAGACAATCTGAATAATTCACTATTCGTGTACAGTTTTGGTCGGGTTATACACAATTTAAGCCTTTGTAACGACTGTTTACAATTCCATTTCACTGATTTAAAGCTAACGGACAAACGGTCCTTTTCAAACTGCAATATATAAAACACTCAGAATAGAAGTCTTAAAAAAAAAAAAATGCATGATAATAGCCCAGAAATTGCAAGTAAGCATTAATATAAATTTACATCTTATATATTTATCTAATTTAAGATTTTTGACTATACTTTGATTATTAATAACATTTATAACTGAAATTAATAAATATACAAGACTAACCGATTCCATATCATAATGTTAATGTAAAATGAACCTTTTATATTTTTAATGTACAAGCGTTACAATACTTCATTATAATAACACTTTAAACTTTTTTAAACTTTTAAAATATTTAAAAGAGCAAAACTGCAATTTAACATCAGGTGTGGGAGACGTCCACTTAAAGGCTATTTATATATACCTATAAGGGACAACTAGAATTGCCTTTAGCTTTATCTCGAGTTTATGTTGTTAATAAAATTATTTGTAAAAATAAAACTATGCGAATGTATTTTTATAGTTTCTGTAATTAATGTAATGACAAGAACCTATGGACAAGTCCCTGCGTTATGCACAAAAAAATTTTACTATGGAATTTTATTATAAGTGAATAGATTGTAGTTGTGCTTGACTTGAGAGAAAGTAGTAGAGGTACTTTAGTTACTTGAAAAAAGTAGGGTCGCTAGAATTTTAATATTCTTACCGTTACTTTGGGGAGCTTTGCCCCCACAAAATTTACGATCCCTTTAGAAACATTCCTATCTAGAGCCACGACATCAGAAGATATGTTTCGTTATTTCCGCTTAATGAGTTGAAAACGTTTCAGGGTTGCCCGTAATAGTGTTGTTTTAAGGATAATTTGAGGTTATTAAGATATATTTTATATACTTATATGAAGACGTATAACTTCAAATTTCCCAAAAAATCTGACACGTATTCAACTTAATAATTGAAAAACTGATAAGAAAGAAATTTTTCGACCTTTAAAAATCGTATTTAGAACATAAAAAAAAAAATATAATAGCAATATATTATAAATTAATGGTTAACTAAGTTTTTAGATAATGAATGGTTATTACTCGTGGCTAATTATCAGTTATCATTTATCAGATATGAAATATCAGCACATTTTAAAATATTTCGTAAGATTTATATATTTAACACAAAAATGTAATTTTATAAAAATATGTAAGATTAAGTAATATCCCGTCACATGCATTCTCCTTTAAAAAAATGTGTGCCGCTATTAATAGCGACTTGTCCTTTTGCGCCCGTAATATTTAATAGGATAATACTTTGATCTACCGCTATATACCTTCTTGACAAGTACTGTTAAAAATTACTAAAAATATCAACAAACTGACCAAGATGAATGTTATTTTATTCAGAAATCACTGAATACAACTATATATTTTAATAAATTTTTGTTAAAAATGTATTTAAATATTGAAAAACAGATGAAATTGCCCAAAAAATAATTTATTTATGTCAAAAGTAAGGAAATTACTTTTTAGCTTTTTTAATTATTAAATAAAGTTTCTCGCTATATCTTATTATTTATCTGATTTAAAATTATATTTTCAATAACATTTAAATAAACACTGATTTTTTTGTAACTCTTTTACAAATTTCAATTTACGAAATAATTAAGTGTAAATATTATGTATTTTGAATATTTATGTGTTAGTATTGGTTACTTTTGTATTTCACCTGCAATGTATAAGTGATCTTAGTGGTATATTTTTTTATCATCGATTAAGAATTATATTGTCATCCTACCACATTGTATAAAATACACTTATTTACACATTATTGAGATACTCAATACCATCTAATTTGTACATTTCGGGAAATTTATTTTTATTATAGGAATAGTAATCTACTAAGCTTAGTATTTTTTCATTGCATAATAAATTGTGCAAGTGACATCGTATTTAGAACTCACTTTTAAAATGCAGTTACATTTTTAAATGGTAGTGTTTTTTGCTACTTTTATTAAGTAGTAGAAGTTACCATCGGATAAGATGAATAGTAATGAGTAAATCTACACAAGTCGAAATTATTGTATTGACAACTTAAAATTAGAATTGTTTATTATTGAGGGTTGATTTAATAACTTCGTATGAGCTTGCCGAAGGCAATTAAAACATTTTATAGCAATTTAAATAGGTAAATAATTACTATACTTGCATATCATTGCGCAATTTTAATATAATTAAAATGATAAGTCAGCTTTGTAATTAATAAAGTTAATAAAGAGCTTATTAAACGTTTAAATTAAAAGTTAAACAAAAAGGTATCCAAATTAAGTATAAAGTGTGCCTAATTAAAACATTTTCAAGAAATAAACTAAGGTAAATTTATGTTATATGAAATGAACAATACATTGTCTAATAAAGAATTGAATTTTATTGACTTCGATTTAACGTATTGAACAAGATAAAATTGAACTTTATAGACAATTTTTTTATTACTTTTTCTTATTAAGTTTTTTAGTGAGCTAACAAATAACATAAAATAAATTATAATGGATGAACAATAATTTTATATAGTATTAAAATGCAAATAGCTATAAATTATGTCTAAATTTTTTTATTGTAATATTTCTACAAAAAATGAAATATAAAATATCAACTTTTTACTTCGGCCAAAGTAACACTAATATAAAAAATAATAATTATTACTCAATTTTTAAATTGATTAAAATTTAATTAATTATTTAATATCATAATAATTATAATATTTTATATTGTAGGGTGTTTTTAGTTGATCACTGAAGTTATGTGACAAGTAATATTTTCTATAGGTCTTAACTCAAAAGTGTATTTTCTAACAAAAATGAACAGTGTCAAATTGATACAAGTTTTGAAAAAGTATAGTAATATGCATATTTAAGGAAAAAGTTGTAAAAATGTTGGATGGATAATATTGCCATTGATGTTGATTTTATTTATTTTAGCATATACATTTTCTCTTTTTTTTTAACTTAATTCTATTTGAATAATGTGTCGAAAGTTTGTAAAATTTAAGAAGAAAATACTTTATTTTTTTATGAAAGTATCCTAATCCTCAATAAATGAGCAACACAAAAAAAAAAAAACTAAAATAAACTGAATTGTATTATTATGAAAAATAACTTATTTAAGCTTATAATATTTGGGCTTTTATATCTTAAAATTGTTTTTCTTTATTGTTATTTTTCTATGGTTTGTTGTAATTATTTTGCGTATAGGAGACGGGGAAACTATGGTTACCTTAGCAAAAATTGTTATATCTCTGGTTCTAAGATTCTAAATGTTATGCTATTACAAAAAATGGATGGATAAACATATTGACTGCATTATATCAGTCTCAGTTTTTTAAAACATAATCTTATATATATATATATATATTTATTTAAATGACTAGTATATACCCTACTCGGGGGAATATCATATACATAAATACATGCAAAAGATAGGGGTAAAATAATTTTTAAAAAAATCACTGAAATATAGTTCATGTCAATTATAAATATATAATAATTTGCTTATGTTAAATTAAATTTCATTCATTCTTATAAATATTTTTATATAAATTTACAAGTAATTTTTAAAAAAAATTTGGGTACTGTGACACTTATAAGGGGGGCTAAGCCCCTCTAGATTTCCTATATTGTGTATATGATTATGGTCTTAGAATTTAATAGTTTTCTTGAACTTTTTAATTTTTATAAAAAAATCATCATCATTGAGATTTTTATTTTAAAGTTAAACTTATATTTTCTATAAGATACTACACCAATTATATAATAATTACCTTCAGTGTACTTTATGTTTGTACAGACTATAAGTGAAAAGTGTTGTTTCTGTTAAAATTTGTTTCACTTAAATACTTAAATTTCATAAATTTATCATTGCATTTGAATTAAAATGTTCATATTATCTCATTAAAATTTGTTGAATTTGATGAGAATCCAATTTGCTTGTTAATAATGATTCAATAGATTTAGAATTGTAATGCTCATTAACATAAGTTAACAACATTCATATAAAAGCTTAATTTCAATTAATATTACTAAGTCTAGTTAAAATAGACAGAATACTAGTAATCTCGTATTACGCGAATGGTGAGTTTTGTTCGTAATTGAATTAATCACTGCCTTTTCAAACCACTGCATTGTGAGCTCTTTGAAATACTTGGGCAATCTTGTTGATGGTATACTAACAAATTTTAATACATACATATATATATGCGAGTATACTTGATAATGAAAAAAAAAATTATCGAGAACATCTTGAAATATTCTTTAGGGAACGAGTACCTTATTACAATACTAGAACAGCAATCAATTCGCGTTGATAGGAAAGATGTATTTTTTGATCATTAAAATACATTAGATACTATTGATAATTAACATATTTTTAGGAATAAAGACTTTAGTTTCCGATAATCTACTAAAAAGTTGACATCTTAAAAGTTCTTTATTTTGTTGACTTGTAGTAAACTATTTGATATTTGTGATTTTAATATAACTAAATTATTTTTGTGCGTGACTGCATGATTTACATGTTATTTAACATATTTTACAGCCAAAATTTTCCATAATTATCTATAAGTATAGTATAGAAAATATTAATAATTGATAATGTTAAAAAGATAACTATAAATCATAAATAATTTGTAAGACAAAAAAAATGCTATTAAGATGATATTATTTATGCAATCATTCTAAAAATTTTACCAACTATTAACCTAATTACTCACTACACATTTTAGAATTTCGGTGGGTAAAAGTTAATGGACTTATTTAAAAAATGAGCCATTCAAAAGTATCAAAAATTAAGCCCTGATCAAAATTATTTACCAAAGATTGTATACACATAAGATTAACATATATACGCAGATATTGAGTGTCATTATTGTTATCTTCTTCTTCACCTTAATCCCAATTACTTGGGCTCGGCCACCTTTATCCTAAACTTCCACTTGTCACGATTTCCCACATCATCTACACTCACATCAGCTGCCCTCAAATCGCATTCAATAGCATCCCTCTATCTCTTTTTTGGCCTTCCTCTACCCCTTCTTCCTTCAACATTAATTTCTATAACTGTTCTTACAGCTTCCGATTCTTCTCTTCTCATAACATGATCAAATCATCTTAGTCTATTTTTTCTCATTTTATCCACAATTGACGCTACACCTATACTCCCTCTTATATGCACGTTCCTTCTTTTGCACAACTGATCCTAAATACTTAAAACTTTCCACCTCTCCAATCACGTCCTCACCTATTGTCACTGATCTCCTTATTTCACCTACCTCGTATTCTCCTTTGTCAAACTCGTACTCCATATACTCTGTCTAACTTGAGTGTCATTATTGTAATATTACAAAAGTCCTTCAGAATGTTCAGTAAGTCAGAAAACGGGTTTCTATCGTTTTTATTATTTATAACAATTGATCTGTTTCCTAACTTACTGAGAACTTTGTACATCAATATATAATGAATTAAATATATAAACTATGTACTTAGAACGTATTTAAAAGCAATTAGTAAAAAAATATTTTGGGTTTTAAATTTAATTTTAAAAATATTTTTGTATGATCATAAATTAATTTTTTCAAATTTTTACTATTGACATTCCTCAGACGTCAAATAGCTAAAACATCCCTTATTTTTATCTATGATACGTCGTACATTCAGAGGTCAACAAAATTTTTTATTAAATTAGTATTGAATTTAAATACAGTAAAAATAATTAGTATTTGCGAATTTTTTGGATTACCTAAGAACTTAAATTAAAATCGTTGATACAATGTAATATAATTAGTCATAGGTGTGACTACAAGTCATACTTGTGAAATTTGACTTTAATATATTATCATTAAAGCAGTATACATTGATAATTAAGTCTCCATAAATTCATTTGTATCCTTCCAAATAAACTGTATTATTTGAAAGAAAGAGAAAAAAAAGCTTTTTTTCGGGACTATCTCTAATCATATGAAATACCTCATCAATTAAATAAAAAAATTTTTACAATTATAAATGTATAAAAAGCAATTAATTAATTTCAAATGGTATGACTTTGATTTTTTTGCTCTTCAAATGTTGTTTTGGATATCTAAATTGTAGTCATTTTCGAGTAAGAAATATCATTAAAATCATTTCTAATTATAATTTCCCTATTCAAAAAATATCTTATTGTGCCATTGATGAACTTTATAATCGAGTTGAAGATTGTGTTCCCAGAAATCACATGCATTGTAGTTCCTATCACTTTCAAAACAAATAGGTAAACATTAAAAAAACATTGTCAACTGAATTAATTGGCAATATTTACTTAATTCTTCAATTAAATAAAAAAGAATAAGATCAATAAAACTTAGCGTTTAAAAAAAACAGTTTTTTAACACGAACATTAATTAAAATGGTATACCCTCTTTTCAAACATAAAGTGATATTAGATTTGGTCAATGACAATGATACTGATAATAGTCTAAAAAAAGTTTGAAAAGCTAATAAAAATAATATTTCGAAGGAAAAATTGCGAGACTCATCACGAAACTGCGAAATTTATACATTTTCATTATAAAATTTAGCATAGAAAAAACAATTTTATTATTCACAAAGTACTCTTTGTAAAATTATGAACTTTCTCTTCGAACTTCCGTGTCGATTCTTGTAATATGTTGGTACCTAATTTGAACTGACAAATTAAAATTAGTTAATAAAATTAATTTCAACAAAATTATTTTGAAAACTGTTTCAATAACTTGTTAAAATTCGGTATAATAATTAGCCCAAAGTTAGTAATTGAGTTTACTTATAGCTCTGAAGTACTGAATTATATTTTCTTTATCAAAAACTTCAATTAGTCTATTACTTTGAAAGAACCCAAGTTTAAAACTAAAACAAAAGAAAGTTGTGTTTTCCTATAAAAAAATACGGACAATTTATTTATTAAATATTGAGTAGTATATTAAAATGATACATATTGAAAAACAATAAATAAAATTCTATAAATTTTAACTAATAAAATTAAAGTGATATTAATTACCATTAAATTATCATTTTTTTAATCAACGGTATATCTAAACAAAATTATTTTTATTATTGAGATTATAACGCATTATACTATAAAGAGTAGTTATAGTTTTACTAAAAAGTATACTTTAAAGTATAGCAATTTTACGTAGTAAAATAATTGATAATACCGTGTATAGTAAAAAATAGTACTGGGTGATTTATTACGGATAAGACACTTATTTTCTTAGAAGCTATTAAAAGTTTCAATTTTCATAAAGGAAAATATTGTTTGATTAAAAAAATTATGCAAAAACATATTATTAAATATTTTTTTTTTATACCATCAAAAATTAAAACCTAAGTTTCAATTTTCTTTATGGGAACTCCCATTTTTCGTTTGATGACACGACAGGAAAATATTTTTAAAAATTTTGTTCTTATAATTTGTTGTATTTTAAAATTTTGAAATATTTGGTATTAAAATAAAAATTTTTCATTATTTTGATTTTAATACTGGAGAATACAATAATGTTTCAATGGGCCAAAGATTTTTTTATGATTGTAAGCTGAACTCATATTTAATAAGCCTAACTTAACAAGAACCCGGAGAGCGTCCACCAATGGCAAAACTGGAGCGCCATGGATTTTGTACCTTTTCCTAAGGGGAAAATAGTTTAATGATTAATAGTTT
Source organism: Daktulosphaira vitifoliae (assembly GCF_025091365.1). Classification (NCBI taxonomy): domain Eukaryota; kingdom Metazoa; phylum Arthropoda; class Insecta; order Hemiptera; family Phylloxeridae; genus Daktulosphaira; species Daktulosphaira vitifoliae. Next base: position 20,640,870 of record NW_026099576.1, read on the forward strand.
TGACTTAATATAACAATTATTAAAATTAATTAAATATTATAAATTAATTATGTAATAAAAATAATAAAATAAATAAACAAAAAGAAGGCAAATAGAACGAAAAGAGTGAAGATTTAAATAAATAAATTTCAATTAACAAAATAATAGAACAGAAATTCACAATTTATGTAGCAAAACGAATATACTAAATTTTACTAAACATAATAAATTACTTATAATGTAAAAAAATTCATATCCAAAATTTTATGTAAAAGAAAGACTAAACATATGTAAAAGGATAAATGATGAAAAGAAGGATAAGAGAATTATGAAATTTTAGTATAAGATCATTTTAATTAATTTCAAGAGTTATTACAATTAGAAAAATCATTTATATTTACTTGTATACACTCAATTAATTTTTAGAGTATACATTGTTTTTTTTATTAATAGTCACACTCTAAAGGTGGCCATTGAATTTTAAGCTATATAATTAGTCCAATCAAGTCTTTCGTGTATATAGAATAAAGTCTAAAGCATTGTAAGAGCCCTGATATTTTCTAATTTATTAGAGCAATGGCACATAATATTATACATAAGTTTTTTGTTTGTGTTTTCCAGACCACTGCCATAATTTAATGAAAAATAACTTGATAAAATTATTAAACAATTTAGGGTGCCAATGATTCCAAAATGAAAACTAGGATTGGAAAAGGGGAAACAAACGCATGACAGATCCAAAGTATGTGTCAGTGTATAATGAACATATTACCTACGTCAATAGGTGTCCTCTACATAAATGTAAATGGCCAAATAAAATGTTCACAATGACCATCCTGACTACACTCGAGGAACTTTCAGTTCATGGAAAAGGGAAAAGGAAATAACAGTATTGAAAAAAATTAACAGTTTCACATAAATATAGAGCCATAGTCAAAATCTATTTAATTATTAACTAAATAAAAATTATGTTAAATAACCTATAAAAAGAAACCCAAGACCATTCAATAAAAAGCTTCACATTGCAAAAAGATACAAAAAGAGAATAAAAATATATACCACATTATAATATGATGTCCCAAAGTTAAAGAGTTATGATTCGGTGCTATAATCATGATCAAGTCAAACTTCAAATTTCGCTACACCATCTTTGAAGTTTTTTTTTGGATAGACAGCAGAAAGAGATTGATGATGATGATGTAAATTTTTTGAACATAGTTATCTGTGACCTTATACTTATCATAATTTTATTACATGGTTACATGGTTTAACGATTGTAAACCTGTGTTGAATATAACAGTATACGTTTATTAATAGACCTGAATTAGGATAAAAATAAGATCATCGTATGATGGACAATATTGAGTTGTATCTGTAAAAAACGAAAATTATTACATGCTAAACAGCAAATTATCAAAAGAATTATAGTCATTTATCGTTTAACTTAAACAAAAAATAACTGACGAATGATCCATTAATCAAATCAATCAATCGAAAAAAATGATAAAAACAAATTTTTTTGAAATATTTTTTCTATTGTACCGTTTCCTTGAAGGGTTAAAAAAAAAAATTATTTAATCTTATGTTATTGTTCAATTTTTCTAATCAAACAATATTTTCCTTTAAGAAATGTTAAAATTTTTAATAGTTTCCAAGAAAATGAGTATCTTATCTTTAATTATCATTCTGTATATAAAAAGACTATACAGGGTGTTCAGTAAGTCAGGAAACGGGTATCTATTGTTCTCATTGTTTGTAACAATGAGAACAATAGATACCCGTTTCCTGACTTACTGAACACTCTGTATATTTATAACTAGCAAGAGTACTTAAGCTGTAGATAAAAATTACTTTGAATACATTTTTTAATTTTTACATTTACACAAATATATTTTTATTGAAAATTAATTTAACAAACCGTTATATTTGATAATTTTCATGTTTTTTTAACGAAATTTAGCCATTTACTTTTTAGGAAAAACTTCTTATTAAAATAGCAAACGTGATCTACATTGCAATTTTACTGATTTATTAAATTAATATTATAAGTATTTAGGTATTTGACTCATAAAAAGCTGAGGCTGTGAAAATGGTAGTTTTAAAAGCACTTGTAAAAATCAAATGTTATAAGGTTTTAGCTATGTGGTGGTTTAGGTAAAAGAGAAAAAAATTCAGGTCACTGTAGTCGTTAGGGTTAACTATTTGTCGTGAGTATTGGACTAGTGAGTAGATGGTAAGGGTTGTGTTCAGTCAAAGGTCCTGAAATGTTGAATTCATGGTATTCGTTCATCACGTATATATATATTTTTATTCATAACAAGAATTGCTCGTTCAATAACCACCTTCAATATGTCCAATTAGCTACCACAAAAATTTACTTAATCAAAATTAAAAATGTGCAGTAGTTGAAAATTCAACAGCCGTTTGTCAAGGATATATCCAAAAATTTGTAATTTAAAGGTATTTATTATTATCAAAACAGATTCGCTGGCGGTATTTATGTCGCTTTGAATTTCTGTATCACATAACAATTAACCGAACTACATGAACATGTTATATAAACATGATGTATTTATTAAGTAATATAATATTACATACACATATACTATATATATTATATTTAATTTTGGATTGATAGATTTTGCGTTTTATAATTAAGACTTTTTACTTAAATCACCGAATTCATGTTTTGGTAAAATTATAAATTGATAACAAAATTGTTCAATAATATAATATCTACAAGCATATCATAATGTATACATCTCATATTAACTGGAATAATATCTGTTTTGAAATTATTAGTTTTTTTTTCAAATTACTATAAAGATATTTGCACATATGTATTCATTTTAAAATAATATTTTAAACATTTTTGACATAAAACTTGATAAAAATTGATTTTTTTATGTCTGTGACCACTTTCTCAGTTCTCATCGGACCATTTTTTAAAAGATTCGTCAAAAGATTACAAATTGTATCTAGTTAAAGACAAAAACTATGTAAAATATTATTTTTGTGTAAGAAAATCACTGTTTTTCGTGGTATTTACTTAAATTTTTTTTTTTTAATTATTTGTACCTATATTTTAGGTTAAACAGTATAATTATATAGGTGAGAAAGATAAGTACCCCCATTGAACCCACCCCTCTATTATAAAAAATAAATATAAAAAAAAAAATTAATGAATACATAAGATGATAAATCTATACTAATAATTTAGTAATAATGAAATAAAAAATAATTGTAAATTCATACAGAATTTTTGCAGTACCATTGTATTCGTTAGCATTATCAAATATTTATGTTACACCCAATTTTTTATAACGAGGCATCATCACCTTATTACTGGTTGGTAGTCGCAACAGATAGTTATTGCAACTTACCCTAAAAATTTAACATTTCAATAAGTACGTCTAATTGAAGTGTAATTGTATTATTAAAATAGAACATAAAAGACATCTTGTAAGATGTAAATACTATATCATAGATAAATATGAGTTTGTCCGGTGCTAGGTTTTGTAAACTTCCAGCCATATCTTTTACCTCTGCTGATTGCGCATCAGTTTTATGAAAATAGGGAATCACTATATTCTTAAAACACATTGTATAGTCCTTATTAGGTATAATGTATATCACTGACATAATGGGGTTCGAATCCGTCATATTGAGCCCATTTGAGTGATGGATATTTAGGATCACATAGAAATCTCAGTGACTACCATAGGCACTATAATGTAACATCACACCTCACAAAGCGATATCACTGCGACGTCTGCAAGATGAATTTTGGCACGCCTTTAAAAATGTAATAAGCTTACTACATTTTCAACTAAAAAATTAAAGATTTTAATTATTTGAGCTTGTTTTCATTTTATGTAAATTCTTATTACCGATTTTTATAAAAAAATTTAACATTTTATGCCTGCAGGTACATGAAATATTTTATATATTAATCAAAATTATACTATATTGAATAGTATATGTAAATTCAACATCACTAATGATATTTAAATGAACTCCAATTTTTTTTTGTGTCCACTAATTTTTGTGAGAAGTAGGCCCTCGACTGTTCAATAATTATAAATGAAATTTATTTAATGTTAACTGTGCTTCATGATAAATTAAAATTATTATAATAGATTGACTTATTTTTGTAAAATATAGATCATGGTTGAACAGTTGTTACAAGAGCGATGCGGCCGACAACTGTCCACATGTGTTCGAATGAATACAAGATTAGCTGGAGTGGAGTTCGAATTCAATTATGGCAAACGTCAAAATTCAAAAAAATCCGTGGACCAAAGGGAAAGATCTCACGTTGCTGGGATATTTGATAGAGAACCTAATGTAGACTTAGATTTAGATCTAAAATACCATTTACAAACTTGTACATGTTCATGCAACCATATGGGGTTCGGAAATTACATGGATTATTATCAGGTTCGTATATTATTCTATAATTTTTTGCGTTAGAATAGTTAAATATAATATTTGAAGATGATAAGTTTAAAAGTAACTTAAAAATAGATCATAAAAAATAATATAACTTCTAGTTTGAATTAAAAGAAAAATAATAATTTTATATTTTGTAGCCTGAAAAAAATGAACAGTTTTTTTCGATATCTTGAGAAATGGAAATTTTATGATTTTCTTATTATTAAATTGTTAAAATCTAAAAAATTTAAAATTAAAAGAATTATAAATTTATGTATGTAAAAGTAACTAAGTAAAATTTATTCATCATTAATGTCCACATAGGACCTTGAGAGCAACTAAAAAAAGTTCTTGAACTTAATACGGTGTACCAAAATGCATGTATGTCTCTTGGGCCTAACCGACACTTTTCTGGGTTATCACATTTGTTTTCTTGTTATATATATTTTTTTGAAACGTTAACTTTTATTAACAGTTACAAATGTTGACTAAAATAGTATAAACTAAATGAAAATATATGTCGCAGTTGAAATAGATGATTAATTAATTATATCCTGATTACAAATTATATGATTTATAAATATATTATATGAATAAATACTTATAATAGTAATTAAATTTAGTATAAAATTATTATTCAATAAATTAGTGTTTTATTTTTTACGGAAAAATTATAAAGAATTATATAGAATAATAATAATTATAAAGAATTAAGTATATGTACAATTTGTTACCTTCATGGCAGACATGTAACAAAATTGTAAGTATTTATCATGAAAAAAAAATATTCTGACTCTCTTTATCTCGAAAGTTATAGAAGTTTGAAGTAAAAGTATTTAGTAAAAGATTTAAAGATGTCACAATTTACTGATTGTAATAATCTTAAATTTTTGGGAATTTACCCCAATTATGAAGAATGAAAAACATTTTTTAATTTTTGAGGGTAATGTCTTCCTTAGGTACAATATGTGAACTTTTGACGTATCATTGAGTAAAATCGTTTCAGCAAGAACGGAGATATCGCGTGTAGTGACACAAAAAATAAAACACAAGAGAGTAAAACCAATAGCTTCTCAGCGACGTATCAAAGCTAAAAACACGATTTTCATTTAACATAAAAACGGGTGATCACGTTATGTTTCTATTCTTTATGAGGACACGCCCTTAAATCTTTGAGCCTTGTTTAGTATCGTTAGTTAAGGATAAGCTTAGATGCGCTCAGTGTAAAATGTATGAAGGACCATTTCAAATTTCTAGTACGTGACTTTAGTTTTAATTAATTCTCATAGAATGTATTTAGGAGAAAATGTTCAATTTCGCACCTGTCATTTTGAATGATTTGGTCGCTGTAAAACGACAAGTTGTACTAGGCGTGTTTATCTCTTTTCACCACACGGTGGTATTTTATTTAACTTTCAATCTAGATACATCTTAATGGAGTGTAATAATTTGTGGTAGAGATTCTCAAATCACGTGTAAATTCATTCATGAACAGATGAGTGACATTGAAATATTTATCTGAAATTCCTATGAAAATTCATTTTATTTTACAATTTTATAAAGCAAACTCATATATTATAGTTATAATAGAGAGTATAGCTATTTTTTTAAACGTAATTTTTGAGTTTATACAATTTTCAAAAACTAATATATATATTGCATTTTGATTGACTTAGTATATCAATAAAATTCATAGCTCTCAATCTCAAATATTTTAATCCATACATACATATTCCATATAAATTTAATTTAATTGCTAATATTTCATTTCATATTTAACTATAAAACATATTACCGTAAAAACTGGTATTATTTTAAATATTACAGTTGGAGTACTGAAAAAATGGTTAAATATACTTATTTAAAAGTAAAAGTATAATGTTTCTCATTCATCATTAAATAGTCGAGTTCCAATAACGCAGATATGAATTAGATATATGCGAAGTGTATAAATAACGTTGATTTAGTGTAAAAAGCATTCGATTGCGATATTCGTCAATACTTAAGCAATAAAAAATTCAATTTAAAAAAATCAAGTTTTACTAATTAATTAATGTTTTTGATTTATTATACAGTGGGATTTATTGAAAGAAATGTATTTATAAAAAAATAATGTATCCATTTTAGGTTTGGAATCAAATGAATAATTACCTCCATAACCCAAATTTAATACAATTTTATTAATTAAAATAATTATTTACAAAAAAATAAAAAAAAAACCCGCTATATGGTAATTATACATAATACCTTATGATATATTTATTTTAAAAGCAAATTCTTTTTTTCTATTGATTTAAATGATTTCATTCCAATTATTAATTGTTGCATTTTTGTGAAATAAAATAATGCCTAAAAATTAAAAAGAAGAATTATGCTACATTTAGTTAAATAAAAACTCATATCTAACTTAAACTCATTATAAATTTAAGCTAAAAAACTTTTTAAGTGGTGTTGTTCCAAAAAAATATTATTCAAAGATCATACAACAAAATATTCTGAATATTAATATTTTCTAATTCTATGAAAAGAATTCACAATCATGAAAAAACATTATAATGTTACATGCTATAGTATTTTAAATATATTTTTTACGTTGTGATAAATTTAATAATAACAGAGATATTATAAACGTATTAGTGAGATTAATCTTCTTTTGTATAAATTATTTTAAGTAGACTTTAAAATATAGAAGTTTTATTTTAGTCCAAATTATCTTGAGATCAAGTGTAAGTTATAGTCAGTAACTTATTTTTCAAATTAATTATTTCTTATTATTATAGATCAAATAATAAATTCATGATATACTGCTTTTGATTAAAACTATAAAAAAGGCATAAATTCCAGTTATTTAACACTAGCATATCGCATAAGCATTTGTAAGGATATATTTTTTTAATAAAAATGTATGAAAAGCGATAGTTTGAAATCTTATAAAAATAATAAATGCAAGTTCAATATACACAATCTTATAATTTCGTGTCAATTTCAACTTCTCATTTCTTTACAATATCTTATAATTTAAATGAAAAAATCATATCGATTTTTAATGAATTTTAAAAATAATTAGCCGTATTCGTACTTGTATCATCACATACATTTGTTTTTATCACTTCCAACCTAAATTTTCTAACAAATGTATTGTTATTTTCATAGATAGTTCTAATATGAAGGTAGATCTTAGAATTTGATCAGAATTTTCACGTTAATAGCTTAGTAATTTGGTACAGTAGGTAAAGTTCTGTCTGTGACATATATTTTAAGGATAAAAATTAAAAATAAAAAATCCGATAACATTTTTTTGTTTTATCTTAAAAGTCTATTGACTTATTACTCAAAATAGCAAAAAGATATATTTTTTGTGGAGTATACAATGACTTTCAGATTATTGGGTGTTCAAATACCCCGGAACTTTATTATTTCACTTTACATCAGCCTATAATAGTTGAATAGGAGACAACGTTTTTTTAATTCTGTGTAAAAGCCTAATTTTATTACTTTATACATTAAAATATTGTTTTTCATTTATTTTAATAAGAAAATTGTCTAAATTTGAAAAAAAAATGTCGTTTTTTATTAAAACAATCTAAATTTACGTTTTCTTTTGTTGTAACCTTTCATATTTTTTTTAAGTAATTGTTTATTTTTAATTGATCACAATAATAAACTTTATAGCTAAAAATAAATGTATATATGTACTTACAATGGTATTCAAGTTTCGAATAGTTTGTATAAAATTTAAGACATAAATTGTGTTTATGTTATCGAACCCGACATCATAATGAATCTTGTAAGTCTTACCAAAAAGTTCTTCAATTGTGTTCCAAACCTTTAAAACATTTAAGCACAATGAATTATTATTAATCAATTTCATGAGGCGCTTCTACTTGGAGTTATTAAAATAATACAGTGTTTGTTAAACGATGTTTTGAATTTTATGTTAATGTTTTTAATTTTAAATTTAAATCGCCCAGTAATAATAACTGTGCACACCTTAATGACGTTAAAACGCTCATCATAACTTATTCTCATTTAATGGCTAAATGTCTGTTAACAAGTTTTTTTATTAGTAAATGTAAGTGTATTACTAAGGGTTTTAATTTTTGTAAATGAAACATTACAATTTTTTGGAAAAATGTAATTATCAGTATCGATTAACAGCTAAAGCCCATGTTCATAATATTATTGTCATTTCACTAAAATAATGTGTTTTATTAATAGGTTGGTATTGACAAGTAATTATGTGTATTAATTGTTTTACGGTGTTATTTATGTTTATTTCTGAGTTGGGTATTACGCTCTGTGCTCTCATTACTTTGTTTTATCGGAAAATTCACGTATATGATACACATTGTTATATCATATTTCTATACTCAGAATATAGAAATACGATGAAATGTATATAATTTAATGTATTATGATTTATTGAGAAACCTCATCACAATCTTATTGTTATATTTAAAATAAATTTCAGAAAATGACTCGGATAACACATATTTTGACAAATAATTCCATTTTAGTGATTAAGCTTTTTCTGAAAATTAAGCTAAAATAGTTTTTAAAATAATTTATATTCATTTAAAGATGGGCTTTTAGATAATAATTGTAAAATGATAAATAATATCATTATAATATAAACACATCAATGTAAAATATATTCCTTCACAGGTTTCTATCGAAATAAAACATAAGGATAATTGAGTCTATTTTAAACCAATATCAAATTCTTTATTGATTTAACAAAATATGAACATTTTTTTATTTTACATAAGTGTTATTACATTAAGTAAATGGATCTATATGAAAATTAATAATTTACGAAAAAAAATGTTTTGGTCATTTAAACACATATTTGTAGAGAAATAAAAAATAATGTTATTTTTATACAAACAGAACTGCAAACATTTCAACACAAAATAGGAATTTTAACTTTTCTTTTACTCCACTATAGTGAGTAGATCCATATACTTTATAAATATTAATTTATTCTGTTTGTCAATGTAAATTCATAAGTGTACCGAGTTCAATAATTCAAACCCATTAGTGTTACACGAGTTAGTAAACGCATATAAATTGAAAAGTATTTTACTCAATTCAAGTCAAAACGCCATTATAAAAAAATATCATCTTGCAACGCTTTTGTGTGTTTGCATTACTCTTCTCTACTGAAAAAATTAAAAAAAAAACCTGGCAAGATATTTCTCTTAGATACCACAATAAAATCCAGTCACGCTTCTTTTGAAGAGGTGTACTTTTGATACGAAAAATAAAAATATAAAAACATGTAAAAAATCCTTATGAGACAAGTGAATGACTTTTTTTGTTATAACATCAAATCTGACAACCACGTATAAACGTAATATTTTGATGATGAGTTATTTTTATTTTGACACATCTCTGAAACCACAACACTGATACTAGTTGAACAAAGTATGTATTCGTGTTTCAAATTGTCTCTACAACAGACAAGTGCTTATGGTTCATATTTTAAAGACCCGTTGTTACATTCGATAGCTAAACCATACAATATTAAAAATCAAAATGTAAGTTTTATTATTTACTAAAATGTAATTGTATTTGTTAATAACATCAAATGAATCTAAAAATCTTACTATTTTTGAAAAATAATTTTCTTGTTACATAATTGAGGCTACTGGTTATACCTTGTGGTATTTTTTTTTTTTTTTATGACGCTATAGGATGAAGTGTGATAACAGTAAACTATTGGAGTAAGTATAAATGCTTTTTTTTAGATAAATGTACACATTTTTATTTCTAACTTACATTTAATATAATAGGGATTCATTTAATTGAATAATTAAATTCATTTACATTTACCTCACTAATTAATATAAGTTATTGTTTATTAAAGCCAAAAATCATAATATGTTCAGTAAAAATGGAAATTTTAAAGTGTTTTTTATAGTAATGGGATACCTACATCTTTCTAAATTATTCAAAATTTAACTTGATTAATGTAATATATGATTAAAAAAAAAAACTTTCCGGTAACTGTTCTTTTACAAATAATCAATATTTTAAGTTAAAACCCACGTAGTTTTTGGTAAATATAACGACTTTTTTTTTTTTTTTTTTTTTAGGCATAATACTCATTGAAGCGTTTTGCGGTAGTGATTTTAATCACTGTCAATTATCAATCAATATTAAACTAAAAAAATGGCTCAACTCCACTACGCTGTATCTCGATCATATTTATTTTTTTTTATTTGTAAATATTATATTGATTTTAAGGCCTTAAGTAAAGAAAAATTTTAGTGAGTTAAATAAATAAATAATAATAATTGAAACATTAATTGCAGTCAGTGAAAAAATCAATCTCAATATGCTTCGTTTTATTTGTTTAAATAATTAGCTTTTATTTATGTTAATTTTGAGGGTTAATAATTTAAAATTAGTGTTCAAATTAATGTATAAAGTTTCATAATTAATTATATTTACTCTAAAGCCAACAAAAAAAAAAAAGTTTATACAATAGTTTTAATTAAAATGTAATATATTTACAGGGAAATAGAACGCTTGAGTAGAATACTTATAATTTTTATTAAAAATGAAAAAAAAAAAAATCAAACACAATTTTTAAAAAACTAATTTTATTACAAAATTCCTAAATAATTTAAAATCTATGCAGGACATTATCGCCAGCGATTATATATTTCTATGTTAAATGCAATTTTTTGTAGCCGTAAGATGTAATTTACGATTTCATTCATGGCAATATTTTTACCATTAGAAATAAAAAATAGTATATTTTAATAAAACTTTTTTTTTAACGAGTTCACACTTTGAAAAACAAGCGATAATTTATTCTTTGGTTTCCGGGTAATGGCTACTGTCATTTGTTGGCTAGAGGTTTAATCGCTTGTATAGTCTTTTGGTGGTTTACTAAAGCGTTAATGAAATAACTAAAGGCATAAAATGTATTTTAGGCATTTTGTTTTAAGTTTAAAGGTAATTTCATCTTATTTTTTTTACATGTAAAAAAAAAATAATTGAGTGGGAACCGCATTATTACATTTTATATTAAATCTTTAATATTATACGTTAACTCGAAAGCATGTAAAACGTAGAAATGTTTTACAATTGAATAAGACCCAAAGAGCTTTCTTATTCATTACATATTTTATTTCGAAGTAATGACTTCTGACTTTTTTTTTTGTAAAATGAGTAACGGAAAGAGAACAATATAATTTTTAATAATTGGTAAATGTGCATAACCAATAAATCAATTAGACGTTTGCAAAAATACATATTGTAATACTGTACAAACTCCATATATTTTATTGTGGTGGTCTCAAGTAAAAAGTGTTATGGAATTCCCAGTTTAACTATGATTTATAAGGCCTCCGAAGACTAAAGAGCCAATACGTTCTTCATGTTGCGTTAACCCGTATATTTCCATTAGTAAAGTACCCTAATAATTTTCTGACATAAAACCATAGCAAAATTTTGATTTACACAATTCCGTTTCAGAGATAACTTTCTAAACATACTTGAATGTGTAGGTATCATAATTATGTACAAGATTCTAACTCGTTGCTATTCATGTAATGGAAAATTTCTTTCTAACGTTTTGATGAATACAAAAACGATCGAATAGTTAAAACGTAGTATTATACAGAACGAAATGAGTAGTTTGTGTAATTTATAGAATAATTTATCATCAAATAGCGTTTGTTATAATTATTAACGTTGGATGAAGTGTACATAACATTTCATTACACCATATACATACCATACTTAATTAATCCGTTTAATCAATCTAAAAGTAACGATAACGTTAAATGTTGACAAAAATAAGTTTAATAATATTTAAAGCATAACGAAAAAATGGCACGTTTGCTGTCTTAACTTAAAACATTGTGAAGGATCCGGCATAGTAAAAACCTTAATTACAAAAAATACTAAATACAATTCAGCTGCCATTAGATATTATCGATGCATATTATTTAAAATTGATATCATGGTGATATTGTTCATGTTAAATTCGCCTTTAATACCATTAATTACAAATGCATCTAATCAAAAGTTAGTGGGTAACGCGTTCTGTTTCAGTCTGTAGGTACCAGTGTTCGATTTCGTTGCGTTAGGCATGTAGATTTTTCGACCCTCTGGTTCATAGCAGTACCTTTTAGAAAGGACCTTAAACATGATTAATATATTAATTAATAATATTTGAATTAAAAAAGCTTTAAGATAATAATCTATAACATGTTTTATTGATTTACCATAATATTATGATAGTTATTAATTACAGTTGTACTAAAAATTACAGCTTATTTCTCATACTGAAAAAATAATGGGAATTATTTAAATAATAGTGCACTTGGTATATTAACAAAACTAATATAATACTACTACGAAAGTTTGCTCGAATACAATGTGTTTTCGTATTTAATATTATGTAAACATTTAAATGAGCAAGAATGAATTATATGTTCTCACGTTATGTATTAATGATTTACTTTAGCAACTTATGTAATTTATAAAATAACCGTAGTTTTTACATAATTATATGTTTAAGTAATTACGCAGTACTTGATTTAGTGTCTACATTAATATCAACCAAATTTTATACTCATAACCGGTAGCCGGTACCTTATTAATTGCAACAGCTGTGAAACTTGTTGTTGATCCTAATCACGTAAATGTTCGTTTTAAATATAATATAATTTCTGGTGAAATGTATTCGTATTTTTAAAGCTATTTAACTAAAATTATCAAAATTAATATTACTCAGATAATTTTTTTCTTTGTTTTTTTTTTTAACCAAAAAAAATTATTTTATTTAAAAAGAAAAAAATCAAATTAATATTCTACTAACTGCTGCCTCCGTTTGGTTTAGTTGCAAGATTTAACTTTTCCATGTCAACGTTGGCGTATATTCCATTCAAGATGGGACAACTGGATTTTTTTTTGTCAAGCACATTAATATTCATAGTCAGAGATTTATTGGAATTCTTTTTTTTATGAAAATATTACCTGTCATGATGTAATGTGTTTCCGTAATGTATTTTTTACATCAAAATGTATAAAGAAATATATTTTATTAGTGTGATGTTATTACTGAGTTTTGTAAAACATTTTTTACTAGAAACTATATTTTTAGTTCAATTTATTTTTAGTATAAAATTTAAAAGAACAGTGCTTTTTTAATAAAAATCAATTGAAAATGTTGATGTAAGTAGCATAATAAATGTATTAAAAAAAATAAAGTTACAATGAACAGATTAATATGTAGATTGGCTAGAATAATTATTTCAAGACATTAGCATTTCAAAGTATAACTATGTAAAGGATTTAATTTTACTATGTGTATTGTTTACGTGCTACGACGATGTCTGGACGTTGGACACTTTTGGTATTTCAGATTATTGATCAATTTATATAATTAAAACTCAAATGTGAATTATTGTTTTTTTTCGACTAAAACATTATTTAATATAGTTTTAATTTTAAATAATATTAGCCCGTAATTTCTATTATAAAACGTTATTGAAGTAATTTATCTACATTTCATGCTAAAATCAAACTCTGGATACTCTAGTAAAGGTAAAAAACTTGACATACGATGTAGGTACAACATGACACATTATGTAATTGAAAACATAATTTAACAAGTAATATATGTATATAACATAAAGTGTTTAAAGTTTCTATTAAATAAAATTTGGATGTTAAATATTTGTGCAATAAAAAAAAATTTTATTTGATTAATCTGCAATTAAATTATTAATATAAAGTTGTATAAATACATTATATTATATTATTGTAAAATTTAAATTAATTTATCAGATTAAAAAAGTTTTATAGAACAGTTTAATTGCAGTAATTATTATAAATTTTTTGAAATAGAAAAAGCTTGATCAAACAATTAGACATTATTCTGAGTGCTGAAACCTTATAGCTAAGAGAAACCGATTGCTCTGATTGTCCCATTTAGACACTTATTTTAAGGAAAAACCTTTAATGTAGAAATGGAATGTACCTTTAAAGAAGGTTTAATAGGTATATTCAAAACATTTTAAGAAAATTATTATTCAACATCTGCTTTTGCTCAAAAAATATATCCTTCATTAATTCGCAGATTAAATACTTTACTTTATCAGTACTTTATTACTACGTACTTTGTGATTATTAATTTGTAATATTAATCGGTCTCTGATTGCACATAAAAAATAGCGTATATTATTATGAATCAACAAATTTCTTAATGCTTAATTGAAAAAATACTAAAAAGATAATTTTAATGGAACGTTGACATTATGAATTAAACTGCGAAATATATATATATATTTCAGTTTAACGATTTTAATATTAAAACGTTAATTAATTTTTTTTGTTACACGTTTAAATGTTACTACATTTTTACTTTTAACGTTAAAATGGTTCGAAACATAATTCACAAAATATGCAATTTTTAATATGGGCCAATTACTACTTTTTTATGAAAAAGAATTTGATTAAACATAACGTTTAAAAATAATTCATTTTTGTTTTAAAAAGAGTTGCTTTACGTTATAAGTTATATGCTTAACTTATATTTTATGTTTATCGCATATTATTATTTATAAAGTTTTCTTGCCCTGCTAGTAATCTCTTTTAACTATTATTTTTTTCTTGTTATTTATATAAAATTGTAGTTTACACTCGTATTGAATGTATTACGTATAATTGTGTAAAACTATCTATTCTGTTAGTATATTTTTGACACACAAGTACCGAATTTGCCTACACAAAGTGCCGTGCAATATCCTCTTTCATTGAATAATATTTTACTATTTAAATTACTATCTAGTATCAAATGATAAATCGGTTTGAAATGTTTTCTTTTTTATTGCAAATATTTTTTGAAATATTACATTACAGCTAACACGTTTCATTTTACGACTATCTTACAGAGATCAATATGAAACGTGTATTATTTAAGTACGCAATGCGGCTTTTTGACGGTTCGAAACACACGGATGTTTTTAATCTTCGCCTATGCGAAAAAACTGGTACTTTTGCTATAGTAAAGTTTGATTATCAATTGATATATGAGCATATTTTTACCTTTTGTATAAATGACACCAACACATTATGTTATTAAATAATGATCGGCAGAATGTATTTTTCAACTTTTACTAATCTTTGAACAGGAAATTATTCTAATATTCGTTCGGCTTGTTTCAACGCAAACTGAATAAAACAAAGTTTATTGAAAGTGTCGACATTTTTCAGGATTATGTCGTATGAATACCATTTGTAAAAGTGTTACAAATCCGTATTGTTATGGTATTAGTGTAGTGGGGTTAGTGAATAACTAGTAGTAGACAACGAATATTTTCGGTTAAGCATTAGTTAATGGTTTTCGAACCGTTGCATAAATAATATTGTATTATAACTTGTAAGTGATCACCTTAAGACGATTAATGTTATAGTTTATAAATAATTGTATTTCTAAAATTAAACAGACTATTGTATTTTTTTGTTCAATTTAAGCGTACTTTTATTTCACATTACAATCGACATTCCACTCCAACACGTTACCGTTTCTCATCCTAAGTGGGACATAACAAAAGTGTACCGCATAAGTATTTATAGTGCACGAGTTTGACGTCTATACTTGACAATATAATATTTTATTTGATGGAGGTCAATACCGTGAAGAAAAGTACTAACTAGTAGGAGCTACAAGTACCCGAAAAATATATTCTCATGGGAAGGTGGTCTTAAGAAATAGTAATGTTTATATTTTAAAAATATGACGCCTCTATGGATACACCCCTAGGAATACTGAACCTTTTACTTTAATTTGTAAACATTTAAGATCAAATTTTTAATCGGTTGGATGAGTCTTTCTAGTCTAATTGGTACTACTACAGGCGTGGTAGTTTTGGGTGGGTATCCAGAGTTTAAATATAGTAGCCGACGCAGATGATTGAATATTTAAAGAATAACTTGGCCAAAACTGTATATTTGTATCAACAAACGATGAGAGAAATAATATTAACAAATATATATATATATACACGTATAATGAGTAATGTCACCAAGAATGACACACAAATCGAACAAAGTTTACACTATTAAATTAGCACAATTTATGATGTATTGTAACTTTCTCGACTGAGAAGAGTAAAAATTCAAAAGAATAACAGTATGTCAAGGTGTTTGCAAACGACCTGTCAATATCACGTCAATAACGCAACAGAAATACTGTGATAATATGGGACAGACAGCTGCTTGTAGCTCGGTGGACTTTGTACCCCCCCCCTTTTTTTAATTTGGGATACGCCAGTTGTACTACACGTTACAATTGTCATATTAATTGTTGGACGACTAATGACGAGAGAGATGCGAGTTAGCGTCCGCCTAGAACACGATATCGTATCATGAGTTATTTTTTAATAATTTCTCAAATACGCTAAAAAATAAATTTGTTAATCTTCTTCTTCTTTTTTTATTGTAAAAAAAGATACAATAAGTACTTATGATAAAAATTATACTTCTATGTACAAGTAACTTTGAAAAAAAAATACAATAACTTGTGAATAGGCTGCCTAGTGGCAGAAGATTTCCTTAATAAATTTAAATAATGAAACTACTTTTTAAAGATTGAGATTTGATCATTATTCACTTTTAATTAAAATGTTTAGTATGTATGTCAAGTATCTATATACATATATATATATATATATATTACGTTTCAGTCGTTCAAAATATTTCTACAATATTACTCAAGGATTATTGAATGTAAAATAAACACCGCAGAGATATTGATGATAATATTTCGTCTGATTAATTATAAGTTAGCAAAAAGTATATCTGATCAATGGTTAGAGTGTTTCTGTTTTGTGATTTAGATTTATTTATCTGAAAGAGGTAATATATCATTCATCGACTGACAATGAGAGACAAATTATTATTTTTTAAATAGATTGGTTGTAAATTAACCTTTTAAAATATATTCCTACAGATAAATTTCTATCATTATTCATCAAAATAAGTATTTAAAAATACTAGACATAGATTATTATTACATCAATTTTAAAATTCTATTTTTTTCGCCAGTTTTTAAATACAGTAAAATTACTTTAAAAATCATTATATATATAATATCATACATACGATAATATTTATATGAAAATTAATATAAAATTATTTAATTACAAGCATAACGATCTGCGAAGCTGATCATGTTAGATCATTCTCAGTTACATGATAAAAATAGTGTTAAACAGTTTATCAAGAAGTTTTTGTCAAGATTATGAACTAAGATCATTTATCACGACATTGTTGTATCAGTAGATGTGTCAAAATCTTGGAATTTTGACTGAAACCTCTGACTCGATTGAACAGTGTCGGATGTTAACTTAAATTACAAATTTAATAATTTCCCTGGAGTATCATTACACATTTTCAATGAATATCACCTTACATTTTTATTCTATACAAATCATAACGATGGATGGCTAGATTTAAATTTTGACTGCGCTGAATAAGCATTTCTATTCAGAGATTCTGAAGGAAAAGTAGTTTGATTAATGACCCAAGAATTGTAAAAATGAGTACCTACTTAAAAAATTAAGACCTTGAGATTTATTGCGTTCCATATGACTGAACTAAATCATTTTTTTAATAATTGCATGTTTTTATAATGTAGCCAAACCATTTTGTGAATTTAGTATTTTTGCAATGAAAAAAGTCACAAGAATTATTATTTATGTTGAATGTATTGATAACTATAAATATGATAAACAAAACTAATCTAATAATATATTGGCGCCATATTAGTATTGAGGAAAAACATTTAGAATAGTAATCAATGACTGTATTAAGATATCTTGAAGCAGAGTTATAGTAATAGTAATGCTCGTGTTCATTTAGTTAGTGCTGAAGTACATATGCTTTGTATAAAATAGACCCGTCACCTGCAAGGCGTAGCGCATATCGAATTTATGATCTCCGTATTAGCAAAGACATAAACTTAGTGAACGCTTCCTCTTAGTGTTTGTTTGTAACAAATGATCTAATCTTTTTTTTTTTGTTCTCTGTTTATATCATTACCGTGTACGCATAATATTTTCAAAATGAATACATTAATAAAATAAATCTATTTCTACAAAAAACTAATGTGGAAGAAAACCGACTAGACAAAAGTTTGTATAAATGCTGTTTGACAGCAATTACAGGAAAAATAAATTTCAATAATAATTATAAATATTTATTTAAAAAAATTTACTTGTTTAATATTGTAGTTGTTTTTAGTTCCATAAAAAATGTTTGAATTGTAAGGTGTGATTTTTATGTCCATAAAGAATACACTGTACACATTTCAATAATTATCTAAACAAAAAAAAGACAATTTTTACAGTAAATATTTAAATTAGTAAATGCTCTTAAGAAATCATATGTGGTTTATTACTTTTAAGTGATATTCAATAACTATCTGCTTTAACCATTCAAGTTAGAGAATTTAGTTAGAGAAAGAAGTTAGAGAAAGAAGTTAGAGACATTTGTAATAGGCACCTATTTAACAAAGTATTTTCAATGCTGAATCATAAGTTTTTTTTATGTTTCCGGGGAAAATGTGAATTTATCTTTTATCTCGAATTACACGGATGTAGAACATCAAAGAAAGTGTATTATTGATTACTTTTGTATTAACATGTTGTACGATGTCATAGTGAAATACTCTAGAACAACTTTTAAAACATTTCAAGTATAAATGGTCTGATTGTGCTACAACGTATTGCTTTGTATGAACAAGTTTGAATTTTCATCAACAAGACAAGATTGTGAAAAAAAAAACAAATTTTCCAAGAAAATATAAGAATACCTAATATTAATCATAAATATTATGCAGCTGTATTAATTTTTAAATTAAAACGAAAAATTTCCCGAAAGAAAATTATCGATTTTAACTTACTGTATTTTGTGAATTGATGAATTATTTTATCAAATTTGTCCAATAAATACGCTTAGTTTTATCATAGTAGTTTATTTGTTGACAGTTAATGGGACNAATTATTGATGAATTATTTTATCAAATTTGTCCAATAAATACGCTTAGTTTTATCATAGTAGTTTATTTGTTGACAGTTAATGGGACGTAGTTCAGATAAATGATCGCAATTAGCAAAATGCCAATAACATTCGTATAAGGTCTATGTTGTTTAGTTAATGCGGATCCCTTTACTCATATAACTTTAGCAAAATGTTACAAAGTCTAGAACTAAAAGTTTTACTGCGTTTTAGTTAGCATAGGCAAAATATTGTTCTACATGCTGAATTTGTTTTGAAGTATGATTATTTTGATATTCAAATGTATTTCGCGTTTGGGAAAACTACTCAAGAAACAATATAAAAGCAAAATGTTCAATACATTCCATAAAAAAAAAAGTATTATAAATACCGCTGAGAAATGTTATTTTTTTTAACTTAAAATCGTGGTTTCATTTAATCAATACATTTCTTTTTTTTTTTTAAAAACCTGACGACACTATGAAAAATTCAAGCACTAAAAAAAATAAACATTTTTTTAACATTGAGCTCAAATTATTAAGCAACAATGGAACGTATAACCTTATTACCCCAAAAAGAGTGTTTTTCATCAAACTTACTACATATTAATTTACATGCTTCAACATTTTCTTTGTATTATAAAAAGTATGACTGAAAAAAAAACTTGAAACGTTTAATTTCTTTAAACACTCTGAGTAAGATAATACTTGTCATTAAATAGATTTACAGAATCTTCAATTAAGTTTATACTTAATTTATTGAAACTAATTTCACAAATATCATCCTATGAAATTCATATCATTTGTTAAGAATAACTGAAATAAGTTATTGAAAAAATAATAAATAATAACATTCTGATGACATAACTTACAGACTATGGATAAAATAAAAATAAGACGAACCATAATCTATTGAAGAAGATCGTAAGAGATGATAATATATTTTCTTACATATTATTTGTTTTTAACATTATATTGTAAAGGTAAAAACGAAAACTTCTTTGTCTAGATGAAATAGTTTATGATCCTATATAGATGATAAACTATATATCTATTATCCTTTTATATCTAGCCTAAAAATTCAACTTTAATCAAATAATAACACATACTCAGATTTATTTTTTAAATTATTTTTATAAATGATAGAAATATGTTCATAAGTAAAAATCAACTAAATAATTTTTTGCGTATTCTTATATTAATTAGTAAAGGATGTCATAGTATGTATAGTATAGTTATGTGGTTATTTTTGTTTATGATTTTCAAACATTGACTTGGTTTTAAGTATTTAAACAGGTCATTATTATTTAAATGGAAGTAATTTGTATAGTCCCTCAAAGGCGGATCGAGCACTTCTCAAGGATTTTTTTTTATTGTATTTTTAAAATGTGCATTATATAATAATTCACTGTGTCACTTGTGCTTAGCCCTGTGTGTGTATTCTCTTTTTATCCCTGACGAATAGTTTATCAGTGAAGTAGTTTTAAATAGTAGTACCTTTGTGTGTGTGTGTATGTGTTCTGCCATTATATGTTACGTTAATGTGTTTTGATCCTATAAATATTTTTTTGGACATAAAAGACTTTTTACTAAAGTTTTTTTTTATATTATTTAATATACATGAACAATTTTAGAAGAAAGATGTAATAATTACAGTAAATATAAATAATATATTTTAATTAGTATTTTTTAAACGTCATGAAAAAATAATGATGGTAATCAACTTTTTTTTTTCGTAATAGCAAAAATACTGTTTATACATAATATAAATAACCTAACATCAAATAATTATGGGTCTTGTCACGTTGACTCTAGTTTTTTGTTCAACGCTTTTCTCAACGAACATAAATCGATGAGGTGTCGTGACCTATAATTTTACCTACATCATTTTTATTACTCATTTTTTTACTGTTCATTTCATATTCAATTTTCACACTATATAAATAACATTTTACGTCATATGACAACATATTTTACGATGCCAACGTGATAGAATATGTATACATTTACATCACATTATTATATTATCAGACTATAAACGATTTATCTTTTATAACAATGTTTATTAGAAATATGGAGACAATACTTTTAGAACGCGCAATTTGAATTCAGTATCGCATTATATTAAAATAAAATTACTGTTTTAGACGACGTTCCATAATATCATATTAGAACCACAGTGAACAAAATAATACATTATACATAATGCTTTAAATATGTTGGTGGCTTTGTTTGAATCCCTCGCGTTTACATTAAATCATAGTGAGCATACACCTACGCCTTATGGCAAGCGAACAAGTTACCTTTCCGTGTTGGGTCTTAACGGACGAACCGCAATAACTTAATTACCACCAATGGAGGTAAGGTATAAACGTTAGGAATTATTTCTTGGTTGTTCGTGTTTAAACAGCGAAGAGAGATGCGTTAAAAAAAATACAAAGAAAATTTCTTAACGTATTTTGTTGAAGTAATTTGTGCTTTGTTTCTAACCTTATACAACTCGTTTCGTATATAATCTTCTTCGTAATTCAGCTTTTGAAATTGAATACGATGTTTTATTAAATGAAGGAGATAGAAAAAACCTATTTGGAAAAGTACATTGTAATATACATGTAAATAAGATTTGCAATTCTCATCCATGAACATGAGTTCAATGGTGAACTTTTTTTTTAGGAATAAAATACTGTTGCATTGCAAAATTCATTATGGGTAACGACTTTTCAATCTCATTGTTTTTTTTGCACTTAATTGACCCTTTATATATTCTAGCTTGATGCTTATAATTTAGTCCATTCCAGAACCCTTCTGAATATGTTGACAGCATGTCGTTTGATTAAACGTTGAGGGTTTTAGGTTCGAAAAGCGCTATGTAAATTATTTTTAAATGACAGCATTGAACCATAACGCAGAGTATGTGGCAACAGATGTGTTATTTCCACTGATCTTACAATAAAATAAAATGGATTTTGTATAAAAATAATCCTGTTTCATTGTCTTAGTCTTTGCATACTGATGACTATCAGCTATCAAATTGTATTTTTTTGGGAAAAGTTATATTAACTGAAAAACAGTGTAAACTCATTTTTATTTTTTACCATTACAATACATTAACATTGGTATTTCATTAAATTTATTTTCTGTATATTATAGCCTTGTGGCAACTACATAGTAACGTAAATTTAAATTTGAAAGTTTAAGAATCATCGTTTTAAAATAAATACTACGTTAAACATTATTATTGAAACTATATTGTTATCATTTGGGTTTACAAATATATGTAATCATTATTTTCTTTTTTTTTTAATTTCTAGTGAATTACTCAGAATCAGTTAATTTTATTGTAAGTCATATTAAATGTTTAATCAATTGAAACTGCAAGTTTTATTAAAATATGTGAAATATGATGTATATATGTAAATTAAATTAAATTGATGTTCAAAGTCGGCTGAAACTACATTCTGATATGATTTACATTAAATGATATATATATATATATATGTGTGTGTCTGTGTATAAGTATGAGGAATTGAAATGTTTAGAATGTACAATAATATAGTACAATTATCAAATAACTTTACATAGATAAACAAACCATACTTAAATTATTTATTTATGAAACCAGTGCCTTCAGTATTCATAAATATACAAAATTCTAACTTGTCTATCAACATGTCAAAAAGTCTAAATGTAAATGGATTGCATTTATTTGTAAAAAAATCGAACAAATGGTAATTTTACATATAGAATAAATTTACAATATAATTTTTAAAAAAAAATTATGTTTTAAATTGGCTTTTATTTAAATAATTACAGTCAGCTATTGTCAAATATTAAAAATTACAATTACAAAAAAGACAACTTATAAAACATATTATATACAATTTTTTAAAATTATTCAATAGGATAAGTGGTTAAGTAAACTGGGGTAAAATTCCATACGGATAAGTGTTTAAAATTTTAAAAAAATAACTAAATTTTATAGATATATACCAATGGGTTGATGAATATCAAATCTTGGACCATTTTGACATGTTTTTTAGTTGTTGCAGGATCATCGAACTAAAATTGAATACATTATATAGATAATAATTTTATGTTATATTTTACTCTTTAAAAATATTATTTTTAGTTTATAATTCAATTTTATAAGTATCGATTTTTTTTTTTGGTTGAATTTAAAATATTTTTTTACATTATTAGATTATTAATTTACTTTATAAATAATGTTTGGCGTGGAGTTTAAAAAAAAATTTTTAATGTGGATTAAAAGTCTTATGCTTATTAAAAATAAATGAGATTTATAAATTATTTTATTGAATTTGAATGATAAATCTAATAATTTCTACTCAATTTTTTTTTTGTAATTGTCCTATTTGTTAATAAATATTATTTTCCGAGAAAAAATAATCCCTAAATTACTATTTTATTTTTATTAATTATAATTAAATGTTATGATATTGAATTGCAAGATTACTAAATGCAATAAACTTTATTAATTACGCTGTCATTATTTTGTTATTCCGAGTGAAAAAACCTTATTAAATAATAAATAATTTGTTTATTAAAATTTACTCAATAGGGTCAGATGGGGTAAGTGCGTTATTTAGGACGCAATGCTAATAGGTACGACTATTGTAACTGGTACAGTAATATTATTATACTTTACATCACTCTGAGACATTTTAACTATATGGTAACACTGTAGTTTATGATCAAATGTCAGATATAAAAAATGTTTTATTTAAATTATTATGTAAGATTAATGAGATAAATCTTATTTATACACTAAAATTAGATATCAAAACTCTGATTATGTTATACCAAATATTTTTAATTAAATATTTTGAAAAAAGTATAAAGATATTTTAACTTCGAAAAAAGTATTTATAGTAAATTTAGTATATTTACATACATTTACCTATATTATTAAATTTAACATTTATATATAAAAATAAATCCAAATGAGGCACTTTCCCCATAATTTGTGGTAAATGCGTCATGTAAAATTTTTTTTGAAAAAATTTGATTTAAAAAATTTTGTTTTTGATATCAAATATGAATACCTTATAAAAATGTTACATATTTATATATAGTAATAAGAAATATCTAAATCATAAACATTTATGGGGAATATTAGATAATTATTTTTTTTGTGGCTTATGACCCTACTAACTGTAGTCTTACCCCATTGTAGGGCAAGAGTAGACTTTTATTTTTCATTTTATTCCAGTTTCTAAGTAATTAAATGAGGTTTAAATCATATAACTAATATTTTTTTAAAGTTTATCTAGCTAAAAAGAAAATTTCTTTTAATTACCTTATCTACAAATTATATGCGATAGAAAAACAGTGCGCATTTTTACCTTAGGTTTATCTAACTTTAAGTACAATTTTTTTTTACAATTAATTTACAAAATATTTTAAGAACGATTAACATAATTTTAACAGAAGTTATAAATTTTGAGTAGTTATTTCACGTTTCAATTATATAATCAATATAATTTTAAGGGTACGTAATCGAATGATAATTTCTCAAAAGTGGGTGTATTACAACAATTAAATGCAAAATTGATTCTTTTAACAACTTAAAAGAATTTTAAGGCCTAACATACTGCTGGCATAACTATGAATTTAATAATATTAAAAATATTCACAAAAGTATCCGTTTAAAATTTTAATTTTAATCAATAGTATATTTCATTACTATAAAACATGAATTTATTAATTTTTTTTTAACGAAAGCATTAAAAGTTTTTAGACAAATATAAATATGCTACAAATATAGATTTAAAAAAAACATATAAAAATGATAAAGTCTATTATGTATATTTTGAAATCGATTTAAATACTATTAAGTTGCAAATGTGATGCAATAATATTTAAACTTATAAAAATGGAACCGGAATTTAACTATTTGAATTTTATTCCAATTTAGCTATGCTATTTTAAATATAATAATAAATAACAGCATTAGGCTATCAATTTTGATATTCTTCATATTTTTGGTGTATATTTTTTGAATTAAAAAAAATTAACATAAAAACTATTTTATGTTTTTATTATACGAGAGTAATCTCATAAAATTGAATGTAAAATTCATGGCTTTCATCTATAGCATTTTTTATTAATTCTCGTTTATGGTTTTGTTTTTATATACAATATTTGATAAATAATTTGAAGTATTCATGAGAAAATTATATTAATAAATTGTAGGATTCTTACAACAGTAATTCCTACAGTGTGAATAATTTTTATAAATAGTAAGTGAAATTATACAAAAACATTAATACCAAGGAAAAAAATAGTTTTTTTCCAAAATAAACTTAATAGTAGTGTCATTGAATTATAACTGAATTATAAATTTAATCGTTATTAACTTTGGAGTCTTGCACACGTATGGTATGTTTGTATAAAAGATGAATCTTTAACGATATAATCGTACTATAATAAATCTCATATTACTATTAAATCCCTACTCAAAAACTGACCATGATTTTCATTTACATTAATAGTTAAACAAATATTATTTAATTGCGTTAGCCTTGCTATATTTCATTTCGATTCAACCACAGCAGCTGAGTATATTTAACACAGATGACATGTTCCGTTACATTTACGATATTTCAAACTATAAAATGTCATAAACAATTTTAATACATACAAAATGTTTTCTGTTTTTACACTAAGGCTTACTTCAATGCTTGATGTATATATTTTAAGTGCATTTTAAAGTAAAAAGTTGAGATGTATTGATTTTATAACAACATTTGTTTTTGTATACGATTTTGATCAGTTACGCACCCTTTTATTCTTTTTGCAGTTGCTACCAATATCGATATGAAAAGCCATTATGTTTATACTTATAAAAGTAGGTCTCTGTTTAAAAATCGATAAGTGCTCATCTTACAAAAAATCTTATTATCAAACCAAATTAAATTATTGTAGATAGATTTTTTCGAATAATATTAAATTTTTCTTTCAACTACACTGAATTTTTATACACTTGCAAATAATTGAATTCTGATTAAATTTTCATTCTACTTGGTATTTTATTTGTTAAGTTTTATATTAACATGCTTAAAAGAATGTTTATTGTAGTTTAAATTAAAACAAATATAAAAATACTCAAGACAAATATTTTTATTTCTAAAAAGTTTTACTCTTCAAAACATACCAGAAAACACTAAAAAATATATTATAATATATTAAATGTAAATTTAATTTTATTATAATCATCATTATCAACACAGACCTATGCCAACTATGTGGGATCGATTCTGACTTAACGATTTGTCCGAATTTCACACCTGCTGTTCATCTTATTGACCTTATTACGTCTGAGGGAACCAGTATGGAGTAAGGTGTGTTTATGTTCACTATTACTGTGTGGTCACCCATCCAGGAACCAACTATCAGCGTTAAGATGTTGCTGAATGATCCCCCGCGCCACACCACAGACAGTATTTTATTTCATAATAATAATTATTATTTTATAAAATTTGTTTTGTGTCTTTAAAATTATTATAAATGTTTTTTAACCCTACACAAATAATCTAAAAATTAAAACCCGTCTACAATAAAAAATGTACTTATAATGCAATTTGCATTTTTATATTCTTATAGCAATTGATTAAATACAAAGAAACTTCACATTGTAATGCATATGATTCAATGTAACATTATTAAAACACAATGGATATTAAAAAAAAGAATTTTCAAAAACAATTCTTTTAGATATTCGAAAATACCACTATATATCTTTATTTTTACGGCAATATTTTCTGATTTAAAAGTAATTCCTTTATTTAATAAGAAATGATACTGATAAAATGTACTTATAGAAAACAAAAAACTGATAAAATTAAATCATAGTGAAGGGTGTTTTTTTTTTCAGAGATGATAAATTTTTATTCCACTAAAAGGTTATAAATTGTCATTATGTCTAGTTTATAGTGATTTCTTAGATCTGTTAATAGAGATCTATCAAAAACAAATCCCACTTTCTATTTTTAAATTTATAAAAAACACCTAATACAGAACACTCCAATTTTAAATTTTACAGATCTGAAAGAAATTTAGAAATAACCATTAAAATTTAAGATATTTTTGTTTGAGTATCTAAATATTGTTAGTATTTAAAATACGGATTTTCGCCAGAAAAATTATTCCAAAATTTTAACTTTTGGTGTAGTACTATTAAAAAAAAAAAATTAATAACAAAAAGTCAAAAATAAATTTTACAAACTAGATTGCGCTAGTCATTGTGGCTATTATTGCTCTATAGATAGCAGTTCAAAGGGCAATTGTCTTATATTTTCACAAAAATAATTTACCATAGACAAATAATTACTGTACTCGCAAATATTATTTTATTCATGTGTTTTAAAATGCTGCATTTTTATGCATCAAAATTGCATTTTAAACTAAGCTTTAAGTTGATAATAACATTTTTTGAAGAATCAGAAGTTATAATAAACTTCAATAAATATTTAATACCACTGTTATGGTATTTTTTTTTAATCGAAAATTGTTCTATATTTCTAGATTTGTGGTACAATTATTTTAAAACTATAACCTAGTAAGAATACATATAAGTATCCTAATCTAAGCTATATTTTTCATTTATAAGAGTTTTTAAGTGTTTATTTGTTTTATAAAAATAGAGTCACTAGTTTTAGAAAAAAACGGAACCAAGGGTGGATTTAGAACTAATCCGTGGGGCTTGTTAAGAAAATTTTTTGTTTAGCGACAACCTAACTGAATTTGTTTGTCTAACAAATTTTTTTTGGCTCAGTACTGTATTTTTAATCAATTAACATGTCTCAAGGGGTGTGATGCAACATTTTGATACTTCCATTAGGTCCACCCTTAACGGATTATAGACTATAGATTTACATGTAATAATTCTTTTTTAACAGTCGGGTAAAAAAATATTAAATATTTTTAAACACATTTTATAGATATAGTGATAGTCTACAAAACCACAATAAAATTATGTTTAAATACATTATTTCGATTCATTTCTTCCTATAAATAATCTTGAAACATATAAAAGTGCTCTCCGAATTTTCTTATAGAACTATTAGTGCTGAGACTGAATCAAAACGCAATAAATAACAGACTTATAATATACTCCATTTGTCGCTTATCTGATAAATAAATACACTTCTCAAAGTCTCTCGTTAAGTTGTAGTATATTTGTATAAATGTCCATATAAAAATATCGAATAAGTAGAGCTTGTGTATCACTAACGGTCTAAAAAAAATAATGTATATCTCATTAACAAAAATGCAATCTTAAATAAAAACATTATTTCCATATACATTGACGATTAATTAAATAGACTGTATACGATTTAGTGAAGTATGTATAAATATACATAGTGAAAACGTCCATTATTTATTATTATCGTTTATTATTTGCAATTTTAATGATTCATCATAACGCCAATTTCTTCTACGTGCTGTAATTTTCAACCATTTGTTTCATTCTAAACACTAATTTACACATTCAAATTTTTTCCTTATTTTAAGGAAATATTCTTTGAAAACTTAAAACAATATTTGCATAACATTAGAATAACTAAAAATTTTGAAACGAAAGAATAATTATGACTCAATAATCAGTGACCAGAAACATTTTTTTACCAGCTTTTTATACTAAAAATATTAAAGATTATAAAATAAAATAATACAATATTCATCTTCCATGAATGTTTTAAGTTTCAGTATTTAGACATTTTTTTCACCATAAATATCAATTTTGTCACAAGAGACATCTTATCAAAACTGTTTTTTGTTACAAATCCTAAAAAATGTGTCTGTATATAATATATATAGTTTATAAACTAATTAATAGTTAATTATGTTTTAATTAAATTAAGAATGTTTTTATTTCATCTTTATCCATTAATATAATATAAAACAATGTTATTTAAAAACAAAAGTGATCAAGAAAGTTAAAACGTATTTTTTGTGCCTGTTAAAAAAAATATGAATTTACAGTTTAAATACGTCGTAAGTTGATACTTTTCAAAAGCTCAAATTCAAAATCTGGCTGATGATAAACTCTTTATGTCTAATTACACTAATTTTAACTTTTCAGCTATATACGGATCTCCTTAATGGGCATTTGCACCAATGGTTGTGAAATATTAATTTAATTTTAAATGTCTCAATTTAATAAATTACATCTAAGATGGAAAAAATCTGTAGATTGTAAATGGTAAAACGACATAAACTATCTTTGAATAAAAAGAAACTACGTACAAAACATTATGACAAAAATAGTTACAAATTTTAGGGATTAGAATTAACAGAACGCATCAACCAAAATTGAGATTTTTCAGTTATTAGTCTATTTCATCGAATATATAAAATATTTTTTTAATGTGAAAATGATATATCATTAATTATTTTTGGAAGGCATATTTTTTTTTGAAGAAAAATGAAATTTTTTCATTAGCTTAAATGTAAAATGAAAATTTAATTTTGATCTTCTAAAAAGTGATAAATTGTTTGATACACTTCTTTAATCTTATATCCTCGAATTGTCCGCCTAAACACAAAAAAAAATCGTAAAATAGTATAACCCCCATTGAGAGTTGGTAAAAACTTATTTTTTCTTTTATGAAAAAGTTATTTTCAAATACGCTGGGCTGATTAAATTATGTTTTGCGTTTTTTTTCTTGTCATGATCTTAATACACCCGATATTTTTCTCAGTGTGTGTACTTTATTTTTTATCTTGAAAATGGTGTTACATTTGTTATTATTCTAATATACCTCAACCGTCACAATAATTATACTTTTCTTATCGATCATTTTTAAAGAAATACACATGAACCAGTAGCTTTAAACCTTTGACAGATCCTAGCAAGTAGAATGATATTTTTTTCATGTATATCTAACTAACATATAAGTATTACATACGGCATACATAGGTATTATTGTATAATTGCAACTGTATGTAGTTTGTCAAGTGTTTATCCCGGCGTTGGCAGTTAGTCAGGAAATATAGGAGAGGGTTGTAGTGAGCGCACGCGGAAAACAACGGTTTTTAACGAAATGGGGGACCTCGGCAGTAAAAGCAAATGCGCCCTGCCGCACAATCGATATAGCTCTCTCCGCCTGGACTACTACTTCTATACTATTGTCATCGCCCCCTTGCCCAATGCTGGTTAAAAATCGTATAAGATTTTAATCATGCATGGTAAGTAATTTTTCCCGTAAGGTAGGAAAGGCATGGCAAGTGGGAAATTAGAAAAGAGGGTCTTTTGGGTGTATCACACAAGGTTACTTGACGAAGAACACACTTACACAAATTGTTAACTCAAAATGTATGAAATTGTTGAAAAGTGTTGGATTTTCAAATAAAATTATAAGTGATATAAATACGCGGAAATACGATTTGAGTTTAAAAGTAAGATTTTTGTATGCTTTGATAAACTTAATTAAGTCTGAATGCATCATTTAAGTTGGCTGTTAAATTCAACTGTTATCACTGCAATACTCTTCATAGTTCAAGTATTGTTAATTCTAGACGAGTGAATGTGTCACGGCTTACTGTTACACAACTTCCAAACATTTCCGAGAACTTTTTTCTGAGAATTTCTTCCTGTAGTTTTTCTACCATTTGAACTCCCAAAGGAAGGTTAGAGTCTTCAAATAGCGTGTTTTATTTAAAAAGGGAAGTAACGTTATTACAACTTGACAATACCGTTTAATTTAAGCATAAATTGAATGAAAAAAAATTATTAATATTTTACTTATCAGCTAAAAACTATTTAAAATATTAAATTTAAGCTTATTAAAAACTAAAATTCAAAATACAAGTCATTAGATTGAATTCTAATGTGAATATATAATTGTAATTAAATTACTGAATCTTAATGTAAATATTATGACAACCTTGAAATAAGACTGAAATATCCACCTTTATTAATATTTTTAACGACATTTGTCATTAAAGGAACTAGCTCGCGAGTTATACATTTTTGTTACATTTTCAATAGGACTTTGCATATTGCAAACTTACACAATTTTATAGTTTTACAAAAATTTGTTTGATTACAAAATAATTGAAATTAAAATTCAATAATAATAAAAATATACTAAAAAAATTAATTATTTAAAAATTTATTCAGTTACTATAATCGCGATACTCATTATTTTACCTTTTCTATTCAAAAAATTATTCTTTCTCAAAATCAACTCTGATTAAAACGTAAACCTATTGCAATACATTATAAACTTATTCTTAATCCATCGGACTACATTTTACAAAGTAATGTAAACTTCCAAACTAAAATGAATTTATGTTTAGATTTTCCTTACCTTTTTATTGTTTAAATTATAATAGTTTGTTTGACTTTGAATAAGTAAAAAATAATAAAAGTAGATTTATAATAAAATGAAAAATCAAGGAAACTTGGTTAACGCTACACATACAATCTGTCATAAACATTTATGCTTTAAAATAAAAGACAATGTATTTGAATTTAGGCAATAGAATAGTTATCAAAAATTTATAGTACAAACCAGACTATAACTTATTGGTTATAATATGTAACAGGTAAAATTGATCAAATGTTTCTACAAAAAAACAGAACAAACTTACTACGCTACACTAAAAAAAAAATTTTTACTAGTGTTTTATTTCGCATACATTTTCTTTTGGAGATATGTTTTATAGTTCCACACGGACTTTTATAACACTTCAGCGTTATCAAATAAAAATAAATCTGTAGTATAATAAAAGTGTAGAGAGCAAATAATTTTAGAATTATCAGTATTTTATATTACAATTTTTATATAAAATGGTATTACTTATTTAAAATTAAAAAATATCAAACCAAAACGTCACTTTTGGTAAAAAATAAAGAACAAACCAGTTCTTTTCGATTCGATTCTGTCCCTAACTTTAAAGTAAACTTTTATTCGATTATTTTAGGTTTATATTACAAATTCTATCCATCATATAGATAGAATTCGATATATTTAAAATATTAATTAAAATTTTGCCCTTCTAATTTGAGGAAATTAAACTATCCGCTATGAATCAATTTCAACCGAAAAAAAAAATATTTATGTTTTTAATTGTTATTTATTAATACTATTATATAAAACAATTATTAACAAATAAAGTATTTAGCACTGAAAAAAAAATGTATTTTAATATTGTATAACTGACTAAAATTTTAGTTTTTTAATCGTAGTTTATTAATGTTCTATTTTATACATTTTTACTGATCATTTGATCAATTTTCTAAAATATATTTAAATTTTACAAAAGCAGAAGTTTCAATAATATAAATCTAAAAAAAAAATTGGATTTTTAATATATTATTAGTCAGTGTTTAATTATTTCTAAGTTTTAAAACAAATGAGTCGTTCTATTGCTATCAAACTTAAGTGTTATTTTCTGTTGATAATTGAACAAACTTTTATTTGTACTTCCAACAAAATATTAAATGAGCACTTTCCCAAACACTCCAAAACGGCCCATGTCAGGGCCACCAATTAAGTACACACGCCGCGACCAATATTTAGCGAAAGAATAAAGATGATCATGGAAGATGACGCTAGATAGTGCCCGTGCCAACAGTTGCTTAAAAAACAAGACCAATTATCAAATAACGTAAATATTATTTTAACAGATCGGATAAAATATTGTTAAGTAAATAGCAATAAAAATTTAATATAAGAGTAAATAGCGGAAGTTGTTTATATTAAGGATAAACATACATTAAAAGGAGAGGTTAACCGGGATGATCATCGATATATAGACACAATAAGGAACTGCTAGACATATATGGCGGTGGGTTTGATAGATTCAGCTGTTTTTTTTTTTTTTATCACATTCAGTACAATAATAAACTTGTAAATTTACATGTAAATATATGAAATTAAGTTACATTCAATTTGGTGCATTTCCACTCTCTGAAATAAATTCTTTTTGCAATATTTATGTACGAAAGGAGGTTTTTCAATATATACTTATTCTATTTAATCAATTCATTTGACTAAACGTTCCCAAAATTTGATAATATCTCTTTGTAATGCTAAAAAAGATTTATCATTGAAAATGTTTAACCTTCATAATTCGAGTTTTTTAATTCCATAGAATACATATGTAGTTGTAGGATATAGATTAGTATTATTAGTAAAAATGTGACTTGATTTTTCAATGTTACATGCAATAATTTATTAGTTTGTCTATCATATTAATATTACAAACACATAACGTGTTCAGAACATTTTACTGAAATGATAAGAACAAGTATTTAATTAAAATTTTTCAATGAAAAATATTGAAACTTAGACGAAGAAGCTGACAATTTACGTCAACTAAATTTATGTATGATGAATACTAATTTAGTAGTGCTGAAATATTTACTAAACTTTGAGTGACATTTTTTTTTCTTTGATTTATAATGTAATAAAACTTGTTTATTGAAAATAGACGTGTTACGTTTTTAATAAATATTTTCTATTTAATGTCACCAAATACTGTCATTTTTTTAAAAGTATTTTATTAAAAAAAAAAAAATGGTATTAACTTGGTCTATATTACATAAAACTTGTTATATCAAAAATGTCAACCTTTGAAATTAAAAATAATTTTTACGTTAGCTAAATTAAGTTAATAAACTGATACATAGAGTATCAATGCGTTTACAATACTTTTTACTAACCTGTTTACTATCCAGAGACATTAAGAAGCTACTAAAATAATTTTTATATTATAAAAATTATTTAGTTACTGAATTAAAACTATTTAACTACATTTTGGACTGGAATAAATAAAATTGTTATGTATACTCATTCAGTACTAAATTTAAACAACGAACAATTAACGGATACATACCGTAAGTTCATATGAGTAAATGTTTAAATAAATTATACAAACATCCAAAATATTTTACGGACATTTACATTTCATAAATTCCTCTATTTTATAATTGCAAGACCTCATAATTTAACATGAAAATTAACGTCTTCTAAAATTTATACTAAACATAATTAATATATATTATTTGTAAGTAATTATTGAATAATTAACACAATGACTTAAAAATAGAAATTGTTAACGAACTTGCAAAATTACAATATTTTAGATTTTAAACAAAACTTAACTTAAATTTGGACTTCTTGAAAAAATATATGTTCACAACTAACATAGGCGTAAATCATTAAGGGGCTAAGGGCTAATTCGCTAAAAGTTGTTTTCAGAAAAGCCTCCAAGCAGACTAAAACGTAACTGCAAAAGAGTTTTATTTACTAATCAGTGTACTAAAAAAAATTAATTTTCTTACATAAATCAACTTTGCTTATAGAGGTATTATCAATGGGTAACTTTCTTTCATAATTCCACTTGTAATTTAAATTAGATTTTTTTTTTGTAAAAAAAAAAGTAATAATTGCTAAAAGCAGTAGTCAACATAAAACACCTACAAATTTTCATTAGTTATTATTTTTTAATAAAAAAATCAAATAAATTTGTTTGTTAATATCAATAAAAACTATTTATATTAGATATATATTTATATTTATTAGCTTAAATCATGTTTACATTTTTTACGGTTTTGTTTAAAAATATATACAGAATAAACATTTGATAACTTTCAAAACTAATACAATATTGAAAATCCCTTATGACTTCATTTTATTTAATGGCAACTTACATATTTAACTAACTTAAAAATATAAAAATGAAATACAACTTTAGAACCAGTATTTTAATAATTATTTACAATTTAAAGTAATAACTGTAGGTCAGGAGAGGGTGCTGCTATTTTTATCACTAGTAATTTTCCGGTCGTACTCTTCGTCTCGTTTGGATAAAAAAGTGAGAATAACTTTAGAAATTGAAATTGATACCACTAAGTCATTATTATTTGATAAATCAAGAAATATATGTAACCAAAAGCAAATTAAACATTCGTATTCCAATATTATATTTATTTTGTATATTATTGAGTGGTTTATGATAAACTGATCATTCTGAATATATATGTTTGTATCTCCAGAATAAAGAGAAGTGATAGATAGTGCTTAGAAATATGTTTAACGTTTATTAAAATCATCGTGGTATTTTTTTATTAAGTTTTTATATCGACCGTTTAATTTTAGTTTAAAAGGTTTTTTGTCTTTTGAATAGTACAGCTTAAAAGTTTAAACAAATTATTTCATGGTATTCAGCACGCATAAACAAAAATACATTACAATATATCTGAACTTTTAACCAATTAAAAAGAGAATAGTATATTTTTTTATGTAATTTTTAGTTGAAAAAAAAAATTATAGTGTCTTCTTTTAAATAAAAATCAAAAAATGGTTTTCCTGCGAGTATTTTATACAATACCATTAATGAAAATAAGATACTCTAACAAAATAAAGTCTCTTTATTCTTATTATAAATAAATTATTAAAATATTTGTACAATTTTGATCACATAATACAAAAAAGGTATGTACTTTTATCTAAATCAATACCATATAAATATAATATTCTACTATAATATTTAATAATCTACTAATCATTTTTTTTGTATTTGGGTATTTATTATTTAACATTAATTTACTCCACTTAACCAGCTAATAATAAGGTAATGATGATATAATCTATTTAGGAAAAAATTATTTCCTTTTTTCTTCCTAAAATGTTGCAATTAAATTCAATACTAAACAACTTTGTTATAGTATACTAATTCCGAAAAGTAAATCAATTTTAATTTCATATAAATTTCTATATAATTTACAATTAATTTAAGCAAAAAGTGTAAATAATGTTCTTTGGCATTAATGATAATGACAATGTTTATAAAAATAACTATATTTTAATTATCATTTGTTCTTTAAATTGAATTTACATAATATCTGCACTTATTTCTGTACTTGATTTCATCGAATAAATAAGTTCTATTAGTATTCATATAGTTACTCTATTGATATAACGCTTGAAAAGATGTACTTTTATAAGAACGAGTTCAGTAAAAAACAACTGAGCTAGAACTAAAATTTACAATTTATTCTTTCACGAAAAGTTATTTTGTTTTTCATTAAATCAAGAAACACAATTTTATGATAATTTTTTTGTTCTACAACTAGAAGTATACGATATGTTATTTTAACATATAAAAAGTTTATCTAGTGCACAGTACATAAAAACACTATGTCTCGTTATTATAATATAATAATAGACAATATTATTTTCTATACGCACAATTTTATGTTGATAGATAAGTTGTCCATTGCCTTGTTAAAGTTTACATAGTATATCGGTTATTTAGCTTAGAGCACAGAATAGGTTGTACAATACTTGAAAATCATAATATTTTACAAGTGTACTGTGCAATGTTTATAGGTGTGCCTAGAGATTTCGGTCGGAACAACGAAAATTTGTACCGACCCATTATCCTACTTATAGATTGGAAATAAGGATCATATATATATAAACGACTCATATTTTATGAGAAATTTATAATCTACATCAAGGCATTTTTCTGTAAAACTCACCAAAAACTTATAATTGAAATTTTATATAAGAAACTACGATAGTTATCGATTAGAAATTATGGTACCCATAAGGTATGGAACAATTAACTTATGATACAAATATCATTTTCTGCGCAGTATTTTTGGTCAAAATCAATACCGAAGATTTTTTAAATTTACGATACAATATTTCTTAAATTCCTAAATAAATTTACGTTTACTCTATTGAGTACCAAATTTAACTGTCCTAATTTAATATAACTAATTTTAAGGGATAGCAAAAATAATTTTTCCTGCTCTT
The DNA here is from genome assembly GCF_025091365.1 of Daktulosphaira vitifoliae. Taxonomy (NCBI): domain Eukaryota; kingdom Metazoa; phylum Arthropoda; class Insecta; order Hemiptera; family Phylloxeridae; genus Daktulosphaira; species Daktulosphaira vitifoliae. The sequence continues at coordinate 20,678,104 of NW_026099576.1, forward strand.
GTACGCACGTCTACGGTAGTATTTGAGTTACATTATATTGAAGATAACATTAGTACATTACAACTTTTGCAATATTTATTTTTATAATTTAACTTATTGATTTGTTGAAACCATTCTAATTAAACCTTTATGAGAAACTTTTCCTCTAATGAAATATTAAATTAAGAGAAAACACTTTTTAAATGCTGAGGTATACATGAATTTAAAAAATGCAAAATAGGACAAGATTAGTAAAATACTTAAAAAGTACATAGCGAATAAATTCTTTCAACTTAATTAAAACCTTCGTAAATGCGTATTATTAAATATTAAAATTATGGCATGATGAATCTGTTCATGATTTATTAATGAACTGCTCATTTTTTTAAATTCAGTTAAAACTTTATAATAAGTTGAATATTGTAATAAGTATCGAATGAATACTTTTAAATATTTACAGTTAAGCTTAAAAAGCAATTATGTGTGCTTTAAATTTATTTAAATCTTTATATGGTATCTATCAAGAGAGGCCACCTGATCTCTGTAGATCAACTATTAGTGTGTTAAATTTAATGAATATTTTTATGAAAATTGCAAAATCTTGTTTTATTTTCTATTAGCACTTTTTCCCTGTAAATTCTTGTTGGATATTCGTTTGATATTAAAGACGTATGAATATGTATTCATATTGCATTATAGGTATCGTTAAATTTAAATCAGATATCAAGATCATTGTTTTTAATATTGTTTTAGACCGAATATAGCGACATGCAACAGACATCGAGGCCATCTTCTTCTGCAAATATCAGACGTGATAGTTTGTGTAACGGACAAATACACAACAGACGAGAATACGAATCCCCTAATGGTTCAATAAATTCTGATAGAAGCAGAAAAAGAAGTAAGAAATTAGTTTAACATTATAATTCATTGTTATAAACTTAAAGACTCATTTTTGTGTAAACATAAAAATGATTAACATAAAACTTCCAATATAAAATAACAAAGTAGGTGCGGATAATGAGGCCCAGTTTGTATGAGGTCTAGTGAGGCCTAATTCAAGCTTAACTTAGGCATTATTAAATAAAATCATATCATGTATTATTTGACAACACATTTAAAGATCCACAGAGAATGAAAAATAAATAATTATTTTAATGTTATGGATAATTCAGTACATTATATAAATAATAATAATTAGTTAATATCTATTTGATAATTTACAAATCATAAATTTATTCTGATTAATAATACCGTTAATCATTTTATTTCTAATATTTTGATTAATGCAGTTTTAGTTATACATATTGTTAAAATAGTTACTAATAATTTAACTCCATAAAATTTCAAAAAATCAAGAAGGTCTACATTCCGACTTGATTTGACAAGCGCATTCTGTACATTTTCATTGTTTGAATCATTTTAAAAAATGATTTGCAATATGGTGTTAAATATAAACACATGGTCGTTTTTTTATTATTTTTATCAAATCCTACTACTTATTACAGATAAGTTCAGATAAATTTTAATTTAAAATTTCTATTTCTATTAAAATAGTATTATTAAATATCAGTACTTAAATTGTGTTTACGATTTTAGCTAAAATTTAACGTTAAAAACTAAATTAAAATACAATACGTGATACAAACACATAAACAGGTTCGCAATGTTTAATTAATTTTTAAATACCAAACTAAATTTTTGCGTGGTTTTAAATTAGTTCATCAAAATTATTGAATACACGTTGGATAAATCGAATAAATCAACACATTTTAAGGTGGAATATTGGACTTCTACACTCAGTTCGGTCTATAAAACTGATCTAGCACCAACAAAAGTTTAATACTGATTCAAAAATTAAGATTTCACTTCCTATGCACCTTTTGATCAATTCAACTATCCCAACACTTTTATTTTGGTTACTCGGGAAGAATGGTAGCAGAAAATTAAGTTTCCGAGTAGAGCAGCATATGACCATTAGTGTTAAAAAATAAAATATAATTATCTCAAATATTTTTTAAGACATTCGTTAGACGTAGTTTGGGAGTCATTCTGTATATACATCTGTTTATAGACAAATTAAAAATATACGTATATCAGTACGGGCTGCATTTATTCGAGTTACATGAATTAAAATTCTTGTAAATTGATAAGTTCTTATCCTAAAATTATCATTTATCATCAAATCTTTTTATAAGAAAAGAACTAAAAAATAACTATTTTAAAATTTGAAAAAAATAAAATAAAACTTGAAATTCTATTATTTTTCTCACTAGAGATAAATAATAAAAATATGCTTTAAACGTAATCTATGAAAGTAATGATAATTTTTAAACTATTTTCAACGTAATATTACGTTATAATTTTGATCTAATTATCATATTTTTAGAAAATTAGATTAAAAGTTATAAGCGTTGTCAGTGAAATTTGAGACATTCTGTATATTTATATAATATACAACATAACAGATAATTAATTTCTATTGGAAAACTGATTTAAAAAATTTGCTATAATTAAGAAAATTTATAATATTTTTGTATCTCTTAGTTATGTTTTTTAAATAGAATCTATGAGACAAAATGTCAGATACACACCATAAAAACTGTAATTTTAAAATCAATATTTTTTCAGATGATATTTTGAAATTAAAATTTAAGATTAAAAAATTCTACTTAACTGATTATTGTCTACAATTATTATAAATCTAGATAAGGAAAGTTTTGAATTGTGTATCCATTCTTAAATATTGTCTTTAAATAATGTAATGGTTAAATTTTTTTTTATGATTAATTACTTTAAGATATTTTACCATTTAAATTCAATAAATAATTTAACAATAATATTTGTTTTAAATTACAGCTGTGTATGAAATACAAGTTCGACCATGTGCAGGTATTTTGTTTGTAATAGTGGGAGTAGTAATCTTACTTGTTTGGATTGCAATGCCTAATTCTTCGGAAGTACCGGGTGTTCTTACTTCTCACCAAGAAGAAACATTAGAAGTTATCCGTCGGATACTCAAAGAAGTTCCTTTAATCGATGGGTGAGTGTTCTATAAAACTTTTTTGAATTTTTAGAACTTTGCTTCAATAAGAATCAAGAAAGAAAGATATTTATTAGAGCATAAAGTAATGTAATTTATGCAATTAATAATGTCACTATTTTGAACATTAAAAGTTTTTTTACCTAAAGTGATAAAATATTATTATTATTAACATAATTTGTATAAAAACAGAAATTGTGACGCTGCGAATTAATTACTATTAATATATATTAATAGGGGTGAGGAACAAGACGTCTTGTCATGGCAGGAAGTACCGATACACCCCCTAAATTTTTTTCTGCAATGATTAATAAAAACATACAATAGTAGCAAGAAAATCTGTTAATATCCATTCAAATTTTTGTTAATATAAAATAATTTCTGCCACAACAATTACCTACAGATTTTTAAAATCGGATTCGTTATTTAGGGGAGACAAGTCGGCTTTGTACATTTTAATTATAAGGGAATTAAAATATATGACGGTTTATTTATAAACTTATTCCAAAGGATTAATAATAATTATATTATTAATAAAGTCGATAATGTTCTATGTAATTATTATATTTATTAATATAAGACGTAAATAAGGGAAGAAAGGTGCATATTAATTAATTTTTTCAGAAGAGGGCATTTTTTTAAACTCAATTAGAATTGTATAATACTTATATTTTTTACTTAATTTTTGATCATAATTTTTTTTAAAGTTTTTTCAGCACAAAATTTAGTTACTCCATAATTTTTGGGAGGATGGGCTTGTACTTCTCTATCCACACATAAATACGCCCCTAAAGTTTTGGGGATTGTTCCAATAGTTTAAATTGTTGTTAGTTATTTTTTCATCCTGGAATATGTTTCTGAGGGCGTCCCTGAGAACGGAGTAAATTTAAAACACTTATTGAAAATAATTGATAAGTGTTAGTTTCAATTTAAAGTTTTTGGGCAATGATATGATAAAGCTAACTTATGAATACTTTCGTTTTGTTGTTTTAAACTTTTATTAAGCCGTTTTCTTATTTAATTATTCAAAAAGATAATACACAAAAGCTTTTCAATTCTAAACGTCAAAAGTTCTCTTTAAATTAAGTATTTGGTCGAACACTTAAATGATTTCCTAGTGAACCTACATTCATCTCACCTCTTTTGTTAAGTTTATTTTTAGTATACTTTCAGTAAACAAATTAAGTAAAAAATTAACTATTTTTTTGGGGGTCGTAAAAACTATACGTCCTACTGTTTCGCGCATTAATTACATTTAATTTTTGTCTTTGAATTGGTAGAACAATATTTTATTTTTTTTAGAATTTAGATAATAAAATAATTTAATCATCATAATATGATGATAAGTAAATGGGGAGATATTTATATTATAATTATCTCTCCTTGTAGTTATTACAAGGGGTTTATGAAAATATGAAAAGGCTTCAATTTTGACGGTTCTTAATTATAAAAAAAATAACAAATACATTTATTTAAAAACTAAACAATTATAAATTAACCATACGGGAAATATGAAGATCTTAAATTATTTGATGGAAAAATGGAGCAATTATAATTTACGATAATAATAATAATAATAATAACAGGTGTTTCATAATAGTTATCATATTTTAACATTAAGCTCTTCAATCATTTTAATTTCCAATGTTTGTATAAAATACTATTATACTTTTGAAAGTACTGTATACGTAAATATAGTTTTTAACTAACTGATTCAGTATATTTTGATACAAGTAAACAAGTTGGAATTTGTTTGTTGGTACTAATTAGAGGAAGGTTACCTAATTAAAACTTTTCACAACACAAATTTTAATATATCACCAATAAATTTTTAAATAAAATAAGACTCAATTATACTATGTTAATAAAATTATACGTATTACTATAATTAAACTTTATATTTATTTATTAATTTAAAATATTTATAATTTTTATTAAAAAAAACATTTGATATTTGCTTATTTGATAATTTGAAATAGTTATCATCAGTGTTGTTTAATGTTTATTTTCAAAATTTATTTAAATTAAAGAATAACTAATAAATCATTAGTTATTATTTATAGCATGCATTTACAAGTTTCAACTATCAAAATATATTTGATATTTTCTAATCTATGTGATCTAAATAGACAAAAAATATTTTAATAGTATTTTTTTTTTTTGAATAATTTTATTTTATTTTTCAATAATTGCTCTATAAGAGGTATAAAATTAATAATATTAGTTAATATTGTACATAATTTCTCAAAATGTTTATATTTTAATTTGCAATGCTTTTATTAGTAATAATAATATAAACTACTCATTTTCCATTAGTGATTCAGAAAAATTAGAAGATCTTGTAGATATTATCAATAATTTTTTTTTCATAAAAGATAGCTAATTTTGAAATTTTAGTAAAATTGCTGGATAGTCAATTAATTAATGGTTATGATTTTAACGGTTATGCTATTTTACCTAATGATAATTTAGATAATTTTAACAGCTCAATAAGAAATATTAAACAAATATCTACTTCAAAGTGAGTATTCTTATATAGTAAGAATTATTTTCTTACATTATTTTCAAAAATTTTTGCTATTCTCTTGACTGGAACTTGTTTGAAAATATCAAATAAAAAATAGTCGTACAGTTTTCACGTGTGATGATCTTGTTAAAAAGTATATACAAAATATAATTCCAATATTTCACGGTATGTTGAAAGCTTTATCATATATTATTGGTTTGCAATACTCTATTAAATATTTTACAAAAATAACTACTTTTGATGCATTAGTAATAAAATATATATATATAATGTGGGCAAATAAAATATAATAAAAAATAAATGGATGATTCGTATCATAGTTGCCCGACCGTCAATGAAATCAGAAAAAACATTTGAGACAAAACATGAACTTATAGGCATTAATTACGCTAATTATATATGTGATATATGTTCAAAAGAACTAGATATAAACATTTGTCAATATTTTACATCACTAAGTATTTAATCGAAGAAAATTTGAATATTATCAGAACTTAAAATATTTTTCAGTCGTACATTAAATTTGACTAATAATATTTTTCCTTAACAAGTCCGTATTTCTATTACAATGATAATTTTTAACAAGTAATATGTGCATAGTTAAGGAAAAATTTATAAATGTTTTCTTTAATAAAACAATGATTAAGATAATTTATAATTCATGAAATAATATATTGAAGTGATATAATAATTAAATTATTGTTTTTTTGGTTAATTTTATAACAAGTGTGTAAAATTTAGCAAAATATAAGAATAATTTATCATACTTATACAAGCTATATGAAAAATAAATGCCATTTGAGTTTTATGCAAATTTACCTAGTACAACTAGATGAAATTTATCAACACTATTTACAAAGTGTGTAAATTTAAATTGATTACAAAAATTCAAAGTTGTATTTACATCGATCAAAACTTAATGACCCCATTGACATAAATTCATTAAAATTGGGATAAATGAAGTGTATGAAACTATCCACTACTTAACGCACTAAAAATTATATGGATACCTATAAGAAATTCACTGTTAAAAATTGAAAAGTCATTTTGTCTTTTTATAATACATTTAAAATATCTCATTAATTACTAACAATTAATATTGAATTGTTAGAAGTGTTTCATTTTTAAGCAAAACAAAAATATTTCTAAATTTTTCTATTATATAGAATGAATACTAAAAAACTAGTTGTTTGAATTTTTTAGCTTCGATGCGAAGCGGAGAAGGTATTAATTTTACTATGATGTGTTTTTTTTTTTTTTTATGTCTGTTGCCACTTTTTCTCAGCTCTCACTGGACCGATTTCTTTCAAAAATACGTCAAAAGATCACAAATCGTATCTAGTTGAAGATATTACCCTTAAAAATTGAAAAAAATTCCCTCGTTCCCCGCAAATGGGGGAAATATCCAAAAAAATTACAAATTTAAAAATCGCTAATTTTCGAAATTTTTTCACTTTTTTTTCTTAAAACTTCCATAACTTTTTGAAAAATCAACAAATCAACATAATTTTTTTTTATACTAAAACCTTAGATATTTACCTTTCATTTGATATCATTTTTTTGAAAATCTATCACTTAACCTGCTCATTGGGGGGGATTTAAAATGGCAACTTTTTTACAAAAATTAATTTTTTCAACTTAATTTTTGAAAATGTTCCGGAAAGACTGCGTCCTTTAAACATATATCAAATTAAAGCTTATTTTATGTACTACAAAATGAAAAAAAAAAATTTGTCCCGACACTTTTTTTTCTACATTTAAACGGCTGCCGTAGTTAAAAAAACACTATTTTTGTGTTAAAATTTTCGATTTTCGATTTTAAATTTTCAACTTAAAAATGCTATAACTTTTTGAAAAATGTATATATCAGCACAAATTTTTTTTTTCTAAATACATTATAAGTACATCTTTCATTTGACATACTTTTTATTAAAATTGGACAATTTCCCCTTATATAGGGGGCGTTCAAAACTTAAAATATTGTAAAAAACATAGATCTTTTTCAACTGAACTTTTGAAAATGTTCCGGAAATACTGCGTCCTTTAAACATATATCAAATCAAAGGTTATGTTATATACTATCAAATGAAAAAAAAAAATTTGTCCCGACATCTTATCTTCTATGTGCAAATGGCTGTCGAAAATTTAAAAAAAAATGTAATGTTTGCGATAAAAATTACATTTTATCGGGATGTTTTTTGTACTTAAAACTGCCATAACTTTTTCAAAAATGAACAAATAAAAATAATATTTTTTTGTATTGAAACCTTAGATATTTCCCTTTCATTTGATATAATTTTTTTTGAAAATCTAACACTTATTCTGCTCACTGGGGGGATTTAAAATAGTAACTTTTTTACAAAAAATAACTTTTTCAACTTAATTTTTGAAAATGTTCCGGAAATACTGCGTCCTTTAAACATATATAAAATTAAAGCTTATTTTATGTACTACAAAATTAAAAAAAAAAATTTGTCCCGACGACCTATCTTCTATACGCAAATGACTGCCGTATTCAAAAATATGCTATTTTTGTATGATAATTATGGGTTTTGTATTTTATTTTAATAGAAGTTGATGTTGCTTTTGCAATTATCCATCAATTTTTTAAAATTAAACACTATCTACAGATTTGCATCGAAGCGTTTCTTATGATAGTGATTTTAATCACTGTCAGATTAAATCTATACTGGATCCAACTATGCAATGTCTCCACTATGCCGTGACCCCACTGTGCTACCGTTTTTTTTATATAATTATTAAGTTAAAAAATTATTTTTTGTCTTTTTAGGTTTCTCTTATTTCTTGATTTATAAGTCATTAATATTCTTTTGAAATTCACCCATTATACCATATAAGGATATCAACTTTATTTTGTAAAATGGTAACCTATATTTATAACTAGCATTAAATAGGAAAATGATCTAATTAAGTAAAGGATTGACTTATACAACTTTTGGAATAGTACTTCGAATTTTATTAAATTTTTTAGAGCAAAGTGAAAGGAGGTATGGCTGAGAAATATCTTATGATAAACATTTTCATACTAGTGCCTCATATCCAGTCAATATTTTAAAATCTTGCGTAATGATTGATCAAAATTTGTTATCGACCAATCGTTTTCTTAATTAGATATCATTTTTCAAATGTTGCCATTATAACAAATTAAACTGGCAAAGCATAAATAATGAATTTCAAAAGTAATTAAGAACTGATAAATCAAGTAAATATATGAAAGTATAAAATACCAAAAATAATTTTAAGAGAAATCGATTGGATAGTGTTTAAAATTCACCTTATAAATTTTCATGCGTATTTGAACTTATTTAAATTAGTATGCATGCTAAATTATGAAAATTAACTATTTTTTAATTTATTTTACACATGCCAACCTTAATTTTCAGCTAAGGCTAACTAGGCAGTAAAAATAAAAGACCATGTGTAATTTTATATTAAAATATTTTATTAATATTGATTTATAATATTTTTGGCAGTAGTAATAACTTTGAACAATATCATGAATTTATAATCACTGCAACAAATTACGATTGTAAGGCTAAACCTTTCATCTGTTTCATTACAATTGCTTCATTGACAAGGGATAAATCATAAATCATTTGAAAGTATTCTAAATTTAGACGTCTTTGAGACAATAACGGAATCACACCGCATTAATATTTAAACCTTTTTACGTTGACCCATTATCAGATATCTAAAAGCCCACGAATTCTTTTCTATGCCGTGAAAACAATAAATTACCACTCCTACCTCTACGCCCACATACATGTTTATATATATATATTACGTTAAATATCCAGGCCAACGATTTTTCGGAAAACGATAAAAATACTATGACCAAAGGTTTTTATCTTCAACTATTTGTCTTTCTTCTTCCTTTTCAAAAATAATAACGTTAAAGTTAAAATACATATCTGCTATCTAAATTCGATTATACAGAGTGTGTCTCAGACCTAACTACAACGCTTATAACTTTTGATACAATTATCTTTTTGTGACTTTTAGCTTCGATGCGAAGCTGAGAAGGTATTGGTTTTACTATAATGTGTTTTTTTTTTTTTTTTTTTTTTTTTTTTT
>NW_026099576.1:20687988-20689269 GCF_025091365.1 Daktulosphaira vitifoliae
AATGCTTTTTTCGTGTGAAAATTCTCGATTTTATTATTTATATTATATTTAACTTTATAATGCTATAACTTATTGAAAAGTTTATGGATCCACACAATTTTTTTATGAAAAATAATATTTTTTAATAAACCCTTTTTCATTCGACATACTTTATCTTAATCAGGATATTAATAAGGAACCAGCAGATCAAGTAGCTTTTGGAATAAAACACCAATTTTTTTAAAATTAAACACTATCTAAAGATTTGCATCGAAGCGTTTATTTTTGATAGTGATTTTAATCACTGTCAGATATCATTTACTTGATCCAACTATGCCACGTCACCACTGTGCCGCGACACCCCTATGCTGGGTTTTTGTTTTTTAAGTTGTTGCCTGTTTAAACAATATTTATTATTAATCACTACTAATAGAAAAATATATCCCAGTACAGGGGGGTCGTGGCTCAGTGGTGTCGTGGCATAGTTGGGTCAAGTATAATGATACCTGACAGTGATTAAAATCACTATCATAAAAAACGCTTCTATGCAAATCATTAAATAGTGTCTAATTTAAAATAAATGGTAGATTATTACAAAAGTTACATGATCTACTAATTCCTTATTTATATCCTGATTAAGATAAAGTATTTCGAATGAAAGAGGGATATAAATATTATTTCTCATGAAAAAATTGTATTGTTCCATACAATTTTCAATAAATTATAGCATTATAAAGTGAAAAATGTAAAATATAAAATCGAAAATTTTCACAAAAAAATAACATTTGGTAACTATTTTCACCGTGAAGACAAAATAAAGTCCGAAATTTTTTTTTTCCATAATAAAATATATAACATTATCTTTAATTTAAGATATATATATATATATAAGTGTCAGAGTTTCCGTAACACTATCAAAATTTTAGTAGAAAAAGTTGTCATTTTGAATCCCCCCTGTGGTCAGGTAAAGGGTCAGATTTATAAAAAAATATACCAAATGATAGGTAAAGACATAAAGTATCTATAAAAAAAATTATATTGATTTGGTCATATTTAAAAAAGTTATGGCAGTTTTAAGTAAAAAAAATTGAAAAAATGTCAAAAATTAGCGATTTTTAAATTTGTAATGTTTTTGGAGATTTCCCCCATTTACGGAAAACGAGGGAAATTTTTTAAATTTTTGAGGTTAATGTCTTTGACTAGATACGATTTGTGATCTTTTGACGTATCGTTGAAAGAGATCGGTTCGATGAGAGCTGAAAAAAAGTGGTAAAAGACACAAAAAAAAAAAAAAAAAAAAAA
>NW_026099576.1:20689297-20963069 GCF_025091365.1 Daktulosphaira vitifoliae
AAAAAAAAAAAAAAAACAATTGTAAAATTAATACCTTCTCAGCTTCGCATTGAAACTAAATTAAATATTGTTTTTCACTTTTTTGAAATAAAATTTTTTGAACTCTATTCTTAAAAAAAAATTTTATGGATTGATAATCATTTTACTCATCGAAAAATACGCATTTCAATAATAGAATAGGTGTGTAATGAGGCTAAATACAGCTAGGGCTGTTACGTTTTAAAATTTACATTGGTCTTATAGGAACGTTTTAATTTGTTAACTTGTGTTTTATACAGGTTGTTTGTTTTTGTTTTTTATATGTTTTTAACAACTCTGGGTACAGCTCGTACTGATTTACGTATACAGAACCTACGTTTAATACCAATTCTATGTATTAAAATGAGTATAACTCAATGAGTATAACCCAACCCGACCTATCAGAACTATTATTTTAAAATTAAAATGAAAATTTATATCAATTTTTTTAGAATAGCTTTACTTTAGATGTAATAATGTTTATCTAACAATAGAAAACAATGAAATTATATTTTACTTAATAACTTGACAAAGTATTCACTTATTGTCTCACTTATTACCTATAAGTGGGTTTTAAAGCTATACTAAGTAAATTATAAAGTTATCTTTGATACAAAAATGTTTAAATTAGCAAATACTTATTTGAGATTCAATTAAAAATATTAATAATATTTTATCCAATTGCCAATTTTGTTAAGGTATTTATAATTCATCTAACAGTATTTTCTTTATTAGTCAATTTTTATTAAGTCTGAGAAACTGAATTATGCAACAAAATTGTACTTTAATTTTAACATCACCTTATGTAATTAAGAAAAGGTATTTTCAGGCATAATTTAATTTAAATAAGAATTAAAAATAGAGAAAAAAAGTTTTTTAAACCTTTATAAAACCTCAGCTTTGTATATTTTTATCATTAGTTAAAATTATGATCTGCTGAACTGACATTTTCTCATTGTAGAGGTCGTAGATTTCTTTTTTAAAAAACTTAAATAATTTGCTTAAAATAAATTAAAAGTTATTTTTGAAATATTTAATAGTATATTTATTATGGTCTTTTTAAATTAGAGAATAGTTTCATACTAACCTGTTTTTAATATTAAAATAGCCAATTTTAAATTATTAAATTTAATGAAATGTTTTAACTAAGCTGCTATAAATAACATTACTTAATTTTTTCTAGACATAATGACTTACCATGGAATATTAGAAAATTTGTTCACAATCAATTGATGTATTTCAATTTTTCAACTGATCTCAAAACGGTAGAACCATGGTCAAGAAGCAATTGGTCACAAACTGATATTCCTCGACTTAAAAAAGGATTAGTTGGTGCTCAAGTAATTATATATAGTAAAATATATTAAAAATGAAATTATGTAGACATAATTTAACTATTAAAGCATTATAATAGTATTAACTACTCGTCAGTTAGTCAATATTGTTAGGACGTATAGGGTAGTTCCGTAAAAAAAATTAAATTTTTTCTTTTTCTCTTTAGAAGTTGTCGTCTTCTATAGGATAAATATATATCTTATAAAAAAAATATAGATATAGTATATAAATAAGTATATAATAAGAAAAATATAGTATATCGAAAAATATATACACATTAGAGATTTATAACAAATATATAAAAATGTAGTTGAGTTGCTTTTATGAAAAAAAAAAATTTTTATTTTAGTATATTTTCTGTTTAAAATTAATTGTGTGTAGTAGCCTAATAGAAAATATGAATAAAAATTCCATAAGTAGTATTATACATGTATACTGGACTTCACTGAGGAAACTCTCCCTCAGTGAAGTCCAGTATACTTGTGTGCAGTTGTAATGCTATTATACGATACCGAGCAGTTCATTGAGATGGAATACTCAATTAAATCTCACAGATAGATACACGTAAATAGCCTTAAAATATTTGTCTCGAGAAGTGGTAATGAAAAATTACTAAACGTGAAAAAGTTGACATCGTCGACTGATGACATTTAGGATACGGCAGTTTTTGTAGCTTAAATGATCAAAAATGGTATTTAAGTAAATGTATCGTTGTAATGTGTTTTGATACAACATCTTCAACCACAGAAAAAATAATGGGGTTTGCGTGTTTCTTATACAAAAGTTGGGAAATATTTTTTTTTAATTTGCTTGCAGATATCACATGTCTGAATTAGTTCCCGGGCTACTATATTTTAAGTGAAATCACCTTTAAATACATCAGGACTGAAAACTCGTTTTTTTGTCCACTTTTATTCCTATTAGATAAATATTGATAAGTCAACAATTGATATAGAAGATCAAATACCAGTTACTAATACAAGTATTTTCAGAACAAAGTTCAAGCTATCTAAACTGCAACAAAAATATATTATAAAAAATAATTCATCATTTATTTAATATAATATTTAAAATTTTTATACTTTATAATGTTATAATACATTTATTTAACTATAATACATTTATTAAAAAAAATGTATATTTCCAAGTTAAATGATTTAATGTCATTAAAATATGTAATTTTTTTGTATAAAATTGTTATTTCAACCGGTTTGGTTGACTCAAAAATATTAATTTTTAGTACTTGTTTTTTGTAATTTTATTTTAGAGCTATACTCTCAACTAGAAAATTATGATAAATCTTCCATAATTGAGAATATATTTTCTTAGGGATATATTATTTTCAAGTAAAAATCTATTTTGTTTATTAAAGTATTTTTCTGGAAAACACTTACACAAGAGGGATCAATTGTTCAAATTTTTTATCTGAAAATATTTATTTGTAAAATTCTATCTGAGTTTATCAAATAATTTAAAAAAAAAAGTACATAAACTATTTAAGTTTTTCAACAACTTTTATCCAAAACTGGATATAAGTATAGACTAAAGAGATTTATTTTTTGGTTATAGTCTTATGTATGTATGGCTTACTTTGTTGACAGTTTTGGTCGGCTTACGTGCCCTGTGGAAGACAGCACCTGGATGTTGTCCAAACCACAATGGAACAAATCGACGTCATTAGAAGGCTGGCTGAAAACTATTCCAACGATTTACAGCTTGTTACTTCGGTTAAAGGTCCGTCATAAATCGTAAACCACATTATATTTTTACTATTATATCTCAGAATATTAAAAATATTTTTTTTTACTCTTTCAGGGATACGAGAAGCACATAAAGCTAAAAAAATCGCTAGTCTTATTGGCGTCGAAGGTGGCCACTCGTTGGGTAACTCTTTAGCAGTTCTTAGAACTTTCCACAGCCTTGGTGCCAGATATCTGACGTTAACGCATACATGTGATACATCATGGTAATAATTTGATTGATGAATATAATATAATAGAGTCATGTGTTTAAGAAGTACAATATCAATCTTAGACTGTGTTTTCAAAATTTGTTATAAAAAAGATGTAACCAGGTTTCCAACAAAATTTGGGATAAAAAAGTGTGATTAACATTCATACCATAGTTTTTGACACTTCATTATTTAATTTAAAAAAAATTTGACAAAGGAAATCATTTAAGTAAAATATTTATTATTTTCTTTAATTCTTATAATAATTTATTAAAATTAATAACACATCAACTTATATTTTAGTTTTGTATCAAATAATCTTAATTTTCTATTAATCCATCCATTCATTTCAAAAAATTTGTATTTGTTAATAAAATTAAAAACACTATCCTGTTTTTGTATTTCTACCAAAAACACTTTTATTAAGATATTTTGAATAAAAATTTTTAATACACTAGAGAAATTTGTAAGTTTTTTCTAGTCAAATCTTTATAACTCTTATTCAGTGCTATTAAAAACATGTTTTAAAAAAATAAAACCTGTCAAATCATAATGAAAACAGTTCAAAACGTGTAAAATGATCCATAAGATTGTAAATTTTGAAATTTTTGGTGTTTTAAACATGCAATATTTAAAACATAAAAACCATGTCCCTTACTTCATTATATATCAATAAAAGACACATTTTAGAAATATCAGTAAAAAATTTTTAGAATTTTTATGTTTAATATTTTTGATATAGTATTGTAAATCAATATTTTATAGGTATTACTGTTGAAAAATTTCCAGTAAAATATATAATAATATTTTATTTTCTTGTAGAAGTTATCGACTTCTGTTTTAATTTTTTAACGAAAGTTCTTTATAATGAGGAAAACGAATACTTATAAAAGTTTGATCAATATAAAAATATATATACTTTTTATTGTTATAGGTACATGTAACAATAAAAACTGACAAAATAAAATTAATATTCAAGTTTAATTGAATACTTTCTTATTCTGTTGATATAAATATAATTTAATTAATAAAAGTAAATTATATTGTATGGTTCAACTGAATGAACCATTTTTTATGAACTATTTTTAAAAATATTAATTCACTGCATCTTTAACATTTTTCTGTGGTCAATAAATTACAGGGTAATCAAAGCCTCCTTCTGAGATCACATGAAAATATTAAAAATATTGCTGATTACTTCAAAGCTTATTGTATTGTAAAGGTATAATTTACGAATTATTTATCCCAATTAAAAAAAAGTTCAAATATCTTGAATAAATCAAAATAAAAGCTATTTTAAATTGTTCTCAATTATTGTTAATGAAATAAAAATAATAATAGTGATCCATTTTAGATTATTAATTTAAATTTAATTCTATTTCGACCTTGAAAACATTTATTACTAGAAAACCACAATTGCCTAAGGCCACTCTAAATCTATAAAATTGTTTTTTGATACTTAAAAATGAATTGACTTTTAGCTCAGTATTCATATATTATTCAACAGCGCTAGATATTTAATAATAATATTGTTCCTCAGGAGATTCATACTGTTTCTGAATTCTTAAAAATTACAATGAAAATGTAAGTATAGTAACTACAAACACGATTTCGTTCAACAAATAATAATGTACCACAGCGAAATATACGTCTTTTAATATTTCATTATGATCCATTAATAAAAGAACCAAACTAATATTTAATACGCGAATGTTTTTCATAAACGTTAACAAGACTGACATTTGTTTGTACTATATTTCTAGAAAAATGTCCACATGAAATGTGTACTTTCAGTAGACAAACTGCTCAAGTTACAAATGGCTTAAAGAAAAAAATTGTACTCCAATGTATTCACAATAAACAATATCATGTAATATTAAATTGTTTGTTGTTACACGACAATTGTATTTCTTCAATCCGAAGATTATGTTTTATTTTAATACACCACTCCTATAAATCTAAGATCCACTAGAGGGAAAAGATGAACTATCCAATAATGCTTTCTAAGTTGAATTAAATTTAAAATGTGTGTTTTATTTAATATGTTTTTTCAGCTTTCTTTAAGATCATTTAAGGAAAAAAATTCATAATAAATAATACGGTGTATTTCAATTGTCATGAAATAATGATTGATATTTAGCATTAACCATCCAAACAACATTGGGTGCAATAACAGTGAACATAGTTTCTTCTAGTATTACGGTGAACAATACACGGTGGTCCAATATGTCTGAAAAGTCTAATAACTTCTTTGAATTTTTTCACATTTTTCGTAAATTAAAAAATATATATTTTTTCTTCGATAAATTAAAATAACATAATTTTTATAAATTTTTCTCATAACTCTACGTTTGACAATCATTAAAAACAAAAGTAACGTAAAATCTAAACTGAATCAAAAGTTATTAAAGTTATGAGAACATACAGGACTAGTCTGTGTATCAATTGCGAGTGTTTGTTAGAAAAAGTACGAAAAGTTTTGAACAGGCGTTAACAAAGAGAAAAATTGTTAAATTAATTACATTTTGTTATTGCCTCATGCCTGTTAAGTGTTTTTTCAGCAAAGTAAATACAAGTGGTTTCAACGATTAAATTGAATTTACATTGAGGCAGTATTCTATATATTGATTTAAAACTTTATTAACTATATTATTATGACCAAGTAGAAAAAAGTACGTGTTATACATTTACTAAAATTTGCAATTGAAATCGAAATTTGCTTTTGGGATGGAGTACATAAATATTTTTAAATAGACAAACAATAATTATTTTTAATTTAAATATATTAATAGTGAATAATATTTTCAATAAAAATATCGACAACTCACAGTTCACTATACACTACAGTATTTAGTAATGTAAATAACAAAAGTCTTTTGCCATAAAAAATCATCAACACGTATAAAATACGACGTTATAATTGATAAAAAACCTTATGTTTTAGGGCGGGATGTTGTTCCGGCTTAGAATCACCGGAAAATAAACATCATGGGCTATCTCCGTTTGGACTGGTAAGTTTATTTTAAAATTAAATAACTAATAATTTATGAAATAATAAGCTTATCGAATTTAATTCTGTACAAACTTAATTATTAGACTGTATGTTGTTGAACTAAAAATAAATATAAATATGTAAATGAATATTGTCTTCGATTGCGTTTTATACTAATTACTCGACATGTATTCATAAAATACTTCAAACAAGTGTAAATCATATAAAAATATTATTAATTAACAATTTTTTTAATTGAACAATTTTAAATAATAAAAGTTTAATTATAAAATCTCTGACCTTAAAACATTTTGAGACTTTTTCATGATACCGCAATCCTTTAGGTATATAACTGATGTTATCGGGACCGCAATGCACAATGCAGCACGCCATTTATATTATTCTCACATCATTATAACATCATTGTGTCATATGTGTCCCATATCTTGACATATCAATATAACAAACTTAATGATGAATGACAGTATTGTATAGTAGGAAAAATCCGCAATGTTTTTTACGTTATTACAAAAGGATTTTAAGCAGTTTTTTTTAATTTTTTTAAAGTATTTTTTACATTTACTCAATTGAATTTATCCATAATATATATTAAAAAAAATTACTTTATTATATAATTAAGATTAAATTGATTTATTATCTCTTAATTAAGTATTTAATGATATGAAAATCAAGGTTTACAAAAGGATAAAAGAAAAAATCTTTGCAAACCAGTTTTATTCTGCAACTTAAAAATATTTATTTTTATTTTCTAAATAAGCTTAAGAGACTGGTCGGCCTAGTCTAGTTTTATTGTGATTTTCTCATGGGTAGTGTCTGATCGCTGGTGCAAGCCGGCCGTAATACCCGTTCCATCCATCATTGGCTTAGCCAAGAACTATTTTTGGCTTTTTAACATGTGAGAGAGGGCCATCATCCTCTGTAGAATGTTAAGTTTGGAAAATAGAAGAAGGTAAAATTTATCATTTTTATTTTTTAGTTAGTTTTAAGAGAACTTAATCGATTAGGAATGATGGTCGATCTCAGTCATACTTCTGTTAGAACAATGGAAGATGCACTTAATCATACTCTAGCACCTGTGATCTTTTCACATTCTTGTGCATATGCATTATGCACTTCTTTAAGAAATGTTCCTGATCACGTGCTCAAATTAGTGGTGTGTATTGATATAATATTTAATTAACAAAAAAACTGTACAGTAATTTAAGAAATATCAATACAATTTATTTTACAGGCCTTAAATGACGGCATTGTCATGGTAAGTTTCTACTCATACTTCATCAGCTGTAACTCTACATCGACGATGGAACAAGTTATTGGTATTTTTATTTAATTTTCAATTTATTATATGAGAACTTATAAAATTAAAATTCATTCTTATATTTAAGCTCATATAAATCACATTAAAAATGTGGCTGGAGAAGATCATGTTGGATTAGGTGCTGGTTATGATGGAATAAATCAGTAAGTTAATTACAATTATAAATAATTTTCTGCCAATTGATATAGATATAATAACTATATTTAAACTAAAAAAATAATTCATTTGTTTCAAGGCTTTTATAAAAAAAATGAATATTACTTTTTTATCAAGAATATGTATCACACACAACATCTAAAATATATTATAGTAATGCTTGAAAATATTTGTTAGAACATTTAATTAAAATACGTTTCCTCTGTACAAAAAACATATGATAAAAGTACATATTTTTTTAAATATATTGAGTATCGAAAATTTTCATTTATTTCCATTTGTTTTTCAAGAAAAATACTAGTACAATATACAATGATTGATTCATCGTTAACACTAGATTTCTTCTAAATTAATAATTATTTCGAGAATACGTTTTTTTGCTTCGTTTAGTAGTATTAATTCTCGATTTATAAGTTAATAAATATTTTTATATTAATGAAGTCCATATTAAAAACAAACACTACTTCTTTGTATTTACTGACACAATGGGATTAAATACAATAAAACTGCTGATAAATATACCAAAATAGCAGAAATTCAAACGTAGAACTATTAAACCATATAATATACAACGATATAAACAAATTCATCTCCATAAAAATACGGCGATGAAATGGAAAAACTCCAACCTAGGATGAATTGAAGAATTATAATTAATGAATTTAAATATAATTAATAGTCAACTTGTATAACATACTAGACACATGCATGGATTCCTCATGTCCAATGAAGACCACCACAGCTGGTCGATGATTATTTTTGAATAAGTATTCCGTTATTTATCATCACTTAATATAAGTATAGAATAAAGATGTGGGGCGAGTTATATAATTTTTATAATAATTAATAACTTATTTACACTTCTATTTCCATCCAGGTATAAAAACGCTAATAACTTCTGAAATACCGGTTCAAAGGTTATTATCTACTTGTCGTTATTTTAATTATCTAATTTTACAGCAATAAAGCTAGTAAAATATGTATGTTAATATTAAAAAAAAAAAGTTGTATATAGAATCATGGAATGGGCCAAAAAGTATTGAACCACTCATGAATCAAGAAATAAATACTACTATACAAAGCAAAAAAAATATTATTATTTTAGAAGAATCTAGTGTTTAACAATAAATCAAATATGTTATAAAATATATTTTACATTAATTATCATTAAACAAAAACATTTTTTTAACTTCAAAAATATACAAATTTTAATAATGTTGCTAAAACTTAAATTTATAATATATTAAAGCACTACACAAGGACTTGAGGATGTATCACATTACCCGTTACTGTTAGCATCATTAATGGCCAATCATTCATGGACTGAAGACCAAGTAAAGAAATTGGCTGGAAACAACTTGTTAAGAGTATTTTCAAAAGTTGAAAAAGTAAATACGTTTAGTAAATTAATTTCATTTTAATAATTTGCCACATTAGAATTATTGATTATTTTCTATATCAATAATGTCTAAAATTATTTTCTATTTAGGTAAGAGATGAATGGAAAGAAGACGGCATGAAGCCGATGGAAGACATACTACTTCCATTGAACAAAGAACCACTTTTACCAAATTGTACAGATGGTTATAATACGACTTAGCGTTTTACTTATTGTTTAACATTGAATATGTAGAGTTTTTATACAAACTTGGCATATACTATTGATTTAAATTGTGTTAAACTACTAAAAAAACTATAGAAGTTTAACATCACCACATTATTACATATTTCCAAAAACAAAATAGAACTTGATATTATATTAGTATATTTACATTGGTGTGTTCACAAAGTCAGATCTAAATTTGAATTATTAAATGTTAAACATTGTACAATTTCATAGTTAAAATACAATTTAGGAAAAATTAATTGTAATAATAATAGTTTTATAAAATGTTGAAAAATTTAATTTTTAATTAAAAACTTAATTTAATTATTAAGGTAATTTGTTGGGGTCTAAATTATGCATATTTATATTAAACCCACTTTCCAAAATGTTTTTTAATGGATTTCACAGAGTAATTTCTGATTAATTTTATTTCTATAACAATTTAAGAAATACAGATGCAGAAACAGTTTTTTATGGAGTGTATAGAAAATACCATGAGTATAATTATGGTTTTCCATCGTGAATTCTATAGCTATTTGTTGGTTACATTTCAGTGATCATTATTTATAAAAATTAAAAAATATATTAAATAAATATCTTCAAAAAAAATTTATATATTAACAAAATATTAAACATGTTCAATTATATGTCACAAAATTATAATACGAAATAGATAATTTTGTTTAATATTGGTAAACTTTTTAATAAAAGTGTAGCATAATTATTTGTCTTTTGTATAGTTCCAATCAAATTAAAACTTCTACTTTCGTTTTTTAAAGAGCTTATGAACTAAATATATATTGTTAAAATTTATTGAAAAGTTTAAAAAACATTTTTTTCGGGGTTCTTATGTTTTTAATACCAATAATTTCAAATTCTCATTAGTCTTATGAGACAATTTAACAGTTTTAGTTTGTTTACTTATGTTTTAAACAGATATTTTTTTTTTTAATCGTGTTTTTAACAACCTAGTTTTTTTGTTTACAGTTAATATGAATTTATTTTGTAATGGTACAATCAATTTAGTTAACTAAAACATTTAAATGATTATTTAATTGAATTGTATATAATTGTTGTTTTTACTTCACTTAGTAACGTTTTATTTTAAGATCATATAAAATATAATATCCAAACAATAAATGATACTTGAGTTTTAGCAATAATATTATACATTTATTTATTTATATTGCATATTGCTAAAACTTATTGTTAAAAAGTGTTCATTAGATTTTGAAAGTTTATGATGTTATAGAAATAAAATCGAAAAATATATCTAATTACTGATATATTATTAAGAAATTTGTATTGATTAGGTAAAATTAGAGTTTAAAAAATTAAATATATGATATATTAGTGAATTGATGTTTTTTCGATTAGTGCACTCCTATATGTATTTATGTTATATTTTTATTTATATGTATACAAAAAGGTTTCTAAATAAATTGTTTTTAACCATGGGATACGTAAATATAAATATTTTAATAATTACAAAAATTTGTAATTTTATAATTAAAAGTGTAAATAATATAAAATGTCTGTTCAATTTTCACCGTCTTTAAATTCTTCTGAAAAAATTATCCAGTTAAAAAATTTGATCTGTGTGTTATATTTTTGTTAAAAATATGTGTTATGAAACTATATTCATATAAATTAAATTAAAAATAATTTTTTAAATTAAGATGATTAATATCTTTTAATAGATTTGATAACTATAAATTATTAAATGATCAAAATCACGTAAGATACTTATTTTTCAGACACTGTTCAAAATTTAAATTTTCTGTAAAAAGATAAATATTTTTTGTTCAAAAAAGTCTGTAGCAATATGTAGTAAAAATGTTTTTTTCATGATTAAAAAACCTTAAATTTAATATCCTTAATAGGAATTCCTATTTTAAACTTATTATTATGATTGAAAAGACAATTACAAACAATTTTGTTTTCATGACATTTTATCCGATCTACTGTTCATCTGTTAAAACATGTTAAACTTAAGTGATTTTGGTAAAAGATTGTTTTTCACTGTTTCAAATACAGAAGTTTTCATTTTTTATGATGTCACATAAATCAATTTTTATTGAGTAAGACATGACACATAAAATATCAAAATAGAACGATAAGTTAACAAAAGTTTTCTTGATAACTACCATAGAAATAATTTCAAAACATGTTATTGCTACAAATTGTATTATAAAACCAAAGCATAATATATTTTTACTGGAAATCCAAATCTTTAAACAATCTTTTTTTAAAAAAAAACGGGAAAAATAATATAAAAAAAACAATTCTTTGTATTTTTTTTTTTTATTGTATTACCAAATTAAGTATAAGTTTAGTTTTAAATAATACATTTAACGACTTTTTCGAGTATAAATATTACAAAACAATTAATAACAAATTTTATTTTTTAATTTTTTTATGTTTAATGTTATAAAAATATTAAGAACTGATCGGAAACTTTTTATTTTGATGTGACATAGGTAACTACTGTTTTCTAACCTGATTAAGAAAATCATATAATAACTTCCTAAAATAATTCGTTAGAAAATTAATTTTTATTGGTAAATTACAAATACACTTTAAAATTAATACTATATTAAAAATATTATCAGTTTAAAGCTAAAAAATGTTTTAGCGTTGATAATGGTAACATTGTTATCGAAATACGTATACGCGATTTTTTAGTAATGTTTTGTGGCTTTTTGAGTTTAACATTTTTAATATAGTATTAATTTTAAATAATATTAGCCACAAGTGATCAATTTTTATTATACAATACACTACTTACTAAATAGTAAGTTCTTTATAAAAAATAAAATATATTAAAAAATAAAATTTTAAAATGTCTCTTAATATTTAAAAGTCAAATTAGAATTATGTTAATGTTTTCACCTTCCAATAAAGATTAAAATATAACAAATACAAATGTCTTTCATAACATTATCTTTTTGTAATTTTTTTATAAAGTTTCTATAAATATTATTCAATATTTTGTTGAAAATTGTTTCGATTTACCCGTCGTTGTTCTACAATTTGATTACCTAGAAAAAAAGTTAATCAGATTTTTTTGTAAATGTATCGCATGCACATTTGAATGTCTAAGAGTTTGGTTTATATATTTGAGAAATTTTAATAATAATTATATTTATTATAATAATAATAATATTTAATAATAATTGTAAATAATCACTAAATATAACATTTATAACATATTTTTTGACGAATAATTTTTGTCCGTTAAATAAAATAATAAATTAGTAGTGCTATCAAGTAGCATTAGTTATAAATATTTATAAACAAAACTACCAATTAAGGTTAGTTTAGTTAAGAATTTTTAAAGTCTCAAAATAATTTTAAAAAATGAAAATATTAATGCAATATTTAAATGTATGTACAGTGCAATATTAAAATACTTATGAGTAATAAAAAAAAAATTATATTCAAATAAATTATACAACTAGAATTTAATATATACTTGATAAAAGAAATATATCATATTTTATATATTTTACTGATACAATACCGGTAAAAAATAATTTGCCGTACAATATGGAAAATAGGCAAATTAATATACTCTTACTATCGTTGAAATAGAAAAAGTAATAATAAGTTTTAGGACATGAACATAATGTGGGAGATCGTGTCGAGTGGAATTTTAGGATAAAAGGATATAAAACAAATTAAAATTTACTAATAAAAATAGTTTTAAAAATTAATTTTAGTTTAAGTATCAATTTTGAAATGTTAATGTTATAATAATGAATGAAGTTTTTATTGTGTTACAATAATATAATTTTTCAATATCATTTAATACTAAGACTTATACTTAAATTAACTTTAAAGACTAATTGGATAACAAATATGTATTTTATTTAAGGGAATAGACCGCTTTAATTTATTCTCTTTTAACAATGTCTACCAAAAACTACATGTGCATAATCAATGAACTCCTTGTTTATAAGAAAAAGAACTGTAACTATTGGATGTGTGTACCTAATGAGTGAAATTCTCTTATTTATTTGAAGAAAATTGAGAGTCAAAACTTTTAGTCTAACACTATGAAAAAATACGAATAAACAAAATAATAATTCAACAACAATATTCGAATGAACCTTAAAATTGTAACTTAAAATAAAACTGCCGACTAACATCAGTTGCTGGTAAGTGTGACAGACCACTCTTTAATCTGGTACCAACAATTAAAAAAATCAATCAAATGTTTTAATGGACGGTAGTAAAGTTTCCCGAATTTAAGAAATAAGAAACTCATCCTGTAATAAACTATCTCGGATCATTTACAATTTGATTTCAGATTTACTTGTAAAAGCTCCCGAGCTAATTAATTTACTAAATGATTTTATTCTAACAATAATTTTTTAAATAATAATATTATTCTGTATTGTAAGCATATTAGTAGATATAAATAATTTACTATTCTATTTATTATGCAGCTAGATTATTATAGTAATTTAGAGTATAAAAAGTAGTATATACTTAATATGCGTTGACTAGACCTGATAATATTGACTGCACTAAATGAAAAACATTTTGTATTAATCATTTCAAAAAGTTAAATTGAAAAACTCGCGAAACGGCACTGGCAGTATAACATAATTACAGATAAATACAGTAATTAATTAGTATTTTGGTAGAACTCAACATCCAAAACAATTTCTATACAGCATTAGAACTCGACTCCAACCAAAATTATAATATAATTAAGTTTTTAAATACAACAAATTTTTATTAAAAATCTAAAAATTTATATATAACCATAATTAACAATAAATAATTATAAAATATAATATGTGTATAGCTAAATAGTCAATGATAAATAGATCAATAATAAAAAAATTGAGTCAGTATTACCAACACTATTACCATTCACTTGGATTTACGTTGCTTTATTTTGTGATGAACATCAAAGTCTAATTGATTATTCATCATTAACATTGTCAGTGCACATAACATGTGCTATATCAAAGTTAATTATAATTTTGGCTATTTGATTATTAAGTTTATTTACTATAATGACAAATATCAATAAATAGTTAACAGTGTTTTAAAATTTATATGAAATTAAAATTCTAAATACTTTTACATGAAAAAAAATCTCGAAAATTTCAATAATATTAAATTAATATTTAACAAAGTTATTTATTATTAAAGTTTAACAATATAGCTTATAATAGAATAGACAACACGAAAATCCACGCCTTTGAACATTTTTTTTACATGATTTAAAAAATCGTATGTATTATCCAAACTGTGAAGCTTTATTATTTTACTTTTAGTGGGATTGTGTTGTTTAGATTTATTAGAACTAGCAGAACTTCTAACGAGAAGCGAAGATTCTAAACCATTTAGTTCATATTCATCACTCACGGTAAAATTTATCTCATTGCATAGTGATTTCAATTTTGTTTTTATATCTGAAATTAATTGTGTAGTTAATGAATTATAATATGAATAAAATTGTCTTTTTTCACTTGAAGTAGAATTAGAGCCAATCATCGATAATACTGATGGTGCACATTGATTTGTTTTATTTGTAAAATGATCGACAGCATCCTCAATACTTTTCATGATAGGTTCAATAGCTGAAACATTCTCAATGTATAAAAATGTACTATAATCTTGCATTATTTCTAACCAGCGCTGAGTGAATTTAACAATATTTGATAATTTTTGATGATTGAGGTATAAAAAGTGTTTCCAAGTCAGCCTTAACATTATGACATTCAAAAGGTGAAAAATATTCGTATAATACAATTTATAAGATTGGAGATTATTATATGACCATTTTTCTAGAAACGCAACATTATTATAATTTTCCAAACAATTTCGGAAAAATTGTTCTTCATTGTTCCATTTTACTTGTATATTATACTCATTCATTAAACCACTTAATATATTTGAATTTACCTTAAGTGGTAACCAATGCAATTCAAACTTTTTGAAATTAAATGGAAACTTATTTAAATTTATATTGTTCTCAATCAACACAATCATATGATGAATATTATTCTCACGAAATAATTTTCTTTCTTGTGAATTAAGCGTAATGTAATGATCAAATTTAAAATTACTTAAGTCATACTCACTACCATTGGGACAATTAAGAGCTAACACATCCCATTTCAATATATTAATGACATAATTGTGAGTTTTTAAAATTTCGTTAGCATTATTCCATTTAAAAGAATAATTTGTTTGCTCGTTACTGTAATATAATAACATAACCTTAAAATAAAAGTGTAAAACCCATAAAGCTCCAACTAAAGAATTATTTTGATAGTATAATGAAGTTATTTGTCGTAACACAGAACTTTTATAACTAGTAACTATATTAACTATATCAAAAAAATCATTGTTGTTTACCGATTGTTGTAACTCGAATTGCGTATAATGCATGTGAACTAAACCACTTAACATATAAGAACATCTCAAAAGATTTGTATCATTATCATGATTGTAATAGCCAGTATAAAATGTTGATACGAATTGCAAAATAAAAATATTAAATATGTTTAGAATATATAATATATTTGTTATATTTTCAAAATACTTCATAGCTGTTTATTTTAATTGACTATTTATAATAAATTTAAGTTATACGTCAAGTTATTGAACAGAAATTTTTGAAAGATATGGTGACGCAACGTTTTATAAAAAACAATTTTTCATTATTTAACACGTAATCAAAGTTTTAAATTTAATGTTAAAATGTAATTTTATATTTATTTTTATACATAGTTACATGACTCACTATTCTGTAGAAATATCTATTTTCATATACAGAGTGATTTTTTTTAACACAACTCACTCGATTACTCACTGAATAAAAATTATTTAAACAACATTTTTTTTTTTTTTTGGTTACCTTTATTTATATCATTCCAAAATTATTGTATTTCAATTAAATTATGTGTTTCAATTATGTTAGTAATAGACAATTGTTATATGTAAATATAATAATTGCCATATAACAATATGTCGGGTATTCGAGGAAACTAATACCTTTTGATTTTCATCATAGATTCCAGTTTTTTAATTTTAACTATATTTTTTTCATTAAAATATCTTTTACTGAGGGAAGAAACTATTATAGACTTAACGACATTTTCAGAAAATTTAAATGAAAATAATATTACAATTATTTATTAATAATGTTACATATATCGATTATTCGTTAAAATATATTTTTTATCGTATATCACAATTAACACAACTAGAAACATTATCCCCTTGAGTCTTAATTTGAATACAATTTTAGAGTGAGCTAGAAGTATACTAGTTATACATTATTTTATTAATTTTAATGTAATTCGTATAAATTTTATGTTTTATAATTAATCAAAAATAATTATTATCTAGTTTGATATTCGCACACTAAAATGTTTAATTTTCTTACACATTAGAGAATTAAAGTAATACTAAACCTTTTATTCATACAAAAATATCATGATACTTAGCATCGATGCGAAGCTGAGAAGGTATTAGTTTTACTATGATGTGTTTTTTTTTATTGCTTTTTTGCAACTATTTATAAAAAATTAATTATTTTTGCATTCTTATTAGATTTTCAAAGCATTTATAAAATTAAATATTAAAAGATTATTTGGCGGCATAGATTATAAGATTGATATTATGAAAAAAATGCTCAAACTGTTTTGTAATAAGTAATTCATTATAAATGGAAATATCCTTTTGTTGTTTTATTCTACCACTATGTAGAATAAACTTATTCTTTAAATAAAATAAGTTATTTATAAATCAAAAAACAAATTTTATATTAATGATATAATTTTAAAAATCTTTTCATTTTCAATGTAATTATTAAAATAAATAAAAATGAACAATAACAGTTCATAAAAAATAAAGTACTTCACACTACCAACACTTTGTTTAATATAATCTCATTTACAAAAAAAAATTAATCACCAGTCATAAGAACTCTGTGTGGTTCATAATAGACGTTGGAGAATAAATAAAAAATTATTATTTATTATTCATTTTAATTACTTTTTGCTACCATTGTGTTAATTATGTTTTTATCATTTAGTGGCGAATTAAGAGATTTTTTTAATCTAAAAATTAATTACTTGAATCGTGACCATGTATCTTTTAACAATAAACCTTTTTTTCGCTAATAGCGTAATGAAATTAAGTTACACTACCTTATATAGGTTCGCAATTAATTTAAAAACGCTGAAAAATCTGAATTATTTTAATTAATGATCCCTAAATAAAACCGCGAAAAATTAAATTTACGTGAATATATCTACATTTATTTTTGTTGCTCGATTGGTTCTCCCTTGTTTGATTTAAATTTTTCAATTTTCTTTTTAATGTGAAACTAAATATTAAAAAAAATTGATTAATATTTTATTTTTAACGTGCTAAAATAGAGTAACTTAAATTATACAATTTTTTGATAGAAATATTATTTATTACTAGAATATTAAGCCCAAACCTACCCTAGGGTTTTGAGGTGATTACAAAATTAATGACAGATTAATGTGTTCTAGGAGGTTAAAATTAGTGATATAAAATTGATATTGTAACTACTTTATTTTATTGATTTCATAAACGCACCTACCATACAGATACTATGAAAAAAAAAAAAAAATTCTAAATAAAAACTAAAGGACAAAATAGTTTTTTGTTATATAAATGATATGAACGAAAATCTTCAAAATCTATGTTAGCCATTTTTATACGTTTCTTTTGCTTTGTTTTTCTTTTCGGGCTGTTTGCAGCCTGCAGGTAAAGTACCGAAAATTACGGGTATGAACTTACCTTTTTTTGTATAATATTCAGCTAACCCCTCCTCAATCGAAATGCTTGTCGTTTTATTAAACGGAACCTCTTACCCTTAGGGCGATAACAAAAAAGTCCTTCGGAGTACTTGCGTAGGCGTTAACAGGAAAAGAAACGGTGGGTAGGGATTCACGCGAAGCCCATTTTATTTGCCTCCCCGCTTTAGTCAGAAACTAAGCGGAGAAGGCGCACCACAAGAGGAGAACGGATATAGAAGAAAGAGAGAGACAGAGTCGGCAGAACGTATGACCGCGTGCTCTGCGAGTCGTGTGCGTATGTGTGTCTGTGTGTGTGTCGGGTCTCTCAGTTGCCGGCAAACTATCGACGTGTTGTATTGTACCGTGTGCGGTGGCCGTGTCCTCTCCGCGCTCCATCGCCGCCGTAACCCAATCCACACCTCCCCGGCCGATGCTCCCGACCGTCGGCGAGTCGCTGTGCTAAAGGGATCGTTGGCACCGCAGTGTTGTACTCGGAAAACTGGCACGATACTACGCGACCGGTTACCACGTGGTCACGCCGGGCCCAAAGCACGTGCAATAACCACCTCCACCACAGCAACTGCTCACGCACCGACCACTTCGGCCGCGATCTCGGTACCTATTGCCGGGACGGCTGCTGTGATAACACATATTTGTACAGATATCGCTTGCGAAGAGATAACGGTCGACAAGAAGCGAAAGTCAACGGCCGGCTCTGATATGACGTAAGGTTATGATTTTCAAGCGTTGGTAAAAAAAAAATGTATTTTAGAATAAAATTCACACAATTGTGTGAATTTTTTTCCAATTGCTTATTTTTTCCTATACCATGACCCTGTCAGAAATACAAATGATAATTTTACAGTCTTTATTGCTAACGTTGCAAAAGTATCGTTATTGTTTGTTTGCTGATACTGGGTTTTATCTTAATAAACATTTATGACTATTGGAATTTCTTGGAATTTTTCTACTAAAATAAAAAGTGATTAATAACTTGAATTTTAAATTGAATATTTGTAGATTTTTAGTATGCATACAGATATATATATATAGGTGATCAGTAAGTAAGGAAACGGGCTTTTATTATTCTCTTTGTTTGTAACAATTGACTTGTTTCCTTACTTACTGGAAACTCTGTATATGTGTGTGTGTGTGTGTATGTGTGTCTTAAAAAGGGATCAACCAGAAAAAAATTTCTTTTAATTTTCCTTCATTTCAGTTAAATATTCAACTAATGCCAAACAATTTTCTTGGTTATTTTATAATAATTACATTATTATCAACTACTTCAGGTCATTTTACTGTATAAAACTCTTAGTAAAAGGTACTTTTGTGGCTCTTTCATTCATTTTTTTAAATTAAAGACATTTGAACGTTAAACAACATTTGTCGAGAAAGAAATTATGGACCCATGATAAGTTATGTAGCTATAGAAGTCATTACTCCTATAGCTACTTAACTTAATTCTTTGATGATTTTTTTATAGATATACAAATTTATGTTAAGTACTGTTTTATTAATTTTGTGTGGCGCAGTGGATGAGTATATAGACCCATTAACAGTAACACACATCTTGTCCTTATATTGGTTTCTTAAGCTATAATGGGATTTCGTTAGGTTGGCAGTCGAAGTAAAAATATGTCAAATAGTAAGGAACTCGATTAGTTTAGATAGAGGCTAAGGAGACGATGTCTGATTTTTTGTTTTTAGATTTATTTTATTTCATGCATTATCTCTTTAGATCACCAAAAAATATTTTTTAATAGTTTGCTAGCATACATTTACTAAAGTGTTGAGTTTAAAATCATCAATTTATTACAAGACAATATCTGTTTTATGATGAATAAAAAGTTTTTCTATAAAAAATACAGTCAATGTAGGTAACATAGCAGTCACTCAACGCCGTAACTTTATAATTAATTAAACACCACTTTACCTTGTTTAAATACAATGAGAGGATTATACGAAGGAAGTTTTTAAAACACTTTGCTTTTACTTTTCAACAATGTCTTTATATTAATTTACTAATTTAGCGAGTTAAAATTTTCAGTGTTGAAAATACAATTATTTTTTAGTTTTAACAAAACTTAGCGTAGAGAAGAACAATTACTAACATAAAATCACTTTAGCTTATCGAGTTAAAATACTAATTCTATTTATTTATTAATCATCAAATGTATTCACATAATTGATATTAAAAAGTCATTAAAAATATTACAAGTACTTCTCTTTATTTTATAACGAGCACGTAATATGTAAATGTAAAGTAAAAAAGAAATGAAAAGTGGTTTATTGTTAAAAATTTATCAACCAGAAGCCTTAAAGAATGAAAAATTATTTTTATCTCAAATTTTTTTGGAGATCACTAACTAGTACAACGTCAATGCATGCTTCACAATAATCTATGATTGTTTACAAATGATTGTGTTTAAAGTACTGAAAAAACAAATAGACCAACGCTACAAAAAAGTTTATTACCACTTCATACCAACATAAACAATTGGGGTGCTTAAATTAATCAACCGATTTTGATCAAATTATGTAAAAATTATATAAAATAATTTGAATGGAAGTCTCAAAGTTTGTTAATCCAGTTCACACGATATGTTAAAGAATTCATTGCAACTAATAAAGTTATCTTAAAATACATTTCTTAAAATAAACAGATCTATCGATACTCGTAATGTAATTAATAGTTTCCTTATACTTCTTATTAGTAATTTAGTTCTCAAATTAACGTAGTTAAGAAAAATTAAAGTTTTTATGAACACACAAGTTAAAATTTTCGTTGTAAAGCAACTAAGCGTGAAATGAAACTATATTAAAGCCATATGTAATATTTTTTATTTTTCTCGTGTATAATAATACTATGCAGCATTTTAGCTTCAACGCAAAGTTCCATTTTTATTATAATCTATACAATTCTTAAAAAGTTCTTAGATAATACAATAAAGTTTTAAATTTAATTTGTCTTTCCACAAACGCCAATTTGTCTCGCTGTGTCCTATTTTAACTAATTAAAATTATTATCATAATAACTAAAATTTCATCTTTAGTATTTAATTTTTTAATATTTAATATAAACTGTATTTTACTTAAAAAATGATAAATTAAATTGATGAATTATCTTAAAAATACTATCCAAAAACGACACTTTTCGTAGTTGTAGTATTTCATTTATAAAAGAAAATTCAATTTTTATAATAAAAATTTAAAACTAACTCATATACTTTGTTACTCTAATGACTAAAATAAATTTCTTACATTAAAACTAACAAAACCTCTTAGATTTTGTAAGAATGGATTATACTTTTTCATATCTCAAAGTTATTATTATATTTTTTTAAATATACACAAAATGTTTACATAATAACTAACAGATATATTATTTATAACTTTAAAAATCAGGACATTTTCTACTTAAATATAATAATATTGGGAATTATTTATCTATAGAAGCACTATGGAAATGATTTACTTTAGATTTTAGATAAATTTTTCATTACTAAGAATTTTATTATCATCTGATTACTATAATTATTTAGTTATATGAAACAATTACCCAAATTTATGAATATAGTTTTCAATGTATCCAAACTCTTCGGTAGGCACATAAAAATATTCCTTAATTATATTAGAGATAAAAGTATTTATTTTTATTTTTAATTGGATCATAGCGATCATAACCAATAATCATTATTAGTCTTCGTATAAATTTTCTACAAATTAAGTCTTTCGTTGAGTCGTTGGCAATCAATTTATCATAAATTAAATGTCCACTAAGCAAATATTTATTTTAACTAGTTTAATTTTAATATGTAATTATACGCAAAACTGCTATAAAACATAATAACCACAATAATTTGTTTTTCTACTATTGAGAATTAAATTACAAGTTATTTAAGTAACATAAAATTAACTTGTATGAATATTTTAAACAAGTTTTGATTTATAAATGGACTGAGTTAAGTAATTTAATAGATTATATTATTATGCTAGTAGAATATTTATTTAATTTTGACATGTTACAAACAATCGCAGTAAATTTTTATTATGCTGGTGTCTTATATAGCCTTTTAAATGTTATTTTCAATGATTAATATTTTTACAAATATATAACAAAATAGTGTATATTTTAGATTTAACTTAGATACATAAAATTTCATGTAATTATTAAGTATACTTTGATAAATGATAACTTATAGCTTGTAACATAAAATTGATTAATGAATGTTTTTGATATTTTTTATAACTTGGTTACAAAAACATATGTGCTTTGATTTTATAATAAAAAAACACACACACACTTTTTGGTAATTTTTACACTATAAAAATTAAGAAACTATATTTTAAATAAAATTATAATATGTATTACTCAGATTATATATATAATTGACGTTTTTACTTGCACCATTAGTCATAAAAATTATGATAGTTAAAAAGGTTAACGAAATAATATGAAAATTAATCAGTATATTCAGAATATTAGTGTAATAAATTTGTTTAAAACAATAAAAAAAAAAACAAGATCTGATGTAAAATACAAGTACCGTGTTGTATATGTCACATGGGTAATGTAATGTTGTGTATAGTGTTATTGCAAACGATACACCTTCGCATTTTCAATTAACATCCGTCATTTTCATGTATAAAGTTCTATACAACCGTTACACCCAAAACAATGTGCATTTTTATGACATAGTAAACTTTCTCTGTGTAACTATTTTTCGCAGAATTATATTGTAAATCTGTGTTTAGTAAAAAAGATGCATATTAAGCATACACGTGTAGGGTTTATGCTAGAATAAAACATAATTACTGGTGTGCACAATAAACGCAATATTAAAATAACTTGTCACCCCAGGGTGTTCGTGTAAATGAAAACCCAAAAATAATTGTTTTTTAAAACTATGAATCACGTTTTTACAGTGAAATATATTTGAATATGGTCTTAAAAAGTTTATTTGTTTCAAATTACATTTTTTATTTATGAGGATACCTATTGTAAATTTCCATTGCCTCGACATGCAGTAGTATATTTAAATACTATGCTGAACATTAAAATATCTAAATATTTTATCAGCAATTCTAAACAAAAAGGAGAACTGTAATACAAATCTATTTACACGTGTCAAATAGTAAATATACATAATATGAGTTTTCTTGAAAATTTTTTTATAGTAGCTATATTTTTTAATTAACAAAAAAAATAAACCTTAAAAATGCATTTTACTTTTAATAATATATATTACTCTTTAATATTCTAAGAATATATTATTATTATTTTTATATCAAAAATAATAAATTATTAATACAAGAAAATTAAAACCACAATCAATTTTTAATAAACCACTTGAATTGTTACCAAGTAAAATTTGTAATAACTTTGTATGTTCATAATTATTACAAACTAAAAGTATAGAATTGTTAAATAAATATGAATTAAAATTTTCAGTAAGCTTTTTGTTTTTGTATATAATGAGTCTTCATTTTTCAAGAAAATTGCAGACAGTTTTGCTAAATTATTAATTTTTCACAGACTTGATGATTTCATCTGAGATTTTAAATTTATGCAGATTTCAGAAAATATTAATGAAAGACATCAACAGAGTTTCTTAGTATTTTCTCATTCCAGTTGGGTCAAGTATGATATTTTTTTAACAAACAGTAAGCCTTTAACTAAAAGTTTTATTTATTGACAAGGACTGTTATTAATTTTCATTATAATTAACATTCTAGTATTTATTTTAGTAATACTCTACAACTTTAATGCTTACTTAAATATATTCACACAATACGAATCTACAATCAAATACATCATTCATGAGTTTCTAACTATTCATATAACCGGACTAAAAATATTTCAGTAATTATTCAAAAAGTATATATTATATTATGTAATATTTTCAAACGTTTCTATTTAGAAAACAAATCTGAAAAAAGTAATAACAAGTATATTCTTTAATTCAAATATAGTGGGTTAATAATTCTAAGACCACATTTTATTACAAGAATAATTTAAATATTAAAATTTTTCTGTAAAAATACTAACTTTGGAAACATATAAAAAATTATATTGTTGGTAACCAATTAAACATGATCCCTCAGTACAATTGAATTTTTATAGCAGTATGAAATCACTTCGATATTCAAATAACGCCACAATGCAACTCTGTAGACACTGTTTTATTGATATATAGTAATAAAAACTAAGGTTTTTATGGACTATGTATAAATTGAGAAATATATTGAGTTTGTGGTCTCTCAGTATGGGACTGATTTAAAAAATTACTAGTTTTTTTAGTTACTAATTGATTTTAATATTAATCTAGAAATGATATTTTATGCATAAATATTTTAATAGTTATTGAAAATTCTATGTTTACTTAAATATAATTTACTATGTTTTATAGTAAATCAAAATTATACCCGAAAACAACCAGAAACAAAAACAATAAGAAATAAAAAAAATAACTTAGTTTGGAATCGTAGTAAATAAGTGTTTATCTTTTAAGCCTATTTTCATATGACAAAACAATCTCATTTTTACACAATTATAGCTCAAGACACAGTAAAATTTGAACGACGTAGGAAAAATTATTTTCTTTTTTAGTAAAAAACTTTTAAAATATAGAGCCTTTTTTAAGACAATTTTGCAAAAGGCAACAATAAGGTACAAATTTTATTTAAAAATCATTCCTCAGTATACTTATAAGGTAAAATTTATAACTCATTCTTCCTTTTCTTAAGCACAATATTAAATAACTAAAAAACATATATTTGTTTCTATTCAACGAAAATAAAATAAATTGAAAGTTGAGGTCTATTTTATTATAACAAAGTATTGTTATAATACTTTTTTGCATTAATCAAAAATTTTAACATATAATTAAGACCATTATTTTTATAAAATATTTTTAATCGGTCAATTTTAAATTTCTAAACGAGACTTTTAATAAGTGTTGTTCAAAGGATGTTCTTCTTCTGTATTTTTTAAATCGTATAGTTCATAAAAAAAATATCTTGTCATATCTTAATATTCTTTTGTATTCATATCCAAAAATTACACGCCCACCAATTATCTGAACCGGTCTATAATATTGAACAAATTATAGGTTTATGTCCTTATTCCGCCCTTTTGTACGCAACCCGATGATTCGTCATTGTGCTTTACATCATAATACTGTTTCTGTGTGAATTAAAAATTGTATAATTAATTAGTAAAAACAGTCTATCGAATTGGTGTACAAATAACAAAACATTAGGTGATTTATTATATATAACTACGGAAGTCAATAAAAAGGTACTTAAATAATAGCTTCACAAATGTCAATGGTACGTTTATCATGTATTACACTCATATTAAAATGTAATATTTTATTATTTGTTTCTATAACAAAGAACTTTTCTAGTAATTGTAATAAAACAGAAAATATCGATAATTACTAATACTAGAATTGGATATAAATATAAATTCTATAAAAAAACATCATAATACTAGTGTAAAAAAAATTGTATCCCACTCAGTGCACTTTGGAAGATCTTGATTGGTATAAATATATAGTTATACAATTATGGGAAACTGCAGAAGCGCCTTGGAATGTGATGTGATATTTACGATAATACTTTTCGTTCGAAGTATACGCGTTCATCGCCGAAAATATGATAATAATTCACAGCTGTATGACCAGTTATTTTTAATACTCATGTTGAACGAATTATAAAAAAAAACTCTTACATAAATAATATTACTCATTTACCAAAATAATAACCAAACTTAAATATTTAAATACACATATATATGCATGTTGATAGGCGCCAATTGGGTGGCGTAGAGGTGCTCAAACCTTTAAATAAATAACATGAATAATTATGAAAAAAAAAATTAAAAAAAAAAAATAGAAGATATAATAAGTCCTTCTGAAAATTTTGTTGATATTGCATTTATATACGTATTTGTATAACTCATACCAAGATAGTTTTTTAATATAACATAATTATTTCATTTTTAACTTTGTCTATCCTTTATTAATTTTAAAGAGTAGTAATTGTTTTATTAGTAGGCAGTAGACTTATGTATTAATAGATTTTTACAAAAACTAAGCAGTTTCAAATAGATGTGGAACAATAATTATCATCTTTAAAGGCTTTTCTTAGATTTTTTTTTTGTTCCAAGTTGCTCTTTTGCGTGTATTTTTTTTATTGTAATACCTGTTACAATGCTGTTCAAAGAAAATGTTAAGTATCATTCTTTACTTAGTGTATAAATCCGGAGGCAGAAATAATATTCAATGTCTTTTCGGTTATTGTCTCTTGTTCACTGTTGTTAGTTTTATGAAAGGCTCCAAAGGATAACCATTAAAGCGGATCACGGGAAAATTATTCTTTTGTTTCACATTAAACTTGGGACACAGAATAAACATTTTTCTTTAGGTAATCTCAATTTTGTTTGTAGGATAGGACGCTTTCAAAGTTTCCATTCTAACACTATCTGTTGACGAAATTCTTTGTACGTACATAATAACAACTAATACAAATAATCTTAGAGTACTATTATGTAGTTTTATAGATTTGATCAACGTTGTGTTGCTAATTCAGAATTTCAAGATTATATATTCAACTGCTAGTGGTTTTAAATGCGATTCACATTACCCATTAACAAGTCACACTTTTTAGAAGGACTCTTTTATTATAAACACATGTTTTAAGAATACCACTGTATATTTTTAGACTTCCTGCAACTGCAATTGATTTATGCCGAGTACCATTAACTTTTATCAAGCGGAACTTTACTTTAAACGTCATCAGTATTATTCAATAAAAAATTTGCTACATCCATGTAATGAAATGTGTCATTTAAAATTTAAATACATGTATTCGAGTGTATAAAAGTATACATGAAAAAATTGCAAAAAACAAGATAAAATAAAAATTACACATATTATTTAATCATTTCAAAAATATAGTTTACCTAGAAGCGTTTTTGTTGGTATTTTATGGTCATAAAATTATTCACACTTCTCATTCATATCCTGAGGTGCTTTACCGGATAATACATTGATATGGACATAGTATACCGACTTCATGAGCATATAACCGGTTTCTGAACACAACTGAGGAAAATTAATCGGCAAACATTTTACGGATGATGGCAGTAGCAGTGACGTCTAAAAAACATAGGATGATTGTGCAAAGAAAACCGGTCTCTTTCTATTAAGTATAATTTAAAGTGTTCAGTTAAATCAAAGTACTTTTTTTATGGTTTATCTATGAATTCTAATTAAAGTATTTTGAAATATTAAACATAAATTTCTATCTATCTACTTTAATGTAACCTAAACTCTTAAGTAAAAATAAAAATTGACTACTTGAAATTAATTATTAAGTTTAAAATCAATAAAACTAAAAAATTATTTTCCAAATATTCAAAAATAATCATAATGCTTTATATTTTTTAATAAATTAGGTGTATTTTATAGGATTCTGACAAACATAATACATTTTAATTCCATATACCTACAAGTATATTAATCAAAAACAAATAACGGTTATCCTAAAAATGTGATCTGCTACAATTTTTCCTAATTGTTTACTATGAATTCATTATAACGTCAAAATTCAATAAACACAATTGATCGTATATTTTGGTATCGTTTTTCATTATTCAAATCTTAGATATTGTGTCTTAGATTTTTTTATGTTAATTTTATTATTTAACTTAAATTGAAGCGTGACAATCTTAATTAAATTTACGCGTATCATTACACATATATTTATGTTGTATTTAAAAATAGTGTGAAATATCATTCAAGAGTTTTAAACAGAATAAAATATACACTCATGTTTTTTTATTTTAATCACATAATTTAATCTCTCACAGTATTAAATTGCACACAACATACAAGTATATCATAGACATTAGTAATTTTTTTTAATGATAGTGATATTCTTGTGTACCATATAAATTACAATAATTGGAAAAAATGAACAACAATATAACTAGTATTTCAGAATCAAATTAAACCTACATTGTATTACCCGTTCATTGTTTCAACGGTCTATTAAACATTCATTGCGTTTTGTATAGCGATGCTCTCATCGTATCTTTACATTGATGCGCGCGGTTATTAAATTGACAATACAGATGTTTAACTTAATACATAACTTGAAAACGCCAAACTGTTGCTATTGATGTGTTTATTACTTTACCCGATGACATACGTTGTGTGTGTCATAGCTTGCATTATCAATAATGTATGTAAATATTATTTTTTAGTATAGCGTATTTAAATAATAATCATGCAATGCTCTTTAAATGCGTCAGACATTAATTTATGATATTTAAAGGAAACATTTTTGCGAATGTTTACTAATAAACTAATAAATGTGAATATTCATATATAATATAACATACCGTAGTAATTTTTTAATTACATGAAACCGTAAATGTCGTTGAACAATTTATTGTGTTGTTTATAAGTTTGTGTAATTTATTTTATAGTTCAATAATCTAAAAAAGTGATTTGATTTATGGCATTTATTAATCTTAACTTATTTAAAGAATTTTCAATAGTTTTTAACCACGTATCCAACTATCCGAAAATATATATAAATATTTTTTATAGATATAGTTAGAATAAAATTCTATGTAAAATATTTGGTTGAAAAGTAGTGATTTTTGTCATGGATAATGTAAGTATCAGTATCCGAAAAGAAAAAACTGTAAATTATTCACAGATCAAGAAAAACGAATAACTTAAGTGAAACATCGTATACAGTAAAATATTAACATAGTTTTGACTCCAAATTATTATTTATCGTATTAACGTTTTGTAAATATTGTACTAGTATCGTTTTATAACAACTTTAAAATTACTTAATAACGTTTATGATATGTATAGAGTACCCTACAAGAATACTTTAATTGTACCCGGTAAACCGGTTTACTTATATTCCTGTCGAACAATATGTACTGTAATTACAGTTTAAAGTTGCGTGTCAACAAAAGGAAAGTGATCAATATCTCTGGCAAAATCTGAAAGACACGCAATTTATTTCGAAATATACGTTCCGGAGGAACTGATTTTGATAATTTAATAATTTAACATGATTTAAATCCAACCAATTAATACTGTCTTTAGTAAATAAGAAATTAATAAATTACTCTTAAGTAATATTTGAATTTCAAAAATTTTTTATGAAATATCCATAAAATATTTTGTTTTATTTACATTACTATTGAGAAAAATAAAACAAACTGTCTCATTTTAATTGTAAAATTCTATACTTGGATTAAAATTACATTGTTGACGTTTTTAGTAAAACAATAACTCGAAAAAATTTGCTCTGTCTTTCAGTATTGTAGTTCTGCAACGTGAACCGATCGGATTATAGCATTGCGTAACTCTTTACAACCCTTAAGACTTTTTTTTGACCTAATGTTGACCTTCAGTACTATTATTGCAACCACAAAAATGTCATTTTTTATTTTAGCTTTTATATGAGGTAAGTAAGTTTACTATTTTAAAGATAAAAGTTGATGTTTATCAAATTTAAACTCTTAAAATTTCGAGTTTAAATACAAAGACATTAATACTTTTATGCAGAAGTTTTAACTGACAACACGTCTAGAGGCGGTAAAATCATTTAGTTAAATATAATTTGCATTGCTTTAACTTTTTGGTGGAAGGTAATTTAAAATATAGAATTTATTGTTATCAATGTGTTAAAACACTTAAAACTTTGTAGTCCATCGTTTTGATATCCTTATAAAATATTTCTACCTAATGATGTAGTAAAAAAATGCGTTATTCAATGATTGATGATTTTAAAAGTACCGTTCTAAAAATAAATTAGGATATAAATTACAATTTTACATTTAGAATCACTAGAATTACGTTTTTTTTTTTAATGAAAAATGATTTAAAACATTTAAGGGTATTCAAAGATTACCTAAAGATTATTTAGTATGAAAACAACATCCAAGAAATAACTATATATTTATGATTTAATTTTATACCTATTATTTTTAACATGACAAATACATTTATAAAATATTACTTCAGAAATACATAACATTCTATTACTTTGAAACATAAATTATTAATTGCATTATTTATTATCATATTGACAGCTTCGTATAGCTAAGTTATGGCTTTTAAACCGCATAAAGAGAAAGCCATCTTGAGATGAGGTGTTGATAATAAAACTATCACTATTCTTCATCACACTTAACGTGGGATTACATCACGTAAAAAGAATTTATTTTATTTTTCAAGAAATTTATAACTGTTGTCAGCGAAGTAAAACTATGGAATATTATAGAAAATGTATAAATGACAATTCATAAGACTGTAAAGAGCCTGATATTTCATTTCAATTAGTATAATTGTCTGTAAATTATCAATAAATAGTATGTATTGGGTGTTACTGATAGCATTTTTTTAATGTATGTATTTGATATTCTATATGTGACATTCAGATTTTCGACAAAACTATAATAGGTAATAACCGCAAGTTTCTAAGAAATATTTCTGTAATTTTTAATTATTCTATTTATATAAATTATTATTTTTATAAATAGAATACATAAATTTATAAATAAACAAATGTTTTTTTATTTATAAAAATTACTTCAAGAGATTTAGAATTGATAACAAATGTATTAAATGTTTTTGTAGCGTTGTTTACGTAATTTTATACGAGTTAATATATAATTTAGTTTTTTGGTTTATTTCTGACGTAAAGTATGTTTAAAAATACTGTCTGTAAAATTATGACTAAGTGATTTAAAACAGAAATGTTGATCGCTTAAGTTGTATCATCAAAATTCGTTCATATAGCAATATATGATTTCATAAAAAATATGAATATTATTATCTACTTGAAATTTTCTATTAATAACAGTATTTTTAAGTGTTTTAAGATTTATATGCATTTAGAGATTTATTAAATTAATTACGAAGAATCACTGAATAAATATTATTCTTAGATTGTGGTTATTTATGAGACTTTTTAAACTGTTAACATATGTTTTAATCGGATTAAAAAATGCATGTCTTTTAATAACCCTAATTTTGATCCATTTAACTTCAACAGATAGAAATTTGAGTAACATATATTCATTGATTTATTTATTAAAACAAGATTTCCAAATAGGCTTCTAACGTATTGACATTAATTACATCATTTTTTAATTAAGTACACATAATTGAAATTAAAAGAATAATAGAATGTTATATTATATGACAAATATTAGAGTAATTTATGAAGGAAATTTACAGACAAATACTAATTTATAATGTACCATTACTTTTTTTGTAAATTTTTATGTATGTTCAATAGTTTAAAAATGTATGATTTTTTTTAAAAAATAAAAACAATACACATGAATGTTTGACTTTGTGTGCCATAATAATCGTAGAAGGATCATAATCTAATATCTACAAAGCATCAAATGGTCCTTAGGCGACTCAATTGGGCGCATAATAGGATTATTGAAATACTAATGCATATGTGAAAGATCACAATATAAAGCTAATAATAAACTAATCTGAGCTAGAGGGAATAATAAAAAAAAAAAATTATTTGGCAAGTAACAAACAGCAATTTCCGGAAGTTCTTGTCCGAGTTATTTTAGATCAAAACTCTATTAGAAAAAAATTGATGGTGTATTTAGTAACAAAAATACCGAACTGTCATTACTTTATCTGTCCTATTATTTCTAGTTTATTATTAGAGCTTTGAGGTGAACTTTTACTGAAACAATTACTACATCCTCTTAAAATTCTGTATCATTAGTACATTAATTATACACGAAGTGCTTATTAATAAAAATATGGCCTTTTTATCACGTAGCAGACAAAAATGAAGTACTTACATAAAAAAATTACTGTCTAACTATTGTAATTTATACTTAACTGTAAGTCTTCTTAATAAGAATAAATGACAAAATTTAATGAGGTTGAATTCACGAACATTTATGTCATCGTTTGATTTTGATTATTAATTATAATAAAATATTTTTTTTATAAATGTGTA
The DNA here is from genome assembly GCF_025091365.1 of Daktulosphaira vitifoliae. Lineage (NCBI taxonomy): Eukaryota > Metazoa > Arthropoda > Insecta > Hemiptera > Phylloxeridae > Daktulosphaira > Daktulosphaira vitifoliae. The sequence goes on from NW_026099576.1 coordinate 20,721,536, forward strand.
AATTTGTTTACAATAATAATTTTAACACTAAAATAATTGTTGATGAATGTAGACTGAAAATGTGTCAATTTCTATTTAGACGGCATAATTAAATTTTAAAATTATAATAATTTTTTCTTTTTTCTCAAATTATTTTACTATATTCAATTTAGAATTATAACTTTGATTAGAACATCGGAAATTGTATTTCAAAATATTTTTAATAATATCTTTAATAATTATAAAGTAACAAATTTAGGTAATCAATACAACATAGTTTTATAAATTTGATTGAAGGTGGTAGATAATTCTTATACACTTTTAACAAAATTATTTTTATGTAAATTGGATTATAAGTTTATGTCTTTTTTTTTATATAAAATTACAGATCTCAATGGCTAAACAGAAATTAAATAATTTCTTAACTGAACGTAAACAGAACCACCTAAATTTTTACCTAAAAAGTATTTTCAGAATTGTTTACGACAACATTATTCAGCTTTTCTTTTAATGTAAATAGTACTATTGAAAAGAAGTTTCATTCAAACTGTGTTAAAGTTTACAGGTAAAACGAATACCCTTAAGAGATGGATTCTTAAGTGAATATGAAAACAATGAGAGTTGTTATTATTGAAGGTTTATTATTGCTATTGAGTCGGTGAAATTAAAATGAAGTTTTTAGTTATTTTTATTATTGTTACTTATTACGTAGCTATTCCGAGTATTTTTTTACAGTTCATTTGTTTTTATATTAACAGTTTTTGAAGTCGTTAAGACTAGCGCGTTCATAGTTATAGTTTAATACATGCAGCAATTTTCTTTAACTCGCACCAATAACTATTAAAAAGATTACCTCTAAAGTTTCTTATTAAAAGAAGATAATTCGCCGATGACCTATTGTGATTCAAATATAATGTATAATAATTTCAAAGTTAACAATAATAAATAATGTTCCATGAAATTTTATGTGTTTTAAATATTCTCAGTGAAACGACTATTAGGAAGGTATTTAAAAATAACCCTGAAATGAACAAATAAAAGTTTTTAGAGTTTAATATATTATTAAAGTATTGTATTGCTAAAATATGCTCTTAAAACAAAAATATTTGATGGTTATGTTCATTGAAACGTTGAGCTTTCTATTATAATTGAAAGTCTTAAATCAAACAATTTATATTAATAATTAATGATAAGTTCAAAAGTTATTTTAAAACTGTTTCTGAAATAGAATATTGCAATAAAAACAATTCGTAGAATATTTTGTTCGAACTGTAGCAATTTTTTGAAGAATTTCATTATGTTTTGCAAGCATTTCATTATTTACGTTCATATATTACACAAAATTATTGATGTATAGAATACATTGTATACAGAATGTTCAAAAAGTAAAAAAACAGGTCGATTGTTACAAACAAGGAGAACAATAGAAACCCTTTTCCTTACTTACTGAACACCCTAAATAAAATTTAATTAAAAACCAATTGATTGTATTTTTTAAAGAAAAATTCACAACAATTATTTCAATATCATGTCATCATTTTTTTTTAAATTATTGATCTAGTATAGTAATATGAATAAGAATATTTTATTTGCCTTGTTATATGTAAACATCTGTAAGATTCTTTGATGCTGCCCGCTCCAGCATATTGAAAAGAGATTAGTTTAGTAAAAAGAAAGTACAATATCTACCTCCGGGAAACGGTTATATTACCTATTCAAAAGTCAAAAATGATTTAGAAACCTTGTAAGAGATGGCGATGACTCTAGGTGATAAAATTTCATAGTCTTAAAGGCTAATAAAAAACATATTTATTTTCAAGACTTATTTAAAATGATTGTATCTATAATTTATTGATGAAAAATTGGATAATCACCAAAAACTTGAACAGCTAATGGATTAGTATGTCTACAACATTTTATAATCCCAGCGGGTTAGGATTAAGAAAAAACATGATAACATTGTGGTACTGGTAAATCGAAAGTTTAAAGAAAAGACGCATAAAAAAACAAATACTCATAAAAATCAAGTCATAAAAATGAACCTTTCAGTGCCATATATTGATTTTTGGTATAATCTTTTTCTCTGACATTAAATAAATACATGTTATATCTTTTATTGTCAATTACTTAATTACTTACAAAACAAAAATCATGTTTTCATGATTTTCAAAAAAATCATTTTTTAATACACGAACTAGTAAATATAATATATTGATATCTATAAAAAAAAATTTAATAAACAAAGGATAAACCTACAGTTACTTAATTTAAACTTTTTATTTTTAAACCAAAATTTATACATGATGATTGATGTATCACACAATATCTTCAAAAATGTAAAGAGTTTTACTAGTTTTTCTTTTCGAATAATTATAGAATTATAAATGCTATAAATTAAAAATAAAATCTCGTTCCATAAAATCTGTATAAACTTCATTTTTTTAAATGGAAATATAAATTTAACTAACTTTAATATTGGAATATAATTTATAGAAAAGTTTAGAAAATTACTGGTTATGAATGAATAACAACTTTTGACCCCATCATTTTAGAAGAAATTACTATTTTTATGTATAGACGAGATGAGTACCGCTTCTCATATCTAATCTTCATCTGGAAATATTAATAACTTAGAAAGTTGTTAGCGACAAGTATTTTTTTTAATTAGATGATTTTCTGTGATGTTGGCCAGATGTACATGAAGGGTATCTCAAATCTAATTGATAAAAAAATTATCTAAAAAAGAATATATCTAAATCAAAAATTATTAAAGATTCAAACTTCTGTTGGGACATTATATATTTCATTGTAAGTTAAATTCGTACACGAGTTTAAGAAAAATGTCACTTATTTCTAATAATTCTAAACTAGTGTCAAAAAACCGATAAAATATTACAGTAAATGTCAATTATCTTATAAAAGTTACTAATAACATAATAACAATATAACAACAAAGTAACTATTAATAAATTAAAAATGTGAATATTTTAAATTAATTAAATTATTCAACTAGAAATAAATTTCATTAAAAGCTATTCTTACGTTTTTATTAAAATAGTTTTAAAACTTTATTCAATATTTTATTCTTCAAAATTATTTTTTATTAATTAATTCTTATTTTTGTACTTTCAGTTGGCTAACGATTTTACTATGGACTACATTACTGTATAGGTTGGCTGTTGGTCAACGATTTCAAGATAGCAAATCCTTTTCAGGTAAATTTAAGATATTTATTAATTAGTATAAAAGTTAAAAAAAAAAACAACAAAGTAATCCATTCAATGTTTTATTTTTATTCGCATTTCTTAGACGTATTGGATATGTTTATTTTTTTAAAGAATTTTTACATTGCAATGTCTTAGTTTTAATTTAAAATATAAGAACATCTTTTTTTAATTATATTATTTTTTTTATCATCGGCTTATAAAGTACCGAAGAGTTTTCAATTGAGGAAAACTGTACCAAAAAAAAAGTGTAATGAATTTTTGCCTAAAATGTAGGTTTAACACAGCTAAAAGAACGGATTAATCCTTCTAGCTTCTTTTGAATACGCCACTGAGAATATAAAACCTATTTTAATAATTATCCATAACATAATATAGAACAAAATAATTTTCAATTTAATATCTTATTTTTCCATTTAGAGGAAAAGCTTAGATAATTTTTGAAATAATTAGTCTGGTAAGACTATATGAACGTTTGAAAAATATGATAGTAAGATAAGCGAATCCATAAGGGGATAATATAACTCATATAACTCTCTCAAAATAGTTGTAATATCATAACTAATTAGCTAGTTTGAGAATTGTATAACATTAACTATATAAATTAAAGACTATTTTTAAAAAAAATTTCGATCAAAAATTTGGAGTAAAAAATACACGCGTCTTATGTCAAATTTAAACAAATTAATTTTTCAGCTGAAGGAGCTCAACAAAGATCCATTATTATTATACAACATTGATTAGCTCTAATATTTTTAAAGATATTTCGTAAGGCCTTGTTAAGGAATTAAACTGTAAATTTTTACATCTTTGTTAAGTATAACGATTCAGAGACATTGCAGCAGCTGTAAAAAACGTAATAAAGGTTCAAACAATTTTTTAAACTTTTTGAATTTTTTGTAATTAAAGCAACAGTGTATTACCTATTATACAATTCATCAAATATGTTTTATGTATTATAGAAGAATTACTAAAATGTCTTTTAAATAATAAATGAAGAAATATCCTCACGGCGTTTTAGATATGCAATATTGATGCAGTTCTGTAAACTACAAGAATTGTATAGATTTGTTAGATTTTTTTTTTTACTTAAATAATTAAAAATAGAATAGAAGTTTTTCAAGATTTTCAATCAAAATGGTCAAAGCAAAGAAAATTCTATAACCACCTTACTTGTAATTTGACATATCTTTTTAGTTTGGATGCGAAGCTGTTTTTCTGCTAAATATACAATGTGTAAATAGATATAAAAAAATTGTCATGGTTTAATTAATGTTCATAAAAAAAAAATAAATAACAATTATAAAATATTTTTTAATTATTATTAAAAATGTAATAATTCAATATTAAAATAAAAAAATTATTATGATTATATTTTTGTAATTAAATATTATTTTAATTGTTTTTCTAAGTATAATAAAAGCTCTCATCGAACTCGACGTGAAATAAAATTATCAATAAAGTAATTTGGTTTTGGGTTAAAAAATAATAAAAAAATCTTGTACTGTATTATTACTATAAAAAATTCCTATTAGTATTTATGTAATTAAAACGTACTGGTAATCGGTAATGAGCAAAGGAAATAAACAATTGTGTATTTTTTACAACGAATAATAGTTTCCTACAAAAGAGTTATTTTCATAATGAAAAATCTTTATTTTTTGCTTAAATTAAATTATTACAGCGTTATTTTCTAGAAACTAACTGAAAAAACTAAATATTGTCTTAATCATTACAAGAAATATGACTAGTCATCACTCTACTATAACTTAATGAAACACGGTCCATGTATTTTTCTCAAGTTTAGAAACATGTTAATTTCTTAGATCTTGTAATCGGATACTTTTTTATTCTTCAAAAGGAACAAAACTGTTATGTTTTAACTCATAATAACTACCTTTGTTCTGGACCCTTTTTTGTGAAATAAATGGCTTTTATTTAAAAATCAATAAGGACGTACTTACTGCGTGCGCTTCAAATGCAGACAAAAGATACATGTATTGTGAAATAAGATCTATGACATTTTTTGTTTTGTTTCAAATGATAATAATGAACATTACAGTCATATTTCTATTTATATATTATTAGATTCTGAATGTTAGATTTTTAATACTTCAATGTTAGGTAGAAAAAATAACAGATATCTAATAAGAATTTACGACAAAAATACACGTTTTTACAATTTTATTTTATTTTTTTCCAAGAATAAACTGATAATCAATCACAAAATTAATGTTAACAATAAAAAATCTGCATTGTATTCAGTATTTTTAACTAGAATGGCATAACATTAATGGATATTAACTATAAGCTAATATTTGACAAAGTGCATTTTTATTATAGACATGAATATTTGTTTTCATTGTCAATAATTTAGTTGTAAAATCTATTATAGTGATAGAAGCTTATAGAACCAATAACCCATTTTTAAATGTTCGATGACATTTAAAGTATCATATATTCTTTTCTTTTAGTCAAGCATGATACTACTAGTGATCGCCATATTATACTTCTGGACTAGCACTTGGTTTTTGAAATAGCATTTGAAATAAATTTAAATCTACAGAATATAAATGCAAATATTTGAGATATTACACGGTAATATGTGTTATAACGTAATATAAATAAGTGTTACTCTNTTTGAGATATTACACGGTAATAAGTGTTATAACGTAATATAAATAAGTGTTACTCTTCTTAGTTATAAAAACAATTAGTTTAGTTTTATTAACCTAATATTTCGTGTACTTTGGTAATGATTACTCAAAAGTATAAAGAACAAACGCAGTTATTATAATTTAGAAGTGTATTGGTAAAATCATCATCCAATAATACATTTTAATTAAACTTTAGTTGAATAGTTCTTTGAAATAAACGATAACATGTTCAATGATTGATTTTTTTAATCAACAAAATTACTTTATGTGGATTCACAGTGTAGCGAATGAAGAAAAAATTAGTTAATGATAGAGATTAATTTTATTTTATAGGATAATCTGTTCTCTGTGATTTGCTTTAAATGTAGATAATTAATATAAATGAAATGTTGGAATAACTACGGTCAAATATCATGGTGGTCAAAAGGTAATCTTCAAATGCAGAATCTGTTAGCGAATGAGTTATTTTTGCCCCATTAAATTGTTTTAAAAAACGTCAAACCTATCACAATACAAAACATTTCGTGAGAACTCGCCTTTGAATAAAACCCAAGAATTTTTTAATCATAGTATACGCTGTTCCAAAACAAACATAAAAAGGTTTTAAATGTTATTAGCTTGATAAAAAAAAAGAAAACCATGACATTCGCGAATTACATACATGTTATACATGGTATACTACACCGCCATCTCTTGGAACGTTCACACACGTGACAGCCATCACAGTTTGTCTGCTGACTACACGTGTGCGGTCGTATGTAACAGTTGTGCAGAAACAACCGCCACACAGACCGCGTTACACTCCTCCGGTTGGGTAGATGGCGAGTGCATTCTGTAGATCTGTGCCGTCGTTATCCACTAATGCCCTGTTTTATTATGCCAACGTCTGTACCTTACGAATACTAAAGTTTTGTTACTTTACACTATTACTTTCATGACTTCCTTTTTAAGTGTTCTCGGTAACTCAGAGATAACCGAAAAATATCGTTTGATAAATTGCGTCTTCGGCCGACGCATCCCACGACCCCGTTCTTCCGTGTCCGCCTCGTGCGACCCTTTTGTGCGGAATTTAATTATTTTCCCTGTTGCGCCTCTGCGTCTCGCTCGAGTCCAATGGAAACCACTAGAAAAATCGGTTGGCTTCACAGATTTACGACGGAACAAATGAACCAGCACATATACAGACAGGCGTTTTCACACACGACCTCTTTTTTTTTTTTCTACTTTGGAAAATTGATGACCACCGGCATCAACAGATTGGTGTCGTGGCAAACATTGATAATCCCATAAATAAATCGGTCTGGTCTCTCGTTTCCTATTTATTTACAGTGTTAAAACGGTTCCGCTAATATAAGTTGCAGCTAATATAAAGCCGACTCATTTCCGGCGAGACGCCATTAAAACTCAGTTTTTCCTAACGTTGATCAACTGAATAATAGGGTGTAGTTAGAGATTAAAAACGTCTCTTTGGAAATTTTTTTTCCCGGTTAGACCTAACGGTATATTATACATGTTAAATGTAACGACCTAGTTAAAAAAATAACCAGCAAATGATACATACCACTATAAATTTTAAATACAAGCTAGACTTTATCTGTTAGAGATACGATTATCAAATAGTATAAATTATTTGGCTGATTTCATAATGATTATGGGACAAAATAAATAAAATACAGTACCTTTGTACATTTTCGATTAACTCTGTACGTTAAATAACTCAAATGATTGTTCATAAATATTAGTTAAAACATTTACTAAGTAATGTACAACTTAATGTATTTTCGTTATTTGCCATTTTATTATTGACGAGAGAATATTAAAGAAAAGAAAAATAATTTAAACTCTACTTTTTTTGTCAATTAACTATTATATAACTATTAATTTAATGAAGAAAAAATTATTAAAGTTAAATAAACAAATAGAGTTGATAAAAATAGATCATGCAGTATTGGAAATAATGTGAAATTAAATAATTATGTTGCCATTAGCATGTAGGCGTTCATGGAAAAGTTCTATTTTCTTTAAAAACCATTTACAACAAATTGTTTTTGCATTAAATCTCGTTTTCAGCTTTTCGTAATGATACCAATTTTATTCAATTAAATAATGGTAATAATAATTAATATATTATCGAACGTTTTATTTCATATTATTAGTATTTATATTACCAATTAGTTTAATTAGTATAATGATTTGAAAATAATTGACGCAGAAAATCAATAAAATAAATATTTTTAAGAATCGTATGCTTAATTAATAATTAATTATTAATAGTTCACTAGTCAAGGACTAAGTATTTTAATAAGAGTCTATAGGAAATATGTGAAAATCCATTAATACTCTTTCTACGTGGGCACTATGTAGTAATTGTAAGGTTTAAGCCCGTGTAATTTGATTGAACAATTTGTTATGAATGTAGGTGTTATCTTATAAAATGGCCAGTGTCTAAGACATAATTGAATGTCTGTACGAAACATACAAATTTTGATAGAACTAAAATGAAAATTTTAATAACTTAATCAAATTAACGTTAAAATATTGAAATTTTTAGATCAATTTATTAATAAAAAATTCTAACAACTAAAACCCAGCGTATTATCATTTCTCAAATAAACAAACATTGAAATTTTCTTACGTTTATTCTTAATGAGATTGTTATTATGCTGAAATAAATGCGATTGATAGAACACCACTTGCTAAATGTCTGATATTTTTGTTTTAGATTAAATTGCTTGTAATATACAAAATATAAATCATAAAAAAAATAATTAAAAAGGTTTTAAGTCAATTGAAATAATATTTAATACATTTTGGTATTGATTATAGCAGTGAACATTTTTTAATTGACTAACGTTGAAAATGTTTCATTAATAGTAAAAAAATATTAAAAAAAAAATTTTTATACGACAAATCCATGACAGTTTTTGGTGATAATCGATAAAAAGACAATTTCCTGACTTATAGTTTTTCAGATGATAGTATAAGTTGAATGAAAAAAGCCGGAAATAGGCCACTGGTAAAACGTTTTTACTCTTGAAGCTTTTTCAAAGTTTTATTTCGCAGGAAATTGTTTAAACAAGAGTATACGGTTTTAACATAATAATTAAATACAATAGACATTAGAAATCTTGTGCGTGCATACATGTATATGTGATCTATATAAGACAGTATGCAAATAGCTTTTTCAGGTCACTTGCAATGTAAAAGCAGAGTACTTTGTCTTCCCTTTGTATCAAGTATATAACAACCACATTGCATCTAACGAACCAGCTAAACTACTAAAAGCTCAATATCAACTTTTATAATTTTATTAAACAGCTGAAAAATTCAAACACAATGTTCAAAACACTAAATACATAAATAAATTACGATTTTCAGATGAACATGATCTCCAACATGCTATCAAAGTACCATTTGAAGACCCACAATTATTTTTTGATAACGGAGAGGATGGTTTTCCAGCATTTGGTATCAAACCCGGATCGGACATCAAATCTCCTTATCGGTTGTTTTTACCTGAAAAATTATATCCAGAATTCGCAATAGTTGCAAATTTTAAATTAAATTCAATTAATGGTGGGTTTTTATTTGCCGTGGTAAACCCAATGGAAAATGTAAGTATTTCATAACAATTTTTTTCAAGAAAAATAATAAATCTTGTATGAAATTAAGATTTCATTAAAAATCCTTGTCAAGTTAATATGTAGGGTACCCATATTATCACTCTTAATTTTTATAAAATGTGACAACTAAAGAGAAAATGAGTTTTTATGATGTATAATTTTAAAGCACTGTGGCGAATAAACTTTTCTTGCTTAAGTTTTGAAACTCTTTTTGAAACTTTTACTAGTCAATTTTACTCTAATAACATATTAAAAAACAACATTTATTATTTTATTATAAAAAAATAATGTAAATAAAATAGAACTATAATTACCCATGACGGATTTCAGAAAAAAATTTCGTTGGTCCATTTTGTTCAATGATAAGTCAAAAGATCATGATACGTAACTAATTGAAGCTATCAACGCTATAGTTTTGAAAAATTTCCATTAATCCTCATAATAAAAAAAACGTACACAAAAGTTCCTCTTTATCATTTTTTTACAAATAATTATTTAGTAGACTTTCTTAAGTAAAACTTAAAAATTACTTATAGGAATAATTTTTCAATTTATAATTCATATTTAAAAAATTTATTTATTTTTATTCAAAAGTTATTAAAATAAAAACTCGAATCTTGTTTTATCACCTTATTAACACTGGATCAATCTTTATAAAATAAGTTTGTAGAAATTATCATTTATAAGGTGAAAGTCCATTGCTGTATGTTTCCGCAATATATATCATTAAAATTAACGTTTAATTAATTACATTAATTTTTTTATCTAGTACCTAATTTATTGATTTTAAATCTTATATATTATACTAGTGGTGTAATGTGGGGGAGGGGTAAGTGTGTGCGATTATACCTTTACTTTAAAAACAGTCCTAATTGGCCTGCAAAAATTATACACAAATTTTTTATACATTAATTCAAATTTCAAAAACATTGTATTATCATGGTTGCATGTGCCAATAAATAAATATTCTGTTATTAATTAATGGAGTAAGAAATAAAAATCTACTGTACCATTGATATTCGTACCGGACGCAAGATATTGATATTGAAGTTCGTAATTGTTTTTATCATGACTTTTCCCGCGCATTTAACTCAATAATTGATAACGGTAATAAACTGATAAATATAAAATTCAACGATTGCTACGGGCCCAACGCTAAGTTATATTATATAATATTAAAATAGTAAGTATTACTATAATTTATGATTAATATTTGTGTTGTGATTCATAATCTTTGGAAAAATTAAAAGAAGAATGATTTACTTAAGTAGGTATATCTATTTTTATATAGTCTGATGAAATTTTAAAATGGCCTACTTAAAATCTTGCATACCAAAAAAAAATACTGAAATGACGCTCTGTAGTATTCATTGGGTTTGTTTTGATGTAAATTCTATAATCTATCATAGTAAAATTGTACACATTTATATATGCACAAATAATAATATATTATCTTATAATATTATACATTTTATGTGTTAGAAGATTTAAAGGTATTTTTATTAATTTTATAGGTCGTACAACTTGGAGTTCAGGTCAAACCAACATCTTCAGAATCATTAAATATAAGTTTTCTTTATACTGATGTAACTAAATATCCTTCTTCTTCCAACGTTTTGGCTACATTTTCAGTCCCTTGGAAAATTACGAAATATGTACGGATTAGCTTAAAAGTGACAAAAGAAAATGTTGAACTAAATGGTAGATGCATAACTCCGCAGAACGTTTCAGTAATTAGAGATCCAACCGAACTTCTATTTGATTCAGCATCCACGTTGTACATTGGCCAGGCGGGGCCACTCATAAAAGGTGCATTTGATGTAAGTAAACATTTTACTTTTCTTCAAAAACATTTTGTTTTGCCTCCACATGCTTTTCTCGATTTAGAAAATTATCTTAATCTAATCTATACTTATTTCTAAAAAAATTCTTACAACTGAGTAATATATTTTACTTCGATATGAATACCAATGAGTAAAGCATAAAACATTTACACGAGTACTATTTTTAACACTTCAGTATTTTTATAACAAGCAAACTATTAAAATCCAACTATAACACAATACAACAAATTATTATATTAAAAAATAGTATCTAGACATTTAAAAAAAAAACAAAGTATTACTGCGTTATTTTCGAGAGAATTTAGAATTTACACCTACCTGAAATATTTAACCTTTTAGTTTTCAAAACTTTTATTTTAATTAGCAATAAAAATCGTTCTTTACGAGGGTGTGAGTTAACTTGAATTTTACTAGCGAATAGTTTAAAAACAAATTAAAGGTAATTATGTTAAATTTACTGTATATTTAACATAGTATTTACCAAAAGACTTATAACAAATGATTTTTACTTAGCTTAATAAAAATGTCATTCGTATAATTGCTACAAAAAAAAAAACTCTGTTTTAAGTGTTAAGTTATATTACTTATTTACAAGTAAAACGCCGTCGATTGTCACTCTGCACTTTTGCTGCATTGCGTTAAATAATTTTAATTACTATCAAAGTTTAAAACGAAACTTTGTTTCGCTATTTCACGATGAGTTCTTAATAATTGTGCATAGTATATTAATTAATTTTCTACGGAAGAGTTGGTTGTCTCATGCAGTCATGTCTAACAGTAAGGAACTTCTTAGCTGACAATCAAATAATGACGGTCTTGATGAACTTCTAAATGAAACTCTGCTAAGGAAATAAATTCATCGGATATATTACACCATTTTAAGAAAGTTAATAGAATGAAAATATAAAATAATGTTGGATTTTTTTAAAAATCCGTAAATATTATTCAATATTAATTCTATATGGAAAAAATAAACGTTGCAACACAAACGTGATTTTTTTACAATGACTACAGTAAAATATAAAATGAACTTAACCAAGTATGATAGAACTGTAACAAGTGGTTTAGAAATTGTATGGTAAATCTAAGTGTGTAAACGTGCCTAAATATAAAAAAAAACATTTTTCTTCACGCATCTTGTAATAGTTTTATAAAATTTCGGGTTAGATAGTCAAGAAACATAGAATTGTGTTTATACAATATATAAGTCCAACTTCAACATCATAACTTAATTGAAAATGATTTATTTTTAGAGTTCTTTAAACTATGAAAAAGTCTTTTATTGATTATAGCTGTCTGTAATAGACTAAATTTTATCTTTAGTTTCTAATAGAAAGAAAAATTATTAGATTGTTGAACTTTATTTTAATAAGTTATTTATATTATATATTATGATGAAATAATATACATGTAGTTTTGACTTTTTTGTCAATTTCTATTTTTTTTTTTTCAAGAAATTAAATCATTTTTAAAATTTAAGACAATAATAAAAACAATTGTTTGTTGATACTAAATAAAAATAAGATGTTATGATTGCTATGACAATGAAATTATTGGAATCCAAATTTCCTATTGAGTTCATAATAATCAGCATTGACAGCATATATTCAACGTTATTTGTGTCTTACTAAGATGTTTTATTCAACAAAGAACGTATTGAGTTGTATTAAACATTTGAATATTCCTTTCACGAATCATGTATAGCAAATATGTCGATTTCAATCTGAAATAAATCTTAGAGATTTCAGTCGCTATTCAGTCAACGGCCAACTGCCCGTCTTTATTCAATTTGAAAATATTCAATTTTATTCGTACAGTAAATACAGACTGTTTGCTTGAGTTTCTTCTTAGGTTTTTTATTTTTATTATTATTATTATTTTTTTTTTATATACGCGTGATTCGTTAGTAGTCATGACTATGGTGTGACGATGTCGTCACAAATGTATGAAAGCATACGTTTACTTTTCTCTGCTTGAACTTTTTTAGACTCATTCTTAACAAACAAAACTACCACTGTCTCTGTACACTGCACACACATAAGTATGCTTATGACATTTTTAAAAGTTCACTTAAGTTAAACACATAAAAACATTATTTACCTTTACCCACAGTCAATCTATAATTTTGTACTGTATTTCTGAGAATTTGAAATTAGCTCTACGGGTTAAACAATACATAAATAACTACTCTTATAAATAAACCCTTTTAATGGTACATTAAAATATAGTGAAACCTCACGATTGAATTTTATGTAGTCTTTAGCCTCTGATTAAAAATAACTATTAGTTTTAGTTGTGAATCCGAGGTAAACCATTATATCGGTGTCCAATTTTTTTAGGTTTTTTCGATATAGATATAAATGTGTTTTAGGGGCAAAAGTTCGTCTAAAGTCTAGTATTCTCTCAGCTCCGTACCACAACTAATAACATTGTGATAATCATCCCTTAAAGATCGTATTGCTTTTTATTGTACAAGTAGATACAATACTTATTGTTATTTTTATATTAAATGTCTTTAATTCGCAAAAATGAGTAAAGAAAATAAATCTTAAAATCATATTTTTAACAATAAAAGTTTTCATTGAATTGAAAACTATTAAATATGATTATTATATTGTATATTTCTTTAATTGTATGTATTAAGTTGTAACAATAGTAGTACAATATGAAATGGAAAATGTGAAATAAATTGTACGTTTCTCAAGTCACAATATAGAGTTATTAATAATGTTTGTGTTATTATTTAGGTGAATATAATATATTGCAAAATTTATGTTTTATCAAAGTGTATTGATTCATTGGTAATTAAATTTCTAACTATTTAAAAAAACTTTACTGTACCTGAATCGAATATCATGTATAGTGTATAAGAAACTTAATCGTTAGGTATCTTATATAGAGCGAATAATATGAACACTGCAACATTTAGTGCAATAAACTTAAACTAGATTTATTGAAGGTTGAAATAACTAGAATTTATCGTTTTGAGAAATATCAAATTAAACTCATAACGTTAAGTATGTTGAATTCTTAAAGAGGTTCATATAGTTTTATGCGATTACCGTAAAATAGAACTGTTTCATTGTAGCCAATTTACTAAAACGTTTCATTAATATACATAAAAATTATATGGCCATCAATATTTATTTGTATGATAAAAATGTCTATACACATTTGAACAGTTCATTTATTTATCCATAAAATCCATTGATAAAACTTCACTGTCGATAGTTTATGTTTAATTTATACGTTATTAATAAGTTATTTGATTCTAGTTAAAAATATTTTGTTTCTTTTTCATTATGAGATCATGAAAAACAAATATTAAAATAATTAATTAATAATTAATATGAATAAACATAAACTTTGGCACTTAATGTATTAATTAAACAAAGCTATCTGATTTAATCGAACTGAAAAATAGTACGCAAAATATATTGCGAATATCATTGCAAAACTATTAGAAACAGAACTTTTTTTTTTTGTCGCATTACGTTAAAAATAAATTGTTTTTTTTTTTTTACTAAAGCAGCAATACAACTTTATTATACAATTTAATTTTATACATCATAAAGTATGATTAATGGTTTATTTAGAACATTTATTATTAGCATATACTGGTTTAGGTAGAAATATTATTATAATTTTCATGTTCAGGTGTAGTACTAGTTGAAGATATTATTATGTTGTTTTCTATAGCGAATCAACGTTTCAATCTTTTATTAATCTTTTGGTGGGATCATATCTATTACTGATCTCTTTTCTTATTAGTTGTCACAAAATGTACACGGACACTCTGGAGAGTAACAAATACTTTTAAACCCTGATTTAAAGGAAATCCAACGCTCTATTTTTCTTAGAAATTGTTTCCAATGAAACACAAAAGCTTTTTTTTTAATTATTAAAGTTTAAACTGTAAATGTTATTACAAACAAACGATAACGTTGGTTTTCAAATTGTTTAGATGAAATGAAGAGTTATTTAGATCATTACTTTTGATATGATATAAGGAATATTCAAAGTAAAAATATTACATACCGTGAGATCATTTTTCTTGTAAGCGTTTGATTAATATAAGAAAAATATAATGTAAAATGTAATTTTTTTATTTAGACCAAGAAGAGATTTTAAAATGTATTCTTGGATTTATTAAAATACTAATTCACTGAATAATATCCCACAGTGTGTCAATTGCAGATATCAACAAACTGCNTGATGTTTCACTGAATAATATCCCACAGTGTGTCAATTGCAGATATCAACAAACTGCTCTCATAACTAATTTGTGTTTTCCTTAGTTCCATTTATTATGATAACTTTTTGGAGCATTTAACTAAATTCACTTGTTAAGAGTTCAGATTCTTATGTAACTTTGTTTTTTACCCAAAATAAATTATTGCTTTTGTTAAATCTTACGTTAAAAGACCCATTGGAGGATCATTTAGAATATGTTATATACTAAAAAAAATCTAATAGACGTTTCCTGGTTAATGATTATTTATTTTGCTATGTAATTGAAAAAAAATTATTTATGTTAACAATATTATAACGACCAATAAAAATTGGCTGCGATACCGTCAAAATTAAAGTGACCGTCGTTAAAAAAAATGTCGCTTTCGCAAAACTCTTATTAGTATTCTCTTGCTATTAGTTTTATGACAATAATAAAATATAAAAATTGCATTTTCCACTACTAACGGTTGTTATATACCATTTTTTAACAGATGGAGTCAGGCTAAAGAAATAATTTTAGGTAAAGTGATACATTTAAGTTATGTACAACCATTCTGTTAGACATTTGGTTAACCTTTTTTTTATTATTATTCGTAAAAATATGACGGAGAAATTTAACTTTATTATGGTAAATATTGACGTTATTTGTTTAAAATAAGACTAGGGAAAAATAATTTCAATAATAACTTGTAAGTTTACTGTGGTGACTTACAAGTGGCTTATTGAAAAATAACATGTGCACATGTTATTTTCAAATTTATGTTATTTTTGTTGAATAATAATAATGATTGACAGTGATCTGATTTTTTTTATTCTGTTTACTTTTAAAATTATCATATTTTCTCAGAAATTCCAAATTAAAATCATTTTAGCTTCGATGCGAAGCTGAGAAGGTATTAATTTTACCATGATGTGTTTTTTTTTTATTTTTTTATTATTTTTTTTTTTTTGTGTCTGTCACTACTTTTTCTCAGCTCTCNGTATTAATTTTACTATGATGTGTTTATTATTTTTTTTTTTTTGTGTCTGTCACTACTTTTTCTCAGCTCTCACTGGACCGATTTCTTTTAACAATACGTCAAAAGATCACAAATTGTATCTAGTTGAAGACATTACCCTTAAAAATTTAAAAATTTTCCCTCGTTCCCCGCAAATGGGGGAAATATCCAAAAAAATTACAAATTTAAAAATCGACAAATTTTGTCATTTTTTTCACTTTTTTTTCTTAAAACTTCCATAACTTTTTCAAAAATCAACAAATCAACATAATTTTTTTTTAAACTAAAACCTTAGATATTTTCCTTTCATTTGATATAATTTTTTTGAAAATTTAACACTTAACCTGCTCATGGGGGGGGATTTAAAATTGCAACTTTTTTACAAAAACTAACTTTTTCAACTTAATTTTTGAAAATGTTCCGGAAATACTGCGTCCTTTAAACATATATCAAATTAAAGCTTATTTTATGTACTATAAAATGAAAAAAAAAAATTTGTCCCGACACTTTATCTTCTGCATGTAAACGGTTGCCGTAGTTAAAAAAACACTATTTTTGTGTTAAAATTTTCGATTTTCAATTTTTAATTTTCAACTTAAAAATGCTATAACTTTTCGAAAAATGCATGTATCAGCACAATTTTTTTTTTTCTAAATACATTATAAGTACATCTTCCATTTGACATACTTTTTATTAAAATTAGACAATTTCCCCTTATATAGGGGGGGTTCAAACTTTGAAACATTGTATAAAAAATAGAACTTTTTCAACTGAACTTTTGAAAATGTTCCGGAAATACTGCGTCCTTTAAACATATATCAAATTAAAGCTTTTTTTATGTACTATAAAATGAAAAAAAAAAATTTGTCCCGACACCTTATCTTCTATGTGCAAATGGCTGTCGAAATTATAAAAAAAATGTAATATTTGCGATAAAAATCACCTTTTATAACGATGTTTTTTGTACTTAAAACTGCCATAACTTTTTCAAATATTAACTAATCAAAATAATATTTCTTTATATTGAAACCTTAGGTAATTTTCTTTATTTGATATCATTTTTTTTTGAAAATCTAACACTTATTCTGCTTACAGGGGGGATTTAAAATAGCAACTTTTTTTACAAAAACTAACTTTTTCAACTTAATTTTTGAAAATGTTCCGGAAATACTGCGTCCTTTAAACATATATCAAATTAAAGCTTATTTTATGTACTACTAAATGAAAAAAAAAAATTTGTCCCGACGACCTATCTTCTATGCGCAAAAGGCTACCGTATTTAAAAATATGCTATTTTTTATTAAAATTCTAGGTTTTGTATTTTATTTTATTTTAAAATATTTTATTAGGGGAATAAACTGACTTTCATGAATATTATATAATTTCATTGACATAGAATAAAGTTCATAAGACATATGATATTATACTTATTAACATTTTTTACTTTTTTAAAGTCGAAAAAGTAATTTTTAAATTTGAGTTAGCTTAAATAGCCAATTTTATCATGCAACAAAAATCAACGAATAGTTGCCGAATGGGTAACACCTTGATCTTTAACGCCTAGGGTACGAGGTTCAAATCCGTTTGTGGCTTCTAAAATTTTGCATTTTTTTTTTGAGTTAGAATAGAATTTTCAAATCATTTGATATTTATCTCATTTAGATTCAATAATTTCAATAAATATAAAGGATCTTATCACTATAGTCTCCCCTCGTGAGAAGAAATTGATATTCATGTTAATATTATTTTACTATGTGGTTCTTTTTCTGGCTACGATTTATTTTGCCAACCCTCACTAGACCTACTTTTTTCAACGATACGTCAAATGATTCATTTAAGTTTATGATATTTAAGTTAATGATTAGTTTAAGTTATTACTCTTAAAAATCAAAAAAATATTCCTTATTCAAATAAAAAGTAGCTTAACTAGATTTGTCCATACAAACAATTAAAATCATTAATTTTTAATATTCTTAAATTATTTATTGTCGAATTAAATTTGATATGATAAAAGTATTCAACTACAAAAGTAAATAATTTTACTTTATAATTTATTAATTTTTTAACTCTATTTCTGTGTGCTACTACCAGTCTATAATATGCCAAATTTTTTAGTAATATTTTGCTATATAAATCATAAATTTAAAAAAAAAATGATTTTTAGTTTCACCTGAAGTTAACGATGGAGTTTTACAATTATAATTATATTTTTGATAATATGCTCAATTGAGTAAATCTTTTTAACTACTTTGGTTTGATTGGTTCATTTAATTAAAGTAAATTATTAAAATTAATTAAGTTCTGAATATTTCAATTGCAGAATTTTTTTAAACACCAAAAGTTATTAGGATATGATTACTATTCTTTCTATTTCAGTTATCTATTACGATAAAAATGTAAAAAAATCGAATTTTTCTGACAAATGTACTGTAATTAGTAATTATAAAATTTCCAGATTGCATATTAATCTTAAAAATTTCATTTTTTTCAATTTAATAATGTCAATTTCAAACTTGCAAGTTGAACTATAAGTTATGGTAACAAATTCATTTTTTAGCTTCGATGCGAAGCTGAGAAGGTATTTTTCATTAAAACTTTCACTTTAAAAGACAATAAAAAATAGGTTCAAAATGATTACCTTTAACATATTAAAAATCAAAATCAGTATTAATTTAATACAATTTTTTTTGTTCTTAATTATTTTTTTTTATATGTAAATACTTATTTTTTAATAATAAGTAATAATATTAAAACTTAGAAGTAATAGAAAAAGTTTAATTGCACATTTGAAAACATCACGAAAAGTTTATTTAGAAAAGTATATTTTTTTTCTGATGAAAGTTCCTTTTGTTTAGTGTATTTATTCATAAGTAACAAAATTTTTTTATTAAAAAGTATTGCATAAATTCCTTTAAATTTGTATACGCATTAAAAGTATATGAATATACAACTCCTTTTTATTTTTATAATATCTCCGTAAAAATTACAATATTATATTATTGAATACCACTTTCATACTCAATTTAATTACTGTAATTATTATGTATTCATATATTATAGTTATAAATCGGGGTAAAATTAAGGGAATAAGTGTTATTGTTGTTTTTGAAATAATCTACCAATTTCATTTTTTTCTATTTAATAATATCTATTTCAAACTTGCAAGTTGAGTTAAAAGTTATGGTATTAAATTCATTTTATTTTTTATTAAAACTTTCACTTTAAAGGACAAAAAGAAGTAGGTTCAAAATGATTACTTTTAGCATATTAAAAATCGATAATAATTTGAAAATAATTAATTATAAAAATGATATAATATATAATTAAAAGAATTACTAAGCTGGATATAATTAAGGAAATAGGAGTTGATGTTGGGTTGGGTTGGTTACATTTTTAACTTTATAATGCTATAACTCATNAAAAGTGTATGAATCAACACAATTTTTTTATGAGAAATAATATTTTTTAATAATCCCTTTTTCATTCGACATACTTTATCTTAATCAGGGTATTAATAAGGAACTAGCAGATCATGGAGCTTTTGTAATTATCCACCAATTTCTTAGAATTAAACACTATCTACAGATTTGCATCGAAGCGTTTCTTATGATAGTGATTTTAATCACTGTCAGATTAAATCTATACTGGACCCAACTATGCAACGTCCCCACAATGCCGCGACCCCACTGTGCTGGGTTTTTTTTAACTGATTTGAACTTTTGTCAACAATTCTTAAAATCATAAATATTACTACATACTTCATATGATTTGAATTGAATAATATAAAATTCCAAGAAAAGTAATATGTACCTAATTATTTTATCTACTATTCGGTGGACAATATATTTTTCAGTAAATTAAACACTTGATTTAAACGTTTTCCGACAAAGTGCCAACACTTATTATAGAATTTTTAGTAGTTTGTTGAATTGTGGTAGCTATATGAGACCGAGAAGCTTTACTTATTTCAAATAACTTTCTTTTGAAAGTACTAATTTTTTCATTACTATTAACACCTTTTAATAATAATAATAAAAGTATGGTTAGATTAAAAAAGTAAATATATTTGAAAGAAAGTAATTTGAAAAAATATAAGTTTGGCTTGGCTTCATATAGTAATAAGTAATATATTATTTAAGATAGAAAGTAAATGTCCTTCATTAAATTCCTTTAATTCGCCAGTTTATTTTGCATAATAAAATCAATAGCCGACATTAGTTAGGCTTTTCTTTAAAATTGTAATTGTAGACATGTATTTCTTCAACGTCTGTCAGGTTCACTTAAAATTTGTTTAAAATAATTCTCATTTGAATAAAATATATAACTAAGTATACTTAGTTACTTCAACTACAATTATTGTTCCATTTCTTTTGAAATATGTTTATCGTACAAATATTAATAAACAGGTTAGAATTTTAAAAGTAGCGTTGTTTTCAGTCTTTAAAATATTAAAAATGAAACATTTATATTAATAACTATAAATTATGAAATTATTTTTTGAAAACTAATATTATCTAAGGAAATTTCGAATTCAATATCCATATAATAGTTAAATTATGTTTTATATATATTTTTTCTTTAGCCACTATTTCATAATTATATTTATTCAGAATTATAGTGGTATAATTTATTTACTCGAATGATGTTTGTTTCAATATAACTGTTGTTTTTCATAAGATACATAATGTATTTGTTTATTTTCATTTTATATGAATTGATTTAATTAATTAAATCAAATTTATTAAAAAATTAATTCAAATTTATTGATTTGATTTACACGTTTTGGATACGCGATACTTTTCATTTCATAAATAGCTAAAAGAAATAACTCAAACAACATGTCATTAATACAGAAAAACCCGATTTTTGTTTATTCAATTTTGTTGACGCTCTATCTTATCTGTAAAATGCCAGCTGCGTAATTTTTTCTGCCGAGTTATTTAATTAACCTTTTTTTTTCACGAGGAGAATATTAAAGGGCAAGTTTCTTTGCTCATACAAATAAAGAGCACTCCAATGAGGTACTTATATTTTTATGAGATAATAGAGGCGATATTGTTTTTTTATTTCACACAAAGCTGTTGTACAAAATCCATTTATGATATGCGTCTCGGTGACACCACCGTCATCCCATGTCGCCATTCAAACATCCTAAATCTAAAAAATAAAACTATGAAGGTGCGAGAAAAGGTGTAAAAAACTAAAGCTTAGGTAAATGGCGAACGGGGCGCCGGCGCCGATGATTTAGCAGCATCCGTTGAAGTTTCCCAAAGACCACGCTGTAGTTTACTCGCCGTCGTTTACATTAGCGGATGTGGTGCTGCGCTCAGCATCTTAAACACTCGTAACCGCGTGATCAGATAAAAAATTGAACAGGCAACGTAAAACCTATAAAATCCAGATAAAACAAAAGTAATTAAATATCGATACATAGTACAATGTTTTGTTCGGCGAACACACCGAACAGCTTTTGTTTACAAAAGTATTCTTAAACATTATGTTCAACACGTTACACTGTAATATTGTTATTTTATCAACGCAATATTTAGCCTTACGGTATATTTGAATAAAATGAGCCCCGTGTGAGGATGATTTTGCATACGTGCCTACGAGCGGATCGCCTATTAGCTCAAGTAAATTTGTTTTTCATACTCCCAACAGGTAAATCGCATTTTCACTCACATCCGTTCGGCGGCACCCAAAGTAATTTGTGGTTGTGTACTGTTAACGTGATGGTCTACGAATTGCAATTTATTGAATTTGATTTTTCGACAACTCATCCACTTAGTATGTTTCAAATTACCAGTCGAATCCCGATTCGCTACAAAGATTTTCATTTTTCCACTTATTAAATTTTAAATAATTATGCAGTTTGTATTGGTTTGATAAATAATATTATCGGATGCCTATGGATTTATATTATTTTGGAACAGGTAATCAATAAAGCATATTTTTTCCGTGGTTTCCAACAAAAATGATAAAATACTACAAGAAGTATCGTTGAAATCACACTTAATAATTTAGTTTTCTGTAATTAAAATAGTTTTAATATATATATATATATATAAATTACATAATGAAATCCACTAGTGCTTAAATAATTTTAAATCAATGTTTAAACACTTAAGGGGAATAGATCTTTCATCCACTAAAATTACTTATCGACCATTAGGTCGACATTATGATAAAATTTTTGACCACAAATAAATCTTAACTTGGCTAATTGATAAAAATTATATATGTACTAAGCAACATAAAAACTTAATATATTGTAAGTAAATTCATATCATGATTGGGTTAAAATTAAATTATAGTTGCATTTTAAAAATATTTATCAATAATTTTAAGTGTGTAAATGGGTAATCACATTGTAAAAATTGTAAATTTAAATGAAAAAATAACAATTATTTTAAGGGGCTACTTGGGACAGTTTCCCCAGGACACTTTCGCGACTTTAATGGGGTGTCTTGTAAAAATGTATTTAATGTTGTTTATAATCTCTGTAATTTATGCGGTTTTGCATATTCAAAGTCTTATTATAAACGAGACATTTATGTAATGGTTGTTAACAATTTTTTTCAGAAAAATCTAAAATCGTTTTTTTTTTATTTAACAAAAAATTTCAATAGGGCATCACAAATACAAACTGCCCCTGGTTGCTGAAACCCTTAATATGATACTAAAAATAAAGCAAACATTACAAAATTTTAAAGTCAAGTGTTTTTTAACTTTGTAGTTTTATTTGATTTAAATATTCCTACACTACTATTTAAAAAAACGCGATATAACATTTTAATTTG
Organism: Daktulosphaira vitifoliae; assembly: GCF_025091365.1. Taxonomy (NCBI): domain Eukaryota; kingdom Metazoa; phylum Arthropoda; class Insecta; order Hemiptera; family Phylloxeridae; genus Daktulosphaira; species Daktulosphaira vitifoliae. The sequence goes on from NW_026099576.1 coordinate 20,744,894, forward strand.
AATCGAGCATGACATTTATTCTATTCTATGGTGTAATATTTTTATAATATTCACTAAAAAAATACATTCGATACACACCCTTTAATTTTTTACATTTAAATTAAACAGTAAAAACTCATAAAAAATTACAAGTTATTAATGATCTTATTTCCTTTTTGTTCTTAAGTATTTGAAAACAAACTTGTTGTCGACAAATTTATACAACACCAAAACAATAATCATATTTCATTAGGTAGGCACTTCCCATTTGCGCAGCCTTTAGATGTCTGGTGGCGTTCTTAATGAAGTTAAAAGTGCAGGTACCAGAATTCAGACTACTTAACAAATGCGTAATAAAAACAACAGTGACTTGTAAATGGTGTTTGCATATGACATAATATAATACCGTAAGAAATGAGGATTTAATGCAATATTCCATTGTTCCCTTGCACAAATTATAGTTAGTTTGTATATTAGTTAGATAATATTATCTTTACGAGTCCATGTTTCTAATAAAACATTTTAACTAACAAAAATTTAAGATTTTACGTTTTGTATTAACGATAGCACACAAATTATGGTCATTTTTCTCATACCAATAAATAAGTACTAGCATCTGTTGTTGCATTAAACACATTTTTTTTCAACTTTTTTTCCGCATTCGGCAACTAATTTGATATTTTAAATTATCAGTTTTCTAACAGAATATATTTAACAGAAATAGTGAAATGAATTCTCAGAAAATTTCTTTTAGTTCCGCATCGGCATCTGATTCAGTTATATGTTTTACTATTCGAAGATCATAGAAAATATTTCTGCTCATTTTTTATTGTTATTTTTGACGAACAAATACGAATTGACGAATAAATAATATTTTTCAAATTTTATTTAGTAAAATACTTGTCAAAATCTCGTTTAGTTCATTCATTATCATTTCAAACTTGTTGAAAAATATTTCAGTATTTTATAAAATCTTAAAAATAATTTAATATTAAATTCAGAAAACTTTAAATTGAAAATATAATCCACAAAACTTAAATATGTGTCAATTATTTGTAACTAATACTACACTGTAAAATTAATTGTTATTGCGTGCTTTTCTGACCAACTAAAAAATTATGATGTAACCGAAAGTCTCTTTAGACCTTTTGGTTTTCACAAAATATGTAACACGAATAATTAAAAAGTTATATTACTTATAATACAATTTCAGTGGCACCAAATTAAAAAAAGGAAACATTTTAAAATTCAAAAAATTCCTCATACAGAGAGAATCTTGTTTTTTTTTTGCTCTTCATTTCTAAAAAATTATCATACAATAATTGACGAAAATTGGGGTATACAATTTTTACTACTCTAGATTATTTAATGCTTGATGACTTTTTGGTAATTAAAAAAATATTTTTTGAAGGCATCTAAACACTAAGTCTTAAGAAAATAGAAAATAATTCAATATTTGGAATATTTCACAAAATTTAGTTCACCTTTTTTTTATTACAAAGTTGCAAATGGTTTTAATATTCGGACACAACAGTTTTGAATCAATAACAATGATGACAGATTTGTATTGCATTACAAATGGTTTTGCAATAAATAACTGTTGAATTTGTCTATTGTGCTTATCAAATACTTGACATTGTGACAATTTTCATTGAATAGAAATTATTATTCAGGTTATAAAATTTAATCATTATATTTTTTAAATTTACATAATCGATTATTGAGTGTTCAAATTTATGAAGACTTTTTGAACAATCATTAATATTTTATTTACTTGTAATGGTTGGAGAATGAGATGGAGAACATCAACCTACTATCCACTCGCCCCTGTTATAAGTCGGATAGCTGTCCAAGTTGACTTTAGGGAATGACGCCATCGTACAATATATTACTAATTTGACAGTATTGTAAAACATCCGTTTCGTTTGGAAAAAGATTTCCGATAGAATTTAATGAAAAACTTTTTTCGTCTACTTTTGTCCACAATGTACCAGGAGAAGGTATTTGTTGTACTTTATATGTACAAGTGGAAAAATTCCTTATATAGTTTTTAGCAATAAAAGTTCGAATATGCTCCACATAGTTCTAATGAATTTATTTACAAATAGTAATCACACAACTATCGAAAATTAAATTTATAATTTCTAGAGAGCTGTATCTTTACTGTTAAAATGTAAGTTTTAGCTATTGTTGTATTCTAAATAGACCAACACTTCATCGGCTCCAAACACTTTAGTTGGACTTCTAGATTTCCATTGAGGGCATTTTGTACATCTATAAATTCCTCCAATTTTCGGTTGAACGCATTTTTGCACAATGAATCTCTAGCGGCGCCGTCAGATTCAGGGCGATAAATTATATTTACTACGCGCTAATGGGATTTGCAAGTATTTTATCAAAATAAATAAATAGAACTTTTCACCACACGTTAAAAAGTTGAAACTAACATTTATGTATTCATATACAATATTACAGTGTACCGTGGGAATGTAACGTTGCCTTCAAAATAATATGTGTCACTTGGTAAGAAAATGTTTTATTGCAGTTAAAAAATTGCTTCCACTCGACACGAAAAAAAATGTGAAATCTTTGTGGATGATATCCGAGAGAGAAAATTGCAATAGTTGACTCCGCTTGATAGGCTCTCAATAACACCATTTGTAAACTTCAACGCGACTGCAAAATGAAGTGTGTTCATAAATATTATGCATAGTGATCGAATTTGAATATCACGCGATGGCCATTGTATTATCAGCAAAGTCAAAAGTAATAACCGGTGGAGCTGTGAGCTTGGCATGCGTCCTATCCGGACTTTTGTTCTGCAATTTAATCGGATGGAACGATCCGGAAATTGCCGACCACACCATCAGAAGTGCCAAGGGAGACAAGTACAAGAGGCACTGGTATCCGACATCTCTACAATTGTATCAAAAGGTTAAAATTATATTTTTTAATTAATGTAAATTATGAATTAGTCGACCAAAAAAAAAAAAAAAAAAAGCATTGTCGTTATATTTGTTTAGTATCAGCGTGTTAAATTTTGCAATCTGCCGCATAAAAGTATACATTTTTAATAAATTTATAGACGTCACGTTACGTATTTATTTTTTTATGCAGTTTAATTTACTTTTTGTATGGATTAGAGAAAAATAAAATATTACAGACTAAACGTATTAATAGCAAAACCTGTTTAATGAATTTACAGCTCAGGAAATTCTCCTTAAACTTTGAAAATTAATAAACGCCTAATAATTTATTGATAATTAATAAATTGCACTGTTATGTATAATTTTATGTTCTAAACTCTTCCGTAGTATTTAATTTTTCAATTATTTTACTCTATATAAAGTAAATGAGCTGTCATTTGCACTCTGATGTGGTTTATCAAAAATCTAATGGTAAAACGAATTATTCACGAAAAATTTGTTAAATGAAACAACAATTTTCATTTTTACGATATTATAAAATTAAAGTGCGTCTTTTTGGGCAAACAATTTTTTCTGAATTACCACAAGGGAGATGAACGGTTGAGTTTGATTTGAGTAACTTCATCGATTGTTATTTGAAATATTTACAAGGCAAACACGATTGGAGATGTACCACATATCTACATACATTATTGATCTTAGTCGCTCAACTGTTAAAGTGTACGAAATAGATAAGGGTAAATATCACATTAGTGAGATTTTGTTCAACTATCTATAAAAATTTACGAAGAGGTGGGATTACTGAAGGTGAAGAAGGGAGTTACAAAACCGTTAAGAAATTATTTTAAAGAGAAGGAATATTTTAACGACTTCCTAACGAGCTTCCTCCAAGGGACAGTTTGAAATCATGATAAAAAAAAATTAGTTTTAACCAAACAACGGAAACCGTACAATGAGTTAATAAATAAACAAAACTGAACCGGAACAACGGCGTTATTTATTTATTTATTTTTTAAATGCGGAAGTGTCTTTTTTTCTTAAAATTTATAGTTAATATTCAACTTCATTGAAGTAATCACAGTGTTATTAGTCACTGTGGATTTAATCCTGAAATGTGATTCATAGCATTACTGTTCTAAGTGTTACAAACTCGTTTAAAGTTATTACCGGTACGCGATTATATCAAAATGCACTGAATCGTTAAGTTTTCATATTTCATTATTATTTTATCTTTCACGGTGAACTTTTAGGACTATGATGTAAATGCTTAAAACCATTTGAAATACGATGTGCCATCAATGTGATGTTAAAGCACAGTTTACAATAATAAATAAACCTGTTTTTGCAATGTTTCATTCATAAGATATTCATGTATATATATCAAAACTATCTATTTAAAATTATTATACTCGTGTTCGGTCAAAAACAAACGCAATTCCAATATTTAAGGAATAGTCTCAAAGTATAGTAAAAACAATTTCAAAGTATTAATTTTAATTTATAATTTCATTTTAGCTATTAAGTATGATTACCCAAATCGATTATGAAAACGCCACAATGGTATCTTCTTTATCTATAACGTAATCTAGTCACTGATTTATATTTATGGTTCTGGTTTATACATTTTAACGACGTATCCATACAGTAAAATCAATTTTCTAATCGGGAAAATTAATTTTGTTGGTTAAACGTTACAAACAATTTTCAACATCTAAAGTTTTATTCGAAGAAAACAATATTTTATTTACAATCCAATAATAATAATGAAAAGAAAAACACCTTTCATTATCATAAATAATTGTGAATTGTATATGTACATTGTTTACGAACTCTGACCTTTAATGTTTGCGGAGATAAAATGTCAAAAGCAAATTGTAAAATATGCAAGTGAATAATTTATTCTGTATATTTAAAGTTGAACCCCCCCTTTAATGACGTTTGTATTACTTTATTTGTTAAAATAACAACCTCGAAAACTTTTTTTATCATTTAATATTGCTCATATACTAATGCCAAAAAAATAATAATTTGTTTATTTTACCGAATACTAATTAAGTTTATTATGGTGATTGCACGTAATAAATAAAAATTAATTACTTGTATTTATTCAGAACCTAATAATGACATAATTCTTCAATGTATATTTTGATTTGAAGCGTGATTCCAAAAACAAGTACTGGAGCTAACAACATCTTCTAAACATATTTGTGTTTAAAAATAAATTTGTGACACAAATACTTAAAACGTTCTAAACAACTGTAATCCATTAAATACATACCTAATACATTTCATTATATCACTTGTCTTTATAGCCATAAAAAATTTTTTTAATACCAATGGCAATTAGTAAAATACCGTGTATACAAAAAAATAGTATATAATTTGTACATTAACACAAGCCGTTTGTACAATTCATCAGTAGAAATCAGCAGCGCATCTGAGAGGAGCTTAAGGACAGCGGTCTTCAAAAATTCACTCAAAGGTCTAAGTTTGACGCGACCACTCGTCGAGTCAATTTTCGTCTTTGCTGGTTTTATAGATAAAATAAGTAAAGTAAATCAATTAGTATTAAAACCAAATAAAAGAAAAATGGAGTTTTATGGACTGTTTGTCTCTTATGGGTTTTTTATTATTAAATTTAATTTCAAAGACAATTAATTCTTTCTCTAATGTTTAGTAAACTCATCCTTAAGTATGTACAGAGAACAAGTAACAATAACAATATTATTAAATGAGTGGAATTATACATTTATTAAAAAGAAAAAGTTTTTATCTGACCTGGACCTTAGCTCACTACTATTGGATTCGAGCCCGACGCGATCGAACGTTACCTTATCCAAACCACCGACAAATTAATGACAAACTTTTTACATACAAAACAACGAATAACATTGTTGATGGGCCCCGTAAAGACAAATTTAACGTTAGCAAGCAGCTGCAAGACGTCAACGAAAAGCAAACCGTGTCTGTAGTTCCACGCGCACAAGCACCGGCAGCGTACGAGCAGGCGAGTGACGACATTTGCGGCCACCGCACACACACACTACCCCAACCGGTTTTACGGTTGGGGCAGGTCGCGCTCCTGACGATGAAAAACAGAAACTCGCCGACTCCCACCGCGCGCCACTTGCATTGGCACGACCGAACAATTTTTTTTATTAAAAATTGTACTTGTAGAAAAATGTCGAGCAAAAAATAAATTATCAAATATAATTTCTATAATAAAATAAATTACAGCATTTGGATAAATATGGAACCACATTGACTTATTTAAAAAAATATCAAAGACAATAGTTATATGTTAAATGTTGATAGTAAAATGTTACAATTTTTATCGAGCAGTATATCAAGGGTAATTAATAAAAATATATTCCTAGTTTTTTTAAATTATAATTTATATTATTTTAAATAATTATTTTAAACGTTTAATCTCTAGCCATAAAACAAGTAAATTTTCTTAAAGTTTCTAGTCAACATTATTTTTGTTATGGTAACATACATATTTTAATAAATTAAATACTAGACAATTATCCAACTACGAAAATGATTAGTAGATAATAACTTTAAAACTAGTATATCGGAATATGATAATATTTTTAAATGTAGACTGGAAGTAAGGTGCGAGTTATGTTATTTTGATCACCAGGCTTTACTCGACCGTACTTCTTTTGCTTAAGTGGAAATGTGTTAAATACTGTCCAAAGGTTGTTACCGACCAGTTATTTTTATAACTAAACCCGTATCAATTGCAAAGATAATTAATTATTTATGCTTCCATTAGAATACAGGTGTTTCAAAAGTCATCATATAATTTCAAAAAATTGTATTTGTTTTAAAAATGAAGATATAAGGGTGGAAATATTCATAAAATAATTAATTTTTATTTAGTTAAGTTACAAATAAATGTTCAATATGGTCCCTACAAGACGCAAATTAGAGTTACTAGTTGGACCTTAAACGTTTCTTTGCACACAAAACAACCACGTTCTTCAAACATTCGAATGCTTTTAGAAGTTGGGACTTCAGTTCCATAAGTTCTTCGAAAATCATATTGAACAGTTATTACAGATTTGCACTGACAAAAACGTTGGTCGCAAATGCTTTCGAAATAAACTGACTGTAGTTCACTAATCATTACAGAATTTATCAGCAACATAAAATAAACTTGACTCTCTTATCTATTAATATATGGTCGTTAAATTACGAGTAACGATTGTTGAGCTATTTCAACTCGTAATCGAATGAAGACTTTTGAAACACGTTGTATATTAAGTTGGTAGTCTTATAATGGACAAGGGAAATACCTAAAAAGTATTTAACTATTTATAAATCAAGAATTAAATCTACTTAAACAGGTAAAAAAAAATTCTTAACATTATTATTTTAGAAAAAATTTAGTGGTCAACGATAAATCAATAACTCTGTATTGAATGCTAATAACATTTTTAGAATTTTATAAAAATATAATTACTTAATATGTTGTAACTTAATTATAAATTTGAGATTAAATTCAGTGTAAAAACAAATAAAATATTTCTCACTTTTTTCTTAGATGATGAAAATCGTTGGTTTTTTGTAATGACTCATTCGATTTTGGTTTAAAATAAAAATTAGTCACACTACGCAATTTTACGTAATACTCATACAAAAAGCCATTTGATTTTATCGAAAATAGGACAAAACGGAAATAATTTAATAAACGGAAACGCTTCTAACCAACATTCAAATTACATATTTGTAACAATGTGTGCCAAAATTTTATATTTTAGAAAAAAATTGTCTGATAAGTGAATAATTACAATGGCTGTTGACAAAAACTTATTAAATTTTACCAAAATCTGTTGGCTCAGTTCATTTAACGTAATCCTAACGTAATTTCTTATCACTTTGTACAATATAAATTTTTTATTTGAGCTGATTGGTCCGAAGTTGACAAAACAGAAAAAAATTTTAGAGATGAACACTTCAAGACAGTGTATCACCGTCTTATCACTACTCATGTCTATTTTTATGTCATCCGAGTTCAATTTTTATTGGACAATTCTTTTATTTTGTCTATTCTAATTTACTAATACTATATACTTTATAGAGTTATATTTAAAAAACAATAAATTTCTAAGTTATTTATTTGGTACATTAATTTAAAAAAAAAATGCTAGTATTCTTATAATTAATTGGTATATTTATAAAAATAAAAAAGTTATTTTTTACGCTTAAAACTGTTATATAGAATTCATTATGTTGTTATGAGTTAAAGAACATTTCATTCCTTTGGTTTATTTTATTGGGTTGTAGTGGTAGACAAAATTACATCATAGTGTTTACTTAAACGTTCTTAGGCTTTATAAAATTACAAGAAAAACATTTCATGTTACCTTACTTTTTCAAATTTACACATAATTACCTTCAGATTTCAAAATTATTACAAACTAAAATAATACGATATGACAGATATTATTGTATTATTTATTTCCATACAAAATTAAAAATTTTTATGGTTTGATTATGTGAAATAGATGTTAATGTTAATGTTAAAATTATTAACATTAATTTTTTTAATCGCTATTTGAGTTTTTATTCAAAATATTTTTTATAATATTTCTACAAATGGATAATAATAGAATTTTGATTTGTAAATGCTAAGTTATTTCTCAAATATTCTTATGTATGTCTTAATTAAAATTATATTTTTAAATTTCTATTAATAGCTTACTGTAGTTATGTTTTGACAAGTAACTTCATATTTTTTTGTTTTTATTATTCTCGAAATTTCTTATTTATTGTTTAAATAATATTGCTGAGGCGAAGAAAGCATTTATGTATTATAACTTTCAAAAAGTTTCTAAATTTGAATGACTAATTTTATTTTTATTGAATATTAATAAATATCTTGTACTAGTGATAAGCGTCATTGTGATAAGACGACTATGCTATTGGTAGTGGCGGTGTGTAAGAACCATATCTATACTTTTCATATGAAAGTTGTTTTGAAATAAATTATTTTGACATATTGTACGATAAACAATCTTATTCAGTTAAACAACCAACTCTGTCAATTTCTAACAGAACTTTTCCAATTACTTTGAAATGGACATATTTATAAAACTATGCTAGTTTCAATAACTTAAATAAATCATTGAATGATGAGTTAATGTCCTTTCGTGTACATTATGTTATCGATACCAAAAATTGGAACTTAAAATATTGATCTTATAATTAAAAACTGGTTGAGGGGTGCAATTTATTGTGCTGTCCTACATTTGCAATACTTGTTCTGCAGCTATTTTCAAATAAAATCCTATTAAAGGTAATTAAAATCACATTTAAATTTTTATTAAATAAAAGAATCGGTTTTTTTTTTGTATTCCGTAATCAACGATTAAATATTTTGAAGCTCTAGTCTTAAATCTATATTACAGTTTAGTAAAGTAAAATTAACCAAAATATAAACAAACCCACCTATCACGTAAATTTGTTACAGCAAATAATATGTTTAATTCAATATATTTTAAGTAATTTGCATAAAACTTCAGTTATGGTTAACATGTTTGTGTTGTAATGTTGGTGAATTTAACACCTGAAATAACTTTTATTGACTTTTTTCTTTGTTAGCTATTCTTATATTATTGAGTTCAGCGACCGAAATGTGGAATTAAGTGTGGGCAACTGTGGCATTGGAGATTAATTACATGTACGAAGTTTATTAGACTCCAATTTCCTAATTACAATTTCACCCTACAAGAGTCATCTGCACTTTGTCATTCATAGAAAACGTATTAAATTACTTTTGTTTGATGACACGTTACTTGATAACAATATTTTCTTTATTTAGGCAAAATTGTTATTTGTTTGAATTAAATTTGCCTAGAAAATACTATTAATAATGAAATTCAAACATTATTATATTGAATGTGGTACATTATGAAATATAGTTCATTTGTATTTCCTTGTCTTACTCCTCGGTGTTTTTTAATCAATTGTATATCAAGTGTCGCACCAACGTCTTTTGGTTTTTTTGAAGAAAAAGTATTTATTACAAGAATGGATAAGGCACTAGATGTACTATACATTTAATGTGATATATATTATACATTTTTCTATTTTTATTCGTTTCCATCATATTACTTTAATACGCAATCGCAAGGTCTTTTAAATCAAAATTACCATAGAGCCATTGATTTCTAAACTTCAAACACAATATTTCACTTCATGGGATATCAACAATAGTGACGTCCAAGATATTTCTTTGACTTTTTAGTTGACCAAAGGGGATAACAATTGTGATCCTTCGAACAGAGTAAATCTACCGTGAAAATATTCCTTGTATACGACTTCACGCTATAAATATTTTAATGAACACTAGGTCCTCATATTTGAAAAAAGACACTCGATAAAAAACATATATATATTTCAAAATAACTTCAAAGTATAAATTTTTTAAAAGTCAAGTTATCTTTGAATGATTTTACCAATCGGCGGAGTGAACAAAAGTCCAACTTAAAATTTGCGTATCAACATACGTTTATTTGAATAATGTTATAAACTATACACTGTTTGAAAATTAACTTTTAGTAACAACACTTAATTACTGACTATTAGCAAGTTCAATAAATGCATAGACTTTCATTGGTAAGATAGTTATTAAATAGACATAAATGAAACAGTAAGCGGTTATTTTTCTTATTTTTGAGATGTAGTCGTAACTTTAGAGACAAATGTCGTTTAAAGTCAAAATGACATTATTGTTTTGTACAGTGTTACAAAGATGGACGCGTACAAAACAACTCTGCAGAATTGTGTTCATCGAAACTTTATAATATTAAATATGGACACAAGATTAAAAAGCCTCGTGTTGACAATGCGTGTTGAATTTATAAATCGGTATCGTTAACATTTGGACGAAATTAATGATTGTGTACAATGATATTTACAACGTTTAAAACAGACTTTTACTCACTTTTATCTACTCATTTAAATCCGAACAGTTAATAGCCGTGTAATTTTTGGACATTTTGCCGCCAACAAAAAAAAAAGAAGATTGGGATGAAACAATAACTACGGTAAATTCCATATAATATCGTAAATTATCTATAACAAAATATCTCGTAGCTTTAATTTTTTGTATTCGTGTATTTTTATCGTTAAAATTTGATTAAGTGCTTTTTCTTTCGACATTGTTCGAGGCCTAATAAAATGATTGCAAGTAAAATAAATATAATCATATATGCTGACGAAACTATAAGAACATTAAATTATACAAACTAAAATTACTTTGTATCGCGAATGTGGCCTTTAATATGTCCCATGTTAATCAAAAGTATGCGCTATGGGTCTACAACATATTACAAAAACAAAGTAAATTTTAAACTTTATTATGCGCACTGTAGCTTTGTGTACATACTAATATATAAATATTACCATAACGAAAAGCTCACATCTTTTGCAGATTTCAAAGTAGACTAACAAAGACCCTAAGGGAACAATAATAATTCCAATGTATTCGTTGGGCGAATGCAAAAACCAGTCTTTATTTTGAACGTGCGACTTAATAATACTATTACGGGATTTTGTTTGTATATTAATTCATAATTATATTAGGACTTGGTGTTCTCGTGATAGTTGTTCCATTCAAAGCATATTCCGTTTGACGAGTGAACTCCGAAACAAAAATGTTGTACTTTTAGCAATTACACCGAAGATTCTCAAGATGTAAATTTACGGAACGCTCGTCTTTTTGTTGGCTTAAACTTAACACGGGTAGGTTATCATTGTGATTAATGACGGTTACTATTACACAGGAACGAGCAAATACATAATCGAAACTTTACCTTCGTCAGTGACTAATTAGACACCGTATAAAATTCTACAACGGTTTTGAACAATTGTAACGATTTCAGCCACTCGAGTTGAGTGATTTTAAAATTGCATTATAACTCGTCATTTTTTCCTAACACGAGTATTGTTTTTAAACAGTACAACGTCATATTACCAATACTAATTATAGATAAACAATTCATCTCGTTAAATAATAATATTCGGCGACGCTATTTTTACCGATACAGAGTTCCAAGAAATCGCTGCAATTGGGCGCGTAACACAACAGCCGTCGTGTTCCGCCACGCGGACAGTTGCCGAGACGCCGCGACACGCAACACACACGTCGTCCCTACCACGGCCCCTCGACGGGTGTCCGTCGGACGCGAAAAACCACAGCCGTAGCAGCACAACACATACGTCCGGCCGGCGACCGTGACGACACCGACAGGCCCGTTGTATTAAACCCGTCCCGCCGTCTTGTCTGCGACGAATGCTTGACGGAGATTCCGTCCGTCGTGCGCTCGTCTCCAGTGTCCGTCGGCGGCAGTTTCACTAATATTATTGGTTTTGACCCCGTCGATTTATAGTTTTCTCGATTTGGTGCAACGTCGTGTACTACTTGTTCATTTGCGTGTGTTACACGTTTATTGTTATCGACCGATCGCAATACTCGATTTATTGATTAACGCGGTATTTACTGACTATCACAGAAGTGTAGTGTGCATCTCTACACTCGAGCCCCTACTTTGATTGTCGTCGTCCAAGCCTTTTGTTGTTTTCGCCAGACACGTCGGTTGCTCCGCGTTGACGTACTCCCGTCCCGTCGGCTACTATTTCTCACCAACGTCCGTCTTGTCGTTGTGCACCGACGGCAATTGGTTAAATTAATCTGGTAAAATCACATCGTCTATATGGTTTCGGTGGAGAGGTGTTGGTAGGAATAGATTTCAGGAAGAATCTAATCCATTTGAACAGGGAAAAATATTTGTTTTCTACAGGTTTTTTTTTTTTTGGAACAATTTAAAATGTTGAACGCACTTAAAATTTATAGATGAATTAAAAAAAAGGTTTATCGAGGTGCATCATTGGATGGGCTATAAAAACGTTTTTTTGCTAACTGTAGGTGCCAAAAGTGTAAATACGACCTGAACATCATTTATTCTCAGGTTATACATAACATTCTACTATATCTCAAGCACTACATTTATTCCAATTCAATTTGATTGCTTGTAGTATGAAATGTCAATGAAGAGTTGATATTATAATACAAACTGAAAGTTTATATAAATAATAAAAATAACTACGTTTGCGTTTTAATAATTATAATTGAACTATAATTATGTTCATTTAAAAAGAACATTGCATTTTATGCAAGATTGATTGATTCAACAAATTATAATTATCAAATAAAATATTATCTCGAATTTGCCTGATATTAGAAAATCTCATTATAAAAAAACCCAGCACAGGGGGGTCGCGGCACAGTGGTGACGTGGCATAGTTGGATCAAGTATAATGATATCTGATAGTGATTAAAATCACTATCAAAAATAANGTTTTACCAACTCGGCAACCGTACGTCGATGTCGTCGGATGAAAAAATTGGCTATTTAAGCTAGTTCAAATTTCAAAGTTATTTTTCTCGACTTAAAAGAAACAAACATATTTAAATAAGTTTAACTATCTATACTATATCAATTTTAATTTATATAATATTTATGAAAATCTGTACTCCCCTTGTCAGGTATTTTAAAATAAAATAAAATACAAAACCCAGAATTTTAACACAAAAATAGCATATTTTTGCATACGGTAGTCATTTTCACCATGAAGACAAGTCCAGAGGTCAAATTTTTTTTTTTCAAATTAAAGTATATTACATTAGCTTTAATTTAAGGTATATATAAAATTGTCAGTCTTTCCGGAACATTTTCAAAAGTTAAGTTGAAAAAGTTAATTTTTTGTAAAAAAGTTACCATTTTGAAACCCCATCCTTTGGGCTGTTAAAGGGTCAAATGTTCACAAAAATATATAAAATGATAGGTAATTATCTAAGGTATCTATAAAAAAAAAAATTATATTGATTCGGTCATTTTTAAAAAAGTTATGGCAATTTTAAGTAAAAAAAATTGAAAAAATATCGAAAATTAGCGATTTTTAAATTTGTAATTTTTTGGGGGATTTCCCCCGTTTACGGGGAACGAGGGAATTTTTTTCAATTTTTGAGGGTAATGTCTTCGACTAGATACGATTTGTGATCTTTTGACATATTGTTCATCAAAATCGGTCCAGCGAGAGCTGAGATTGAGCGTTCACAGACACAAAAAAAAAAATAAAAAAATAAAAAAATAAAAAAAAAAATAAAAAAACACATCATAGTAAAATTAATACCTTCTCAGCTTCGCATCGAAGCTAAAAATATATTAAAAAATCGTACATAATGTATGTGTTTAACATTGATAATAGTAACATTGCTCCCAAAATATGTATCGTTTTTTTTTTTAGTATTTTTTATTTGTGTCTTTTTAAGTTAAATATTTTTTAGTTTTAAATGAATATTAGCCATAAGCGATTAGTTTTTATTTTATAAATATTGGTTAGAATTATTAAAAATATGCTATGATAAAGTCAGAAATACTATGAAAGTCAAAAAAATAAAAACTCCATATTTAGTACCCAAATAAAACTGAAATTTAAAATATTGATATCAAGCTATTAACTTTAAAGTATTACTAATCATTATGTATTATTTTCTTAAATCTAATCATATTTTGTTTTTAAACAAGAGCTAGCCGTCTTTATTCGTTCTCTACCATTTTTTTTTTATAAAAATTATCATTTATAGTTAAAATCAAAAAAAAAAAAATTTTCATGCAAAGCAATACATTTTTTGTATTATTAAGATTTTTATCTGTTGTAATACTTTAATTAAAAAGAAATTATAAAATAATAAGCTTTAAACTTATTTAAAACAAAATTCTTAAGTGTTATACTAACTACTTTAGTTGTTATGGGAGTTTCTTATTTAAGATTTAAATTAAATTTAGTTAAAAATATATTTTGCTATACTGAATTGAAGATTTAAAACTTTTATATTAATTTAAGTTACTTGGACTGTTTATTTTAACCGAAATAGATACCAGTGTATTAATTTGTATTCATAAAACAAATTTAATTTAACTAATAGGAGTCTTAGTATTCATATATTTTTACTTATTGTAAAAAAATTATTTTCAAGATCATTTTGTAAAAGTATCACAATTAATTCAAAGAAATATTGAATTTTCAAAGCAAATTATTCCGGTTTTTAATTACTACCTAAAAGCTTATTTATATTTTCAGTAAATACTTCATTAATTAAACTCTTGAGTATATTAACTATTTTGGATTGCCTTCAAAGAAAAAATTATTGAAGAATGTTACTATATATCTAAAAATGTTATAATTCATTTTTCCCGTACTTTGTAACTATGTTTAGGATAAATTCCATTAAAAATTAACTATTTAGATAAAAATTGAATATGTCTAATTAGGTAAAATTTTGAGAAGAGTAGACGTGAAATGATTATTTTTATTAAATAATTTATCAATAACTTAGTTTTATATTACATGTTATAAATATGAATAAAACAGGAGTCCGATCCATAGAAATATATTTTATTAACAGTTTGAGATGAAAAGTTTCAAGTAAAATAAACAGATCAATCCATTTATTATAACTAATTTACTTTCAAAATTAATACAGTTAAAAGAAAAATATTTAGATTTTTTTTTTTAATAATACAGAAAGATTCATTTTAGACGAATACCTGAATTAATCGAAAATAGAAATAATATTTAAATTTTTTTATTTTTTTCTCTTAGATACTTAGGCTATTTTTCTCAATTTTATAATAATATTTAATGTTCATTTCTTATACTTTATAAGGGTGTAAATTTTATTTTTCAAATGGTAACATGCATAATTAACCAATTTATATAATAAATAATGGTGTAATTAAGATAATTACTTATCGATAATAACTTTTGAACGGATATTTTATACAAAAATTGATCTCGGGAAACATTTAAATTCAACATGCTATAATTCAATAATGTACAATACAATTCTTGAGACAATAGAAAATCTGATGTTATTGTTTTATTTTCAGTATTAATAAATATTTTATTGGACGAGGCGGCAATATTTTCTAGCTTTAAGAAATACAATATGATTTATAAAATTTACTTCCGGTATAATTGTTTGTTTATACAACTCTAAGGAGTGAATAAAAACAGGTTGGAATGTATTTTATAAAAAAAATCATGATAAAAACATGAAATGGTACTGTGTTGTACAATTGAATTCTATGCTCCAACACTCTAACTCATTATTTATCAACATACAATTTTTATGCCTGTTTATATGTGTTGAATTAGCGTTTTTATTAACAATTTTTCACTCGGTAAAGTAATTGTATTTTTTATAAAATATTTCTATTTGTTATAATTAAACATCAATGTTATTAATTTGTACAAAACTAGTAAAAGTTGATTTTGCTTTTACTAAATCATATTTTTTTTTTATTTATCTTACTCAAATGCATTATTTTAGGGTCAAATTGATCATTGAAGATTTTATAGTGAGCAATTATTATTCGTTTTTCTCCCCGAATGACACGTCATTACAAAACGTATTCAGTGTTTTTTAGATGTATGCATCACAAAACACTTTTTTTTTTGAAAGATTGATATTTTTCGGAACGAATTAGATAGATACGTTAAATCTATTTTTACTTTAAATTTTTGTGTTGAAGGTTATATTTGTAGGTACCCACGTCAGTTTTCATACTAGACAGTCGTTAGATGTTTTCAAATTGTGGTCAATATCTAATATAATAGCATCAAAAATCACAAATAGAATTTACCCTTGTTAACGCTATAGCCCATTATAGCCATGTACGGCTAGTTCGATTTTGGTAAATAAGGAGTTTTAGGATAATGGACACATCCTTCGTATTTTTATAAAGAATACCATTAAAGGATATTTGAATATGCGAATTTTTTTGGCATCAGTGGTTAGTATTGTATATGTTATAGACCCGATATAACACATAAAATGTTTGAATTTGCCATATCATTATTTATGAAAGAATATTATATAATTTTATTATCCTCTAACCGTGACCACATCAAGTGTAAAATAATGATAATGGTTTAAAAAATTCAATAAATTATTTATTCAAAAATTACTGATTTTTAGCATCATAAAATCATAACTTTCACTAATAACGGTCATTTACGATTAAAAAGTTCAAACATAGATTGTTTCGGAGAGGGGATTATAACCCCCCCCCCTCTATAATTCGGTTGCGTCACTGGCATAATGAATACTTTCTCAGATACGTGTAATAGTTCAAAATTTTACTTGAACTCATATAGGAGCGAAATTACTTGCATTAAAGTAATAATTGAACACATTGTTGCAATAAAATCGCTTAATTATATACACTAACTAATTTCAATCATTGACGTTTTTATTCAAATTATATTTTAATAAATTGTTATCAAACTTAACATTAAGAATTAAAAAAACGTGAAAATCAGAAACCATATTACTTGCTAGTTAAGAGTCAATCGATACGATATGGATTATCGATTTATAACATACATTAAATTCTACATTTGATTCTTTAGGAAAATGATAATACTAAAAATAAAATATAAACAAAATATGCAAATTTATTAATAGTAATACTATGTGTTTAATTAAAAATAAAATGAAAATTTATAACAACACGCTTAAAAAAAATATGTACAAGTACCTATAATAAACAAAACTATTTAAAAATAATAGTAGCATTAATGAATTAAAAAATCAATGGTAATCATTTAAAAATTACAAATAAGTATATTTATATTATACTCATTAAAGTAAACATATAATTTCAATAGGCAATGTTTTATTTCTACTATATGGTAACATTTAGTTTCTAATGGTCAGTACCCTTTCATTAGCCAGATACTTCAATTTCAGCCATTAACAAAAGTCAAATACAGTTTGTGATTCTTAAAAATAACAGATGATTTGATAGACTTCCATTTGTTAAATCATTTATTGCTCGAGCCAAAATCTGTTCATCCGCCGAAATGTGGAAGGAATGTGCTTTATTTCTAATTTATATCCAATATAACATATAAATGAGCATTAATTTTTCTCATACCTTGTTATTATTTTCGAAAGATTTGGTATATTAAATATTATACGTTTATTGAGTTTATCTAATTAGACTATTCACATGAGATCTATTTATCTTCATATATATTATTTTACCCGTACACAAATATTAGGCGAAATTATTACATTCATCAGATACCCTTTTTACTTTTTGAATTCATATCAACAAACTTTTGACATAACATTATTAAATTACTATTTTAATATTATAAGTAAATAATAGTTTCGAAAGTATAAATGATATCTATTATAACTGTCAAAATTAAAACTAATTGTTTTATTAAATATTTTCTATCATTATTAATCATTATTTTTAATAATTTAAAATACAAATTACATAATTTTAACTAATCATATGTGTGAATAATTATTATTAAGAATATAATATTGATGGATAATTTAAAATATAACAATGTTTTTTATTTCAAACAAAATGTTTATAATGTCGAAAATTAAGATAAAAATGAACTAAATTTTATAAATCGTTTTGCAATTAACATTTTAAAAAAACAAATACTTATTCATTTTTTTTGTTAAACTTTTGAACTAATCAGTCTTCTTTAATAGGAGCATACCTAAGTCATTATCTCCTAATCCCACGTCTAGGGAAATATGACGAATTTTATAATTTTTTTCAAATCATAAAATTCTTAAAATAAATAATATTAATTTACCATTTGGTGTCAATAATTAAAAATTATATCATACACAATTTTGTACAAAATCACAAGTTTTTATGGTGAATACTTTCTTTAGAAAATTTAATTATAGCTTTAGGGAGTAAATTTTCTCTACCCTTCCCTATTTTCTATTGACAACTTAATAAGGTTTCTTGCTGGGATACTATTTATTTTACATAACTCTATATTTAATAAAACACAGACATAATTAACACGGGCCTTTAATAGTAATAATGCGTTTATATAAAATTAAAAACTAGTAATAAAACTTAAAAAATTATCAATAGAACATATTTTGGCTGAATTAATATGATAAAATACAAAACATAATACAAAAAAAACCCAGCACAGGGGGGTCGCGGCACAGTGGTGACGTGACATATTTGGATCAAGTATAATGATATCTGACAGTGATTAAAATCACTATCATAAAAAACGCTTCGATGCAAATCTTTAGATAGTGTTTAATTTTAAAAAATAGATGGATTATTCCAAAAGCAACATGATCGTTATCATTGTTCGTTATTAATATCCTGATTCAGATAAAGTATATCGAATGAAAAAGGGATTATTAAAAATTATTATTTCTCATAAAAATATTATGTTGATCCATACACTTTTCAATAAGTTATAGCATTATAAAGTTAAAAATAAAAAAATAAAATCGAGAATTTTCACACAAAAATAGCATTCGGTAGCCAATTTCACCCTGAAGACAAAATAAAGTACGAAATTTTTTTTTCCACAATAAAGTGCATTACATTAGCTTTAATTTATGATATATATAAAAGTGTCAGACCTTCCGGAACATTTTCAAAAGTTAAGTTGAAAAAGTTAATTTTTTGTAAAAAAGTCATTTTAAATCCCCCCCCTGTGGATAGTTAAAGGATCAGATATAACAAAAAATATACCAAATGAAAAGTAATGATATCATGCATCTATTAAAAAAAACAATTATATAGATATGTTCATTTTTAAAAAAGTTATAGCAATTTTAAGTAAAAAAAATTGAAAAATTTTTGAAAATAAGCGATTTTTAAATTTGTAATCTTTTTGGAGGTTTCCCCCATTTACGGGGAACGACGTTTTTTTTTTCAATATTTGAGGGTAATGTCTTCGACTAGATACAATTTGTGATTTTTTGACGTATCATTGAAAGAAATCGGTTCGGTGAGAGCTGAGAAAAAGTGGTAACAGACACAAAAAAAAAAAAAAACACACATCTTAGTAAAACCAATACCTTCTCAGCTTCGCATCGAAGCTAAAATATTATGCCATCTTAAAGTATTTAATCTAAATTAATATTTACTTAATATTTCAAGATAAAACAAAATTACAATTTCTCAATAAATCATTTTAATACCTATTTAAAAAAATATGAATAATGTTTTTTAAATTATATCTTAATATATTAATAGGCATAATTAAATTTTGAATTTATTGAAAATTTATTATTATTTTCAAATATACTGTCTTAAATAATAATAATATATACACGTGTAATATATAATTATGTTATCTTTGTTTGCAATTCAGGTAAACAATTTAATATAAAACCATAACATTTATATCATAATTTCCATGTGCTCAAATTTTATTTATAATTTTTATAAATGAATTAGACGATTTTCTTCTTTTTGACCTTGATGTAACAAGTCTTAAATAAATTCTTTCTCGTCATTGTAATCAAAAAATGTCAAGAAATATTGAAAAAAGTTAGAAAGGTGAATTTTATTTATTTGTAAGGTACATTTTTATCGCCTTTTACCTGGCCCTAAATATTTAATGTAATACAATCAAAAAGTTTTCTGTAGCATGTATACAATTTTACATATTTACTTGGTTTAAATATCATATCTAACAACAATTGAAGCTCAATAATTGTCGATGAAATCCATTAATATTAAAATAAAAATAGCAAGTGTTACTAAAATAAGTTTCCCTTCCGAATTCATACTTAACCAAATCTATTAAATAGACAACATTCTGTATCAGCAATATGTGCTATATTCATCATCTAGAAAAATTTTGTACGACCATCTGCCTGTTTGTCTATCTATAGAGTTGTCAGGATATTTTTTTAGAATAAATAAATTGATACTTTCAAGTATAATACATAACTTTTTTAAATATAATAGAAGAGCTTTATTATTGTCTACTAAAATTATAATATCATTGTAGACATTTATACTATCTACCTGAGTAATATTGTAAACTTAATAATAGAAGTATATGAAAACTACGATAGAAAACTTTTTAAGTTCATATCGATTAGGTTAAATATTATCTATTTTATTCGACATTCTTGAAAATTGTTATGTTTTTTTTAGACTTTCAATATTGTTCTTTAAAAATTTTAGAAACTATAACAATAATTTCATAATATTATTAACGTTATTAATATTTTTCGCATACTACATATAAATCACTGACTGTTTTAGAATTTATTACTTACTTTAACATTTTTTTACTAGTAAAATAAAATGTATATTTGAAATTTCTTCAATTGTTCGAACTGTTTAAAACATTTTTCTCAAGAAAAATTGCAGTTCTTTGTTACTGATATACTCAAATAGCCGTAAAACCTTAATGAATGTCTTTTGCGCTAGAAACTTTTCACAACTGTACGTTTTATCGCTATGGTTAAATGATACAAGATAAAAAAGAATAATGTATTTTTATGAATCGTATCACAACGCTTTTACTGGACTTAGTCTATATACTAAAAAATCAAGTTAAATCACTATTGCCAAAAGGCCGCAGAAATGCAATTTACAATCTTTCATCTTTAATACAACTGTTTTTGTCAAAAATATGACATCGAAAATTATGATCATAACTGAATAACTATAATATTGAAAGTAGACATATCATAAAAATACTTATTTTATGATCAATATTTATAATAGTCGTACATTACTAAAGTAAAATTTTAATAGAAATAATAATTTTCATAAAAATTTAAACAACAGATTTTCATTATTGCGATTGTGTACTGTAGGGTTAAAATAAAGGATATAGTCAATAACATGTATGGGAGATGTACAAAAATTAAAATAAGGTTATATATTAAAATTTGTTTTATAATACTTTTGGTTTGATAAATACTATTTTGATATGAGTTAAGCTAAGAAAAATATTGAAACTGTATATTGATAAAACCATTAATGTCCAACCTTCATTATTCTTTAATCACTAATATATAATTTTCAAAACTAATAAAAATAAAAAATAAATGCAGCAGTATTTTGATTGAAAATATTTACTTTTTTATCTTATCCAATATCCAAATATATTTACATTTTTTAAGTTTTTGCCTGTTAATAGTAACATTTAGTAGGACATTTTGCTTTACCGGGACTAATATGTAAAGTGATATATGTTTCATATTGAATACATAGTCATTTGGTAATATTATATTGTTTTAAATCTTTAAATCATAAAAATAATGCTGCGTAATTACTCTGTTTACAAGAAACCCCTACGTGGAGCTACATGTCACAGTTGCACGAGGTCAAATTGTTAGAATATATTTAATATCTATTAAAAATATTATTTTTAGTAAATTTAATCGTATTAAAATAATTTTTTTTCTTTTAGATGAGATAATAAATATCTTGAGAAACAATATCCATACATTTATGTTAAAATTACACAGATAAAATATTTAATTCGGTGATTCTAAAATCAACACTTGTCAAATTTTTAGCATAATTACTTTTTATTTGTTCTATAGCTATAATAGAACATTATGTACAAAATTCATTCATGTTTTCGACATTTTTTTTTTTGTGTTTTAATATGCCCAAAATGTTAGCTTGTTGTAAAAATCACACATGATTTGGTTATACATGTATAACATCTTTATTATTTTATATTCTCTATAGATTTATTGATAAACATATGCCTGATTCGTCTGTATTACTGAAGTAATAATTGAAGTACAGCAATAATCTTGTATATTCTTGAAATGATTCTCAATCCATAGAAACTTCTTTATAAGAAATGTGTAAAGCATCTACATAATATAAAATTATTAATAGGTGTAAATATTAACAGTTTGATACTTTTTTATTATTAATTCTTGTGTCAAGAGTGTTTTTTTTTTTTTTGTCACCAATTAGTTTATGAAGGGGAGTAACAAATTTGTATTAAATGACATAACATTTTACTTTCTCATTTTTATTAAATTTTAATTCAGAAGACTGTTTTATTATAATAAATTTATATAAAAAATACTTTTAATTGTCATTTTTAGAATAATATATAAGAAAAAAGTTTATTATTTTAATAATTATTTTATTATTAAATTAATTTTTAATTATTAAATATACCCATGAACGGATTATATTGTCTACCAGAAGCTGAAATAATTTGAATAAACTCAAGTATACTTTGTTATATTATTTTAAAACTCATAAAAATGAAATTAGAAAAGAAAATATTCTATTTTTATTTTTAAAGAAATTTGTGAATAATAAGAGTATGTGTGTACTTTAAATCTAGACTTCTCGAAAATAATTTTCATTGTCCATCTATTAATGAATATTTAAATAATTAAAGATTTAACTATTGCGTGATTGTATACTGTAAATTAGAAATGGAAGTTATTAAAGAGAAAGCAATATTAATAAGTAATTAGTTTAGGTAAATGTTGTTTACTATAAATTATGGTTTTCATTTTTTCAATTTGTCTTGCTAAAGCAACATGAAGCAGATAAGAAAATTTTCTTTAATTTATAATACAGATAATAAAATCTTCTTCTTCTTTTTCCTCGCCTTAATCCCAACTTCTTGGGATCGACAACCCTTATCCTAAACTTGCACTTGACGCGATCTCCCATATCATCTAATTTCAAATCAGCCGCTCTCATATCGCATTCAATTACATCCTTCTAACTCTTTTTTGGTCTTCCTCTTCCTCTCTTCCTTCAACATTCATTTCTATAACTGTTCTTACACAACTTCCAATTCCTCTCTCCTCATAACATGACCAAACCATCTAAGCTATTTTTTCTTATCTTATCTACGATTGACGCTACAATAGTACAGATAATTAATAAAATATAAAAATACTCGTTATTCAATGGATTTGTTAAAACTTTCTATTGTAATACAGTTAGTCTTGAAACGAATATCTCGTTTGTATGATAAATAAAAGTAAATAACAAGTTTTGAAACTTGATAACCTTCAAGTATTATTTAAAACTTTTCGATAATGAAAACGAAATAGTTTTTTTTGGACGAGACATGCTTGAAACTCGTACACTTGATTGAATGCTTATTGCTTTTTCTATAGGGGTAAGCTAAAAATATTTCAAAAAGTATTATATTTCTACAAATACAGTAGTGGTTCATTATCCAATAAGATTTATGGTAAAGTTGTTGATTTTAAGTCGATGTAAAAAATAAAGAATTTTATTGTCACCCTTATAAATCTTAGTTTCGTTTTATTAAAAAAAAAAAACAGTAATATAATAACAACACTTGGAATATTATATAGGATAATGAAAGTAATTTTGTCTCAATAATGGAAAATTTCAAATTTATCTTAGGTAAAATGATAAGTCAATTATGTTTAATCATATTTTAAATTTATTGAACGTATTTAGACAAATAATTCTGCATCGTGTCATACTTAAAAAATGAGTATTCTTATTTGAAAAAAAATAATTGATCGGACACTAGTAAAAAATAAAATCATTTTAAAGGCAAAAAAAAAAAAATTTCAACTATTAAAAATGAAAAAACGAGACATTGCATATAATCATAATTTAAGATTAGAAGTGTCGGTATCATCCTAAATAAATCGCTGTATATTGATCTATACTGAATACATTTACTATAAATGATGACGTAACCATTTATTAGCAAAATGTTCAACTTTTAAAGAAACCGTTTATCTTAAGTGATCCTAATGTATTTTATTCACGGCTGATTTTAATGCAAAGTATTGACTCAAATTGATTTATTGCTGATTACATATAACGAATAATATACGGGTGGTCGTAAAATTCGGTGAAAGTTTAAGTTTGCAGTTCATTAAACGGTCCATTAAAAAGTACCATCGGTTGCAAAATGAACTTATACTCCTATATATAGAACGTATATACTTCTATACAAAAAGTGCGACGATAGTAGCGTGAGAAATAAAAAAAAAATGGGTCACGTTAAAAATCACCGGTTAAATGTGCTAAATCCCTGAAACTTTTATTTCTGAATAAAGTTTGTTGTTAGGTTTGAATAAAGGATAGAAATGTTTGTATATTTTTAAAGCTTGAATTTCAAACTGTAGAATTGTTGTGACAAAAGATTCGATGATACTACATTGTTTTTGTGTGATGTACTTTAGATTAAGAAAAAAATAGATTAAAAAAAAAAATTACCGAGTGATTTTGCAATGAATGAATTTGCTTTTATAGCCATTTAACAAGTTTTCATCAATTTATATGGTTTGTTAGATCATCCAATCGCATAAAATATACTAAAACATTTTAAGTATTTGCATAAGTTCAGTAAGAACTTTATACGTCAATTTCACTAATATTTAAACTTAACAATTGTAATGTATTATTTAAGTGTGTATATTCTTCAAAGAAACGAAACTTGTGTAACTTCTACATCATTTTACTGTAGTTATGTCCACTCAAAAACTTTAATTTACTTTCAGTTATATGTTTATATATTACATATAATTATTATATTATGATATATTACGGGTCAGTTATTTCCGCATACATTTGAAGTGTAACAACCAGACAAGTTAATTTTTTTTATTTTTCAGGAGAAACAATTCTATCAAATTAATTTTATTAAAAGCGACGGTAAAATGTTTTTCCTTAATGAAATATCTCCACAAGTAAAAGGAGTATAGAACACATTTTTGTTCTGAATTACGCAAAAAGATGGTATTTATTCAAAATTTGAAAAAATGATTATTTACTGATAAAGTAAGACTTATTTGGTTGTCGCATCGAACACATTAATTTAAAAATCTGATCAGACGTGTCTATTGAAATTTATAAATTGTTATTTGGAAACGTACTATGCATGTCTTCTAGGGGACATGTATTGGGAATATGTACCTCAATGTTAAGGCATTGATAGTGTTCCATTCTGTTCCACCGAAGTGTACAGATTTTTCCGCTCTCCCCAACAGAAAAATCAAAATTTTTGAATTGATGTTAAATTAAAAAAAAAAAAAACGTTAAGAACTCAACTAAATTGCTTTTGTTTTGTAATTTGTGGGGCACCAACAATGTCTATTGTTTGTTCCACTAACATTTAATTTTTCGATGTAGGCAGGATTATTTTTCATCATTGACATTATTTTTTTTTACATTTATACTATTTAGTAAGTGTACATGATGCATCAAACTTTACTATAAATATACATGCACAGTTTTGTTTATTCTAAATTCTGAAAATTGTTTTGTTTCGTTTTTAACAAGTAAACATCTATTTGGAAAGATAATACACTTTTTTTTACATATATATAAAAATAATTCTTTCTGTTACATTGGTACTATTTGAATTCTTGCCGCCTACGAAATAGTTTCAAATTATTGTAAAATAAAAAACAATTTACTTTTTGTTTTAAATATTCCAAAAAATGTGATCTTTTGATTGTAATTTTTTGTTTTATTCATATTTTATGCGCAGAATGTCATTTATTTTTATAAAATAAAATAAACTAAAGTTAAATAACATTCAATTTTGTCCACAATTCTATCATAACTATTATAAAATAAAACAGTTTAAATGTTATGAATAGAGTCCGGATTTTTATAAAAATTTTTACATTTTGTTACGTTGTTCTAAACACATTAACCAGTAAAATTTGTATTAATAGACTTTAAAATTAGTAATGTGATCCAAATGTGGTTATATTGTTGGGAGTATTCGTCCCAAACCTTTAGGAGGGTTATTAGCCCTAAAACAGATAATATTTTTACGCTACTATATATTTCAACAACAAATTTGCACAAACAAAATGTATAAATTAATATAATTCCAGATTCTAGTTATGAAAACTATTTTAAATACTTCATATTTTTCAGTAATATCAATAATTTATACGCGTATAAATTATTTATATTGCTGAAAAGTAGAGTATTTATATCTATTTAGATATGCCAAAATAGTAAATAGCTACCAAACCAACAGAGGTGAAATTTGCATATGCTGTAACATGTGAGGTGGAGAAATAATAACCGAATCGTTTACCATTAAATTATGATGGTAAAGTTGATAGATGAGCTGTATTTAGTTTATACAGCGACCATAGCATTCGTAATAGGTATACAATTTTGGAATCTTTTGAAGTATTTTGGTATAGAGTATAATGTATGTTCTATTGGTAGAAGATAATAAATATTATCAACCATATTTTATGATTTATAAAGCTCTCATATCATTAGGAACCATTTTAAAAAATGCAAATAAATACATGATATAAATATAAATAAATTTGTATTATCCTCTCAATTTTTATTTTATTGAGATTTCTATAATGTATTTTAAAACTAATTAGGCTCATTTATAGCTATAGTTATAAATATACATAATATAAAATGTATAAGAAAAATATTGATTGTGTACTAGACAAGTTAAAGAAAAAAGGAGGTTATCTTTTGTTTTACAAATTTACTTTTATCTAAGTTAAACTTCTGTCTTGTAGTACCTCTAAAACCAAATAAATTCTTTAAAACTCTTAAACTATCGTATTCCAGATGCATGTTATCATTTTTCTAAGAATATAAAATGCATATGTTACCATCTTATGTTAACTTTTAAAAGTTATCAGATAAAACTTTGTCAACAATTTTTTCATTCTTTGGCATAACATAATTTTAGTGGTTTTAGTTAAATGTTTTCAAGAGCTGGTAAAGCTTTTGCAAAAAAATTAATCTTTTCTTTTAGATAAATATATATTTGTAAATTATATATAAATCGGGTGATCTATTTATCATAACCCAAATAATTACTTTCAAAATAAAGTAATTTCGGGAATATTTTTTTGGGCTTTTTTTGGTTATATATACTTAAAAACCAATGTGTTATATTAATATAACGTATCATATTAAGTAGATTTCTTTTAAGTACTTTCTCAGTTCAAAAATTTACCAATAAAAACCTTAGTAAAAAAATTATTGTAAATATATAGTCGACATTATTATTTTGTTTATTAAACAAACATTTTTATTATATTAGATAATTTGTCAAACAAACAAATATTTTGTTCGTGTAACAAAAACATGATTGATTTAACAATAAAAAAGTTGTTGGCTGTATTTTTTCAGTGTTATATTTTATGAGGGAGTTAGTTTTATTTTTTTATATAGCGAAATTTTAACATACTATTAAATAGAAAATGATAAGCTGATAACAAATTACGAAGCAGTACTTCGCCAGCTATTAACATATATATATATATATATATATGTGTGTGTGGTGATAATTAGAAAGCGGGTATGACTAAAAATATCACAAAATGTTTTTCAACCACACTTAAAATTATATGTAACGAAGAAAAGTCATAGGAAAATATTCCCATAACTGGTTTTATTTTGCAAGTAATTGATCATTCTATGTATATATCACTATTCCTTAATAAGTGGACTTTTTTTCATTTGTTTGCTTTAGAGTTATTAAATTCACAATTAAATAATTAAACAAGAAAGTATACCTTGTAAATAAGCATTGGTACTTGTTAAAAATATATTTATACCTAAAATAAAGCTTTTCGAAGTCATTTTTAATTAAATATTAGAATGAAGGAAGTCTTTGTGAGATGTCTTTGGTTTCAATCAGTGGCAGTATACTAATTTTTCAGGCGGGGGTGAAAATGACCAAAAAAAAAGTCAATTGTTAAAAATATGTCTAGATTTAGAATTTTTTATCTAAACACAATTACTTTATACTCTAGTCCATAGATGTAATAAAAATTTTAATTGTATCATATTTAACGAAATTCAGATTAATTTTTTTTAAAGAGCACCTGCCAAGGAGGGCGATTAGTCTATCGCTTCACCCTTATAACTACCATTAGTTACAATTAGCAGTATTGTACTAGATACTAAATATTTTTTAACGTTATTATCAATGTATTCGCCAATTTATTCTTTCAATCAAGTATGGATTAAGGGGACAAGGGCCTGCGGTAATAGGGACTACAAAGAAAAAACCTAGTCTTGTATTACCACTAATTGTTAAAATAATTGTAATAATATTAGTTATATTATTATTATTGTTTATCTCTTGTAGTTTTTAATTATGTTGTAATAAAAATATTGTTTACTTTTTGAAAAAACTTTTCTTTGGTCCTATTAAAAAAATCAGGCTCCGGGCGTTAGATGATATTTAACCCTGCCTTCAATGATTTTATTGAAAATTATACTGAATATTTAATATTAGGTAACTTCTATGTATACAACTATATAACTATTAATTATGTCACAACTATTAAAAAAAAATTATAGTCTCTCATTGATATACAAATTCACAATATAACAATAAAATTGTTTCGAATCAATTTTTTAAAGTAAATTTGAAACAGATTACTGTCTTTTTTATAGAATCAATAGTTTAGATTGTTTGGTTTTTTTTTTTTTGTATTTAAAGAAGAAGTTGTAGGATATACTTAGTGAAAAATTAAAACAAAGTCTATTGTCATATATTTCTAATGATATACTATTTTTTTCTTTTTAAGTCTATTTTATTTTATTTTGTACAATACTATATGTGTATAAATTGTTGAGTAAAACTTCAAAACCAAAAATCCAATTATTTTTCAAGACATTGCTTTGACGTTTTAAACAAAATCACTTAGTATTAATAATCATGTTAGAAATAATATACGTCAGAGTGACTAAAATTTACAGAAATGATAGTAAATCTTTTGAGATGTATCCGTTTGTGATTTATATCACTATATCATTAATATATTTCTTCTAAATCACCTACTAAACTCTCAAATATTAAATTTTGATTACTATAAAATATAGTATTAACTTTGTCTGTTTAAAATGTTGACTATTTAACTAGTAAGCTATACGTTAATTTAATTTTGTTTGCAAATTTAAACACTATAAATATAAATGTATAAATTAAATTTCCTACACTTCTGGGTGCAACTAATCAGATTAAAAATAATTTGAATTCTAAGTAGAAAACACGTGTTAGTGTATTACTGAGAAAAAATGTGCTTTAAACATTAAAGGAAAATCCAATTATAATAAGTAAGTGAAGCATAAGTATTGGTGAACTAGCAGAAAAATTTCAAGTGCTTGTAGAATTTACTATAGTCATCATAATGTCAAATCATAAACTTTTAAAAACTACTAATATATTTTTACGACTTTTAACTTTATGAATAACGTAAAAATACTTTATTTGAGCTAGGAAAAGTTTTATGTTGCGAATATATTTAGTCTATGAATATTATAATTTATTGTATTCTAGGACAAACTATTAAGTCCGTCAAAGGGTTTTCATTTTTATTTAGAGAGTAATGCAATTTTTCAACTTATCTTCGTATATTTTAATCTAACACAAACTGTTTTTTCTAAATCTATTCAAAAGAAGATTTTAAATTAATTTCTCATAACAAAAATTTTCCAAAAGAAATAGAATTTTATCAATAAAAAATCTATATAAAAATAATAATACAGTTAAGATACAGCACTGTGGGGATTATAATAAAATAAAATCATTCAGTTATTAAAATTATTAAGCGCTTCGATGAGATTGTACTTAAAGAAAGTTCAATTTTGATTTTCATTAGTTACAATTTCAGTTTTGAAATTAAAATTCTAATTTATCATAAGCAAGGAAGGACTGTCTTACTGTGCTTTAACACACTCATATGGTGATCATTGTGACTATGACCGAAAATTGGTTGGCCAGCTACTCGAGGTTAGTGCTGTGGCTACAATTATTAACAATGTGACATTTTTTTTATATTATACATGCCGCAAATAGTTGCACATAAATAATAATAATGTATCCATAGACGGATAATTGATAAAAATTTTTAGAGGGGCTAGAATAATTCAAGTTGGATCTTACATTATTATAATTACAAAAAGTCTTAGAACATTTTTAAAAATTAAAAATATATCTAGCTATGCTAGAAATAATTTGCTTAACCTTATTTTTACATATTTATTAATATTACCTACATGTTTGAAATTATATATGTATTATTTTAATATAAATAGTATGAATAATAATATAATATAATATAATACATCTAGATGTATTAGACAAAAAAAAACAGTTTTTAATAATTATTATTGAAACAATTCAAATTTGTATCAATTTTTTATTTATAATCTTAAAACGTAATAATGAACAGGTAACATAAATATAAATCACAGCCAAGTTAAACAAGAAAGTGTAATACTCTTTTATTAAAAAAAATTCAGTTTTGTGATGGCTACAACTGTTTATATTTATGAGTACCAATTATACGTATTTAATCATGTTTGTGTATCTATAACAGGTATACACAATATATTTTTTTTACTGAAAATATTCTATGGGGGGGAAAGGGCAGCAATCGTCATTCCTCATAACGTGACTGCAACCAATATTAAAAAACGTGAATTTCACTAGCTACATTAACGCTATAAACTAATGTTATTTCAACCCTGTAAATATAATTAAATTCGAAATTCCGATAGTCTTAGGTGAGAATCTACGTGCAATTGTGTATGACCACAGCCGCACTTGAGATTGAAATAACCACTTATTTTTTACGTGTATGTACAATTGCACAACGATTTTTCGGCATATCATATAACTAGGTTAGAAACACTTAATTGGTAAATATTTATAACTATGATAAAAAACTTTGTACTTGGTTTTACTCAAACTAAATTTCGATTACTATTATCGTTTGCAGAACGATAAATACAAAGAAACAAAATTAAGTTCAGCTATAAAGTGAATAACACTGATAGTACGCTGAAGTAATTACATTGAATAAAACTACTCGTATAAACATAATATTGTAATCATTGGTATTCCACAAGTAAGTTGCGTTTCTTTTTATCGATACTCAATGATCGTGTGGGGGCGATGTCGATATTTTAGGAACTCCCGGCCCGACACCTCCCGAAGAGCATGTGGACGCAGACAATCAATCCTATCATTTTCTATGGATCAGTCGATGTACTCGATCACTTTAGAGATGATGAGTAACGGTTGCTACCGAACGATAATATCTCGGCTATTGTTACTTCGGCAGCATCCGTGATACGTTTGTGATAATAATGAAAACGTTATTTGTATGGATTTTTATTATTTCAATTAAGGGTGCAATACAAGAGTTGAAAATTTACGGGTCTACGGCATCAGCTGACATTCAATGTACGGAAACCGAAATTCTACAGGTAAGTGAAAATTACAATACCGGGTATGGTCATAAAAAAAAAAAAGTACAAAATACCGAAATGGAAACTGGCTTTCAGTTTAACAATATAGTAATAATATATTGTGGTGCGACATTTGACATGACATAAGTAATGCCACCCAACAGAATACTGTTACCGCTGCTTTTTTATTTTTATTAAATGTATTTACATTATAATAGAATATTAAAACAGTATTCAAAAAACGGGTTTGGATTAGAATAATAAAATTACTACAAAATTAAAAATTATAATGATAATAAATAAAATATATATTTATAAAAATTTCCACATTATCACTAATGATGATAACAATTGAAGGACGGCTCCTTTTTCTTTTATTTACAATAATTCTCAATAATTAATATTTTAATAAAATATTTATTTTAATATGATTTTTACTTTTTCATTAATTTAAAAATAATCAAAGTTCAGTTTTTATCCTGTAGAGTATTGGTCATGCAAGTAGATACGATTTTGTATTCGTATATTGCAATAGTGGTTTTTTGCTCGTGCAGCTTAGCTTAACTTAATAATAAAACGCAGTTGGGCATATTAATAATTATTGAAAAGTGATAATTTATGTTTACTTATATATCACATGAAATGAAGAAAATGTAACAATGTATTTAAATTTGTAGCAGTCAAATACGTTTGTAAAATGAAAATTAAATACTGTAATGTGAAGAACAATTCTATTTAACAAATTATTTTACAAAAATCAATCTTTAAATTAAGTTTTTAAAAAATATTAAATAAAAAATTTCAATTTTATTCATGAATGTGTGTAGATATTTCCAAGAGTATGGCCAAGGTATAATAAAAAGGGTAACCCTTTTGACGAAAATAATTGTAAGCTCAATATACTTTTGAAAAGAATTATTTAACATTTTCTGATATATAACACCCTCACAATAGAATCTTAAGAGATCAAGCGATTATTTTAATTATCATTTTTAATTTACGTTAATTAATATTGCGAAAAGTATTTTTAATGGTGATTAGGTAATATTTAAAAGTTTGTATAATATGAACTATACAACTATAGGGTTTCGAGTTAAGTTCACAGAACTTGGATCGATAAATTTACTTTATAAAAAAAAATGTGGGCAAATGTAGATGTCAAATAAAACAAATCTTTTGTTCACTAAAAAAAAAAAGAGGGATTCTAAAATCTTATGCTGGTACTGAGTTTATTTATATTTTATTGAAATTATAAACTACAATTTTAGAGGGATAAGCTGCTTACATTAATTAAATTATTGGTATTGCGTATCAAAGTCATATGAATTATATCAATACAACTCTTAAGTAGTGGTTCTGAAGAATTTATACTTGGAGAAGCTAAATTTTATATATAACTATTGTGTTTTGTTATTTGTGATGTTTTATACAATGAAATTAAACGTAGGTACGTTTATAATTTTAGCTGTCATTCATCAAACTTATTTTAAACCCAAATTCTGATTCAGGAAGATGATACCCTTCATTCTTTCACTCTTCACTTTTCCAGTATACTTTGATTTTATAATAATATTAAACAAAACCACACAATTAAAATCTTTATGATAGTTTTCACTATCCAGACAAATTCGTGAATTGAGAACATATAGACTTGAACTACAATGTATATGCAAAATTAGATCTTTTTATATTAAATGTACAATATTATGGTAAAAATTATTTAATAATTTTATGAAAGTTTCACTAATAGATACAGTTCAAGTTTTAAGTTAGTTTATCTATATTAGTATAAACATATTAATTTACTTTCTAGTTAAATATAACTCAATATAAGCTTAAGTATAAATCATTTTTTATAATGACACTCCCAAGATATAAAATTATTAAATGGCCTATATATCATAACTATATCGAAGTTTAATGTAATAGTCTTTTTTTTAATAAAATCTGGTATTATTCATGAAACATGTTAAGCGTGTCAACCTTAGGTTCTTTTATATTATCATCGTTGTGTGCTTTTTATCCTAATTGCATGTCCCCGTTTAATTTATTCTTATAATTTATTAACGTGTAAAACCCATTAAAAGCGCAAAATAATAGAAGAAGTCGTCCTTTGTCAACAATTTTCAGTAGATTTTCAATTACTTTTTTAAAACTAAAGTATGCTGAAAAGCTATCAAGAGTTCAATTAAATGCGTCTAAAATAGTGGTGAATTATTTTACTTCAAATGTTTTTATCGTTATCGAAACTTGACAAATCGATCATGAATAGTAATAATTGAATATGTACATTTTATTAAATGATAAAGTAAAAAAAGTGAAATGGAATAATGCAATTAATTAAACGACTTATTAACTAAAAAGTAATATAGAGATAGTTTTAAGTATTATTTCAATGTACTATACATTACTAAAGTAAATCATAGATTTCATATTTCACAAAATATTACATTATAAATATTTTACATGTAAAAATGTCTGGGTTGCCTCACTAAACTGATATCAGGTGTGATATTATTATAGTAAATTATTATTTTTTTTATTAAACCGATGAAATCACTTCAGACACAAGATCTTACGATCATTACTTTTAGCTTTTTGATAACATAATTAATGTAACCATACTTAAATCAATGCTCTATTATTGATTTCAATATAATTATTTTAGAAATTAGAAATTAGTAAAAATACTTTAATGTCAGATGTCTCATGGACCATATGATCTATTTTATTTGGAAATATTTACAAAAACTCATAAAACATATTTCATTTGTTAAAATTATACTTATCAAGTTTTAAGGGTAAATTCATTAAGTAAATTGTATTAAGTTAACTACAAAATTGTTAGTATGATTGTTTGATTTAAATGTATATATATATATATATATATATATTGGTTTCATACATTTTTTGAACATGATAACTAGTTATATAAAATATTTTCATTTTAATACTTGTAAAACCAATTAATTAAACTCGCATTTTATTTTATACATTTTTTACAACATGTTCATAATTGAAAACATAATTTTAATTTCTTATTTCAATAAAAATATTTATAAAGTTTAATATTAATTTCCTAGAATGGGTTATAAATACATTTTGAACAATATGAGCTCCAGAAAAAACTACACCGTTCTTTGTTAGCGCAAAGAAATCGTTATGAAAAATACGTTTATTATAATTTTTCAATCAAATATAAAATTAAAATAAATGTTTTAGAGAATTTTATATTTCCAATATTACTGATCAGATGTCACGTTCAAAATATTTGATCAAAAACAACATACTGTGTTCTAATGATATAAGATATCACGGGATTTAATACTTTTTAATTTATAAAATATTTATACACTGTTTTGTTTGCGTCTACTTCGTAGTCATAAAAATGTTTGTAATAGATTCACCTTTGAAGTAAAAATGATTTATAATATTAATTATTATTATTATTTACTTTTCTAATTAACAATGCACTATGCATTTGTTTGAGTATTTTAAGATGTATGTATAAATAAAAAAATATACTAAGGTTAAGTGCTGTTGAATGCAACACTTACAACATGTTCAATTGATTAAGTGAAATCTTATTGATTAATTTCTTCTCGGATGTTATACGTTTCAGAAATTATCACAGTGCAACGTAACACAAATAACACTACTTAAATTGATTTTTTAATATAAACAGAAGTCATAAAATTACCAAGTTTGATATGATATTTGTTAATTGTAAGTCTTGTGTTTGGTTCTTGTCAATTTTTACACATGCTGTTTATTCGTGTATTTTTATAGTAGATGGGATTTCCACCATACCGATAAAATAAAAATATTTTAATATCCAAAAAACCTTCTTTGTTGGATTATTTACGACATTTACTGAAATTGAAGAGGCAATTTTTAAAAGTATTTTAATAAAACTTGGAAACGTTTTAAATATTAAACAACTTTTCTTAAAAAATATAAAAATATATTATTGTTAAAAAGTGAAAAATGTAGCTGTTATAATTTTAAACAAATGCATTAACGAATCTTTGTTCATTTTACCA
This sequence comes from Daktulosphaira vitifoliae, assembly GCF_025091365.1. NCBI lineage: Eukaryota > Metazoa > Arthropoda > Insecta > Hemiptera > Phylloxeridae > Daktulosphaira > Daktulosphaira vitifoliae. The sequence goes on from NW_026099576.1 coordinate 20,780,936, forward strand.
AAATAAATAAAGCCTTGAAAACTGTGATATTTTACAAAAATTACTATTTTTGACATTATTAAATAAATATAAGGATTTACATTTTGTTTAAATATTTTTAAAAAAATTATATACATTACCATAGTATTTAATTTGTATCTTTTAGATATTTCTCCCAAAATTTTATTGAGTTCAAAAAATTTAAATAAGAAAAATAATAATCGTACAGTTATTAAGTAAATGATTAACAACTATGTAATAATCTTACACATTTTTAATTGACTTCAACTTTTTAATAATATATACTATTAGAAAGATGTGGTATGTACCTTGATTCATTATAAACAAATCAAAATATTAATGACAAATGTATTTTTAGAACAAAACATTTTTTGGGGAATATTTTTGTTCGTTTATAAAAAATTGTTAAACTTAAGCCTATGATATAGAGACTTATTTGGTTAACACTAAATAAATTGAATTCAATCATTTAGTACCAAAATAAAAAAAACTTTAAATTGAGTGGATTGTCAATTATGCAAACTCTACTATTCAATATATTTAAATAAGAATCCCGAGACTTAAGAAAATCTTTGCCAAAGTATAAGAACTGATGAGTAAACAAACCTTATATTTATTTATATAACATAGAATGTACAAGAAGATTTGCTCACAAGGCGAATGTTACTTTTTATAAAAAAAAAACATTACGTTTTTATAAATGACTTTACCTTTAAAATATTGAAGATATCAAGTGTAATAATATAAAAAAATAGACTAAGGGAATTTAAAATATTTAACAATTTTCGATTTTATTTTATTCGTAACATTTTGTCTGCTTATTGTTTCTAATAATTACTATTAATCTTAAGATTTCTTAAATCAAATTTTTGAATGATCTTAAAGGTGCTCTTGTCCAATTCTGAAACAAAAATATGAAATAATATAGTCCTATGATTTCATATTTTTGATAATAATAAATTTTGTTGAGCTGCTTAACTTAGAAAATTAACTTTTTGGTATCATCCCTTATACTCTGAACTCATATTTACTTTATATTTTTAAATGGTAACCTCAATTTTTTTATATTTTTCGATTTTTAATGAGTTACAGGTATTTAAGATTTAGAAGCGATCAGAAAAAACATACCCATTTTTAAAAATCGACAAGATAACCACCATATAGTATATAGATAACCGTTACCGTTATATAAAAATACCATCTATCGTATTATAAACCGTGTAACGTAATAAAATGATGTGTATTTGGCCACAGGTAACTATAATGAATAGTACAGATCGTACATCTATAGGTTCAGTGTTATACATTCACACATTTTCAGTTATTAGATTAATAAATTGTTTCTACCACCTGTGAATTTCTTATCTTTAATAATACCACATACATCAACCGACACTATGGTCATAGTATTATAGCCGTCACCTTGAAATGATAACAATTGCCGGTTCATGGAACAGCTATAATTTCAACTGAAAACAGCCGTCACTTTCTAAGTCAACATCGTCCGTTGTCTTACCAAATGGTATACGCCTGCTACGGAGTCATCTTGTTCTAATATAGAAGAAAGCATAACCAACGAAGACGGAGTTAATGATAATAGTCCTACTTCTCAAGGTATGAGTAGTACACTACCGCCAAATACTGGTGACTCTGTCCCAAGAACGTCCAAAAAACGTAAATACGATGAAAGTTATTTGGAGATGGGGTTCATAGAAACAAACGATGGCCAGCCACAGTGCGTAATTTGTTCAAAAGTTTTTCCTAACAGTTCTATGTATCCCGGAAAATTACGTCAATCAACATTTCAATCCACCTTCAGTAGCAATTCTTATGTTGAATTTTGGCTAAATTTGAAAAATACCAGTTTTGATAATTTGAGTCAAAAAGCAATAACAATACTCCTACCTTTTGCTACCACATATTTATATGAGACAGGATTTTCAGCCTATGCGGCTACTAAAACCAAATACCGGAACCGTCTTAATGTAGAACCTGACCTTCGTATCCAACTGTCAAAAATTGAACCAGATATTGCCAAACTTTCAAAAAATAAGCAGCCACAAAACTCTCATTAATTTTTAACTTTTAAAGCAGTATTTTTTTTCTTTATTTTCAACCATAATATTGTAATTTGTTTTTAATATGTACAATAAAATTATTTAAATCGGTCAACAATGAAAACAAGTGTTCATTTTTATCATGTTTTTCATAATATTCACAGAGGGGCACCTAACTAAATTTGGAACAACAAAAGGGCACCGCCGACTAAAAAGGTTGGGAACCGCTGGTATATGAGAACGTGGATCTATTGCTGGCCTGAGTGCCACGACGCCTTACAAATAACTTTTCATCACTTATTGGATATCTTATTTTTAATGTGGTTTTATTATTATTCCTTTAGTCTCTGCATAGTACACTTATCATTTAATTTATGATCTTGTTGTTAAGTTGGCCATGTAGTCAAATTATGAATTTTCATTGGTTATATACAATTTATCTATGTTTTTCATTGATGTTAATGATCACTCCTTATCATCTTTGATTTTTATTTTTTCCCCTTTCATAAGCTGACAGGTCTTCAAATGCGGTTAGAGTGGACATGGTGAACGTCTTATTGGATCCTTTAGATTCATGTAGGGGATGCACATTGACGGTTGTTACATGTCCATTAACCCTGACACATATGTAGGATCTGTCATAAATATTGATTGTTTGAACACTATATTAATGATGTGTCATTGCTCTTTTTAGATAACACAGGCCGTTCCGATGCATAACTGTCTGTAGACAGATTTTACTACAATATATATTATTGTAATGGATCGCACTAACAGTTTCATTTATTGAGCATAAGTAATTGGATATCGTATAATTTACAGACTGATTCTTTTATCTTGATCACTTAATTGATTGAAAAATAATATTATTAATTTTTGAAATATTGGTTCAAAAGTTGTTATCAATCAGTAATTTTCTTAATTAGATCATAAACTTATAAATGAATTTGTTAATTATGTGTGTTGAAAAATTAAAGATGACACCTTTATATGGTACATGAGATGAACATAAAAAATACTTCATAACTGATAAATTAAGAAAAATATAAAAAAAATAAATAAAAAAATTGTTAATAATATTTTTATTTTGCGATTAATTTAGTAGTCAATTATAGAAGAATTACTATGTATAAATATATATAGGTCTGTCTATTTTATGTTAATTGATTACTTTGATTATTTACTGTATTTGTCATTTATTTATTTTATTCTGTTAATATGAATTGACAATGTTATGATTATGTTTCTGTCAAATGGATTTAACTTGTTTCTTTTTGTTTTATTTACCATTTCTTTTAATTTTGTTTGGTTGTTTACTAAAGTAATGAATAATTTGTTATACATTTTTATAATTGTTATATTAATAAATGTTATTCTCCTAGAATAAGGTATAAAATCCATAGTATATTCAGGTTAACTTTTGTTTTGTCTTTGGCTTGCTTTGGTCCATGGTGGAACCTGTTCAGGGTTCTTGTTAAGTTATGCTGGGTAAATATTTAGTTTAGCTTACAACCGGTTATCAATTTAACGACCAAATAAGGATAGTATATAAAAAATAAATGAATACTATTTTGAATATCCCTGAACTTTAAACAGCTGTAACTCGTTGAAAATCGAATAATATAATTCAATTTCATTTTGAAACAAAATAATTCCACTGTATAATAGAATTCATAAAATTATGTAGCTTTCAAATACTCAAAATCATTAAAAGATCTAGGAAGGCAGATAAAGTAAGATGGCACTACTGTCTTTATTTCAATTACAAATTTAGACACTAATTCTTTATTTTTTAGTAGAAGTCTAACAGATTATAACATTATAATCTATAATCTATATTCGTAAGTGCTTAAGCGATAATTTATTTAAATTGTCAGGTATCTCCAAGTAAAATTTTTATAATTAAACATTGAGTATTATTTCCTAATATAAAAAAAAAAAATAATCTATTATTTAATTTTTAAAAAAATCACAACCAACTAATATTAAATAAAAATGATGTATGTGTATTATATTAACCCTTTGTATAAAATAACACAATGATAACATTAAACAATTTTTTTNAAATAACACAATGATAACATTAAACAATTTTTTTTATGAAAATTGTTAATTATAATATTATTTATCTGTCATTATAATTATAATGAAATAATAAAAATAATATGAAATTTGCAAAACAGATGAATACATTTTATTCAAATATCAATAAGATGTGTAGTGTAACATCAAGGACATAATATGTCCTTGATAATTTTTATATATTATATAAAAATTATGAAAAATGAACCAAATTTCAAAATTTGTTATTATTTACATCCTTAAAGATCTTCGATTTAATATTGGATAATTTCATCTAGAATATGATCACTTTCGTAGTTTGGGCTGACAGTTATCCGCTCATTGAATTCAAAGATCACTCGGGCACAAATCTTCCGTTAATTACACTGATTACACTTTTCAAATATGTCTTAAGTTCAATAATGGTTTGCGATATGTTTTTATATATTTATATATCCTAAAAAAAGTCTAGAGGTGTAAGATCTCAAGAATTTAAAAAAAAAAATTAAATGTGTAATCGGTGAAATTAACTAAACCATCTGTGATCGAGTGATCATTAAATTCAATGAGTGGGAACTGTCTGCCAAAATTCAGGAGGTTTTAGATGTTATTTTCCTTCGTTAAATCTAAGAATTTTAAGAATGTAAATTAAAATAAAATAATTTGAAAGTTGATTCATTAATCATCGAGTTATCCCAACCTCAAAAATATGTAGTTAATTATGCTGCACTCTGTATCATTTACATAATCATTTTGTCGATATCTTGAGACTATTTTTAAGTGCATCACCAAAAATTAGTAATTCCAAATATGTATAATATAAATAAATAGATATATTTAATAAACAATCTTATAGCACAACATTAATGTTACAATGTAAAGGTTTCTACTTATATATTAACAAAACATTAAAATATGTATTACGCAATCACACGTATTTCTGTTGTCTTTAAAACTACTCCTAAACGTCACAAAGAAATATATATTTGGCTACATGAAAGTAAATGTTCCAGGAATATTAGAAACACTATTTGCATGGTGGGAGTGTTTCATTAACGTAACTATTATGTTTTAGTTATAAAATAATAACAGATGAGAAATTGGTAAATAATTTATAAATTAAAGTTTCAAACTAATACAGCTATAAGGTTAGTAGAGTTTAGTATGATAATGCGTAGTAATTAAAATTAAAAATTAAAAATAATTATTCGAGATTAAATCTAAAAATACTTTATCAATAACAGCTATTAATTACATTGATACCTAGTATTGTTGCCGTTCTCTGTTCATTTTTCATCAAATTGTATTATTAAAAAAAAACAACAAATAAAATAGATTATAAATTGTTGAAGTATAATAATAAATGATAAATTATTATTTTTTAAATCTTAAAAGTTTTCATGTTGTCTCGAGATTTTTTAGTAATAATGATTTTTAATTAGCAACTTGCAATTAGTAAACAACAGTAATTAAAATGGAAATCGGAATTGTTCTGTTATTAATTTTCACGTCTTTTTAACGAAATTTGATGAGAATAAGAATAAAGACTTTTGTTTAAGCGTCCTTCATTCCTTGCTCGACTGATTGTCATTTTCATAATGATACAATTATTAAAATATTACCAGAAACAACGTCAGATCTTGTTCTAAAAATATGGATATTGTATTTAAAGGCATTTGAATCAACTTATGATTTATAGAATATACTGCAAGTAAAATTTTCAATCACAATTTTTAAAATGTCATTTAAATAAATGCAATTATTCAAGACTACAGAAATATTGTTCTGAAAATAGAAATATCATAATACATCATTTAAACAAAAAAAAAAACATTCACTGCCCGATACATCATTTCAAATTGATGATCAGTAAACATAAATATAATTTAAAATCCTTTATTTACATTATCTACCTAAAAGTAGAAAAACAAAATTAAACATTTCCCATCTCTTTGTTTATAGACTTGTTATATTTCTCACGTATTTTTCTGAAATATGAACTAACTTTTATCCTCATCTTACAAAAACGTTAAGATGATGTTTGTTTATTATGTTTATTTTGCAGCATTCATATTTGCTGTCATTGGTATGAAATCTAAAATCGTTCTTGGAAATATATCAGAATACATGATTTATATGTTTATAATGAATAAGTAAAATTCATAACAGGTAGTTGATAAATGATAGTTTTCTTTTTTATTGAGTTGTGCTAAGTATGAGTAAAGCTAATTTAAGCTATTCTTTATAATCGTTAATATTTATTGTATGTATGCTTAATTAAGAATCATTTTAATATATATACTTTAAATAAAGTAGAGTTGTTTAAAAAAAATGTATTTCATTAAGTGTTTTATTAAATATTTTACTATATGTTACAATTTTAGTTTCGATACATAGTCTCTGCTATGTATATGGTATGGTATTAATTTTACTACTATGTGTTTTTTTTTTTTGTCTGTGGCCACTTTTTCACTGCTCTGTTTGTACTGAATTGTTCAATAATACGTCAATAGATCACAATTCGTATCTAGTTGAAGACATTGTCCTTAAAAATTTAAAAATTTCCTTCGTTACCCGTAAATGGGGGATATTCCCCAAAAATTCAACATTCTTTTAATCAGTAATCGACATTTTTTAATCTTATTTTTATTAAAACAGTCATAACATTTTAACAAAATGTACGAATTTAAACAATTTTTTTTAATAACATAGGTATTTATATTTGATATAAATTTATTGAAAACTTGACCCTTTACATGCCCACAGGAACTGATTCAAAATATCATTTTTTTGACGAAAAGTAACTTTTTCAACTTAAATTTTGAAAATGTCCCGGGAATACTGCACAATTTAAATATATGTTAAATTTAAACTTATGTTGGGTAGAGTGTGGCAATAGTTGATACCTGTCTTCAGGCTTCTTGTGGCGATCGTGTATGACCGGTTCGAACGTGTTCATGCGAGTGTCATAGTTTCAGCTTCGATGCAAAGCTAAGAAGGTAGTAATTTTAATATATCTTTTTTGATTTTTTTGTGTCTGTGAACGCTCAATTTCAGCCCTCGCTGAACCGATTTATAGCTCAACATTCTTATTTTTTAATTCGGACTATTTCTCTTTATACGGGGGTTTCAAACCTTTAAAAATGCGTATAGAAAGTAGAACTTTTTCAACTTAACTTTTGAAAATGATCCGGAAATACTGAACTTTTTATGTATACCTTAAATTAAAGTTTAGGTAACATACTTTATTTTGAAAAAATAAAAATTGACCTCATGAGTTGTCTTTGTGGTCAAAACAGGCATTAAAGTTAAATAAAAACGTACGATTTTTGTGAAAAATTTCTGGATTTTATATTTTACATTAGCTTCGATGCGAAGCTGAGAAGGTATTGGTTTTACTAAGATGTTTTTTTTTTTTTTTGTATGTCTGTTACCACTTTTTCTCAGCCCTCACCGAACCGATTTCTTTCAATGATACGTCAAAAGATCACAAATCGTATCTAGTTGAAGACATTTCCCTCAAAAATTGAAAAAAAATCCCTTGTTCCCCGTAAATGGGGGAAACCTCCAAAAAGATTACAAATTTAAAAATCGCTTATTTTCAAAAATTTTTCAATTTTTTTTACTTAAAATTGCTATAACTTTTTTAAAAATAACTAAATCAATATAAATCTTTTTTTTATAGATGCATGATGTCTTTACCTATCATTTGGTATATTTTTTTTTTATAAATCTGACTTTTTACCTACCTACAGGGGGGATTCAAAATTACAACTTTTTCAACTTAAATTTTGAAAGTGTTCCGGAAATACTGATACTTTTATATATATCTTAAATTAAAGCTTATGTAACATACTTTATTTTGAAAAAAAATTTGACATCTAGATTTGTCTTCATTGTGAAANGACAACTTTTTCAACTTAAATTTTGAAAGTGTTCCGGAAATACTGATACTTTTATATATATATCTTAAATTAAAGCTTATGTAACATACTTTATTTTGAAAAAAAATTTGACATCTAGATTTGTCTTCATTGTGAAAATGACTACCGTATTCAAAAATATGCTATCTTTGTGTTAAAATTCTAGGTTTTGTATTTTATTTTACTTTAAAATACCTGACAAGGGGAGTATATTGTTTTTCATAAATATTGTATAAATCAAATTTATACAGCATAGAAAGTTAAACTTATTTAAATTTTTTTGCTTTTTTTAAGTCGAGAAAAATAACTTTGAAATTTTAACTAGCTTAAATTGCTATTTTTTTCAGTCGATGGAAGCGACGTACGGTTGCCGAGTCGGTAACACTTATGTCTTCCGCACTTGGGGTATTCGTATGGCAAGGAATTTTTTCCATTTTTTTCTTAATTCTAATGAGAATTCAATATTATGAATTCGAAAAAAAAAGTCTAAAATAAATTTGTATTTTAGAGACAGATAAAATCAAGTCCAATTTTATCTAAACCAAATTTTTAGTTTTTTTGATATGTGAAATTTTGTTAAATGTCTTTGGTTCCAATTATATATTCTCCGATTAGTTAATAAAATGGTAATTTTAGTGAAATCAAATAATACAAAAAATGTTATTTTTATTTTCCTTGAAGCATAAAAAAAGATTCTTCTACCATTCAAAGAGTAATTTCCTTTCAGTTTTTTTTATCGGGCTTGGCTGATAATTAGTCGTTTCATTTGGACAATACAAAATTAACGAACACATTGTTTTTAGAGATACGTCCTTTTGCAATTGTAGGTCTGAATTGTATTGTAAAATTAAAGAATTATAATTCCATTTAACTGACAAATGAATAGTCCATTTTAAAAATCCCATTTGTCTGAGACATGAAAGTTTACAGAGGAAGAATAAATCTATTCTATATTTTATTTTTAAATATATTTTTTAAACTTCCTTTGGTTAGAAAAACGACATAAGATGCATGAATACCTTCAAAGAGTCATAGTTACTTTCGCCGTCCGTTTGAGGAGACGGATAGATACTCATCCAACGGATGCAGTGGTGCGAAAAGCTTCAGGCCCAGTAGACCGTATGCGGAGACCGCACTGCAGGCTATTTACCCGTCATAATAATCACGAAGACAGCGTGAGACAATGCCAGGATACCGTAGTTCCTTATCACTCAGTATAGCTGAATCCTTACTAGAGGGTTTCTCAAAACCCGCTACCTCTATTCTCTTTAGCCATTTTTTTTTTTTTTTTGGTTGCACGGCATAACGCAATCTAGAACCGCTAATCGCCCAGGCGATTTTAGTGAGGAACCCGGTCAGAGTGCGGCCCTCCGCCCGTTAAGAATCATGCGCGTAAAAGGACACAAGACCAACCATGTTTCCATCAAAGCTGAACCCAAGCTCAATCGAGTTCGACCCACCCAACCGATGAAGATTACCCGATTTACCAGGATTAGCTTAAACAACCTTGGACTGGGTGCGGTCGATGATACAGTCTTTCTGTCTACGCTCGTTACTTCAATGATCAAGACCCTATCCACAATAGAACTGCTGAGACAAAAAACCTGTTCAAAAAGAAACCTGGAATAGAAAAATAAAAGCTTTTAGGGGCAAACTACGTTAGATAAAGAGTTTACCCGAATACCTTAAATTACCCTAAATTAAAATAGTAGATTACACGACTAGAAAATGTTTATTTTTATGTTATTAAAAATACATGACCTTTAAGTTGTTAGATTTTTTCAAATAAATTACAATAGTTATATACGTTAGGATAAAAACATTTATCCGTGTAATGACTAACATTCAAATTCGACAAAAAATATATTTTTACGTATGAACACTATGTACACAATAAACTTGAATGAAAACATTTTACCTACAAGGCATAACATAATTACACTAAAATTTTGTGCTATCGTGTATTCGTTACAACTGAAATACGTTAGGGTTTCCAACAGATGCGTATGCATCTTTACTTTCATATTGAAAACGCTATAATTCTTAGATTTCTGATATTCCTCTAGTGAACGAAAAACAAAAATTATTATTTTGGAAAGAAGAAAGATACATACAATAATAATATTTCCATAAGATATGTATTTATATCTATAGATTCATAAAAAATGATCAATTGATTTTGACCAAAACAACGACTTAAAAAGTTTCTCAAATGAAATACCGTATAATATTATGACCTCAATCATGTTATTGCGAGTTCAAAGTGTTCATGAATATTAAATTTTGTTTTGAATCTATATCATTCTACAAGAGAAGACTATTTAATACCTTGAAAATGTCGTGAACGACAATAATTTAACGTATACAACGTATATTATAACACGTGTGTAATACAAGAATTGTTTCATAAACTCGTAGTTCTGTTGTAATATTAAATTTTTAGAGTTTTACTTTAAATTTAAAATGACATTTATTTTTTGCGTTCCCAGCGGCGTTGCGCGTTAGATGCCCTTAAATCATATGTCATAATATGTTCAAGTTTCCATCTTCATATGCGATAAACTATATGCATTTGGTGTACTGTTGCTACTTATCTGCAGAGTGACTATAATAAAACTGCCACTTTAAAAAAACGTTTGGTTAACTATTAATAACGGGGGTATTTATTTATTTTTATGAAATAGCATGAATACTTTCTCCAGACTCTCGTAGAGATTTGTGTCATAAAACCTCATCTGATAAAGTACAAAAAAAGTTAATTCTTGAAAACGTGAAATGTTAAATTTCTCATCCCTTATTGAAATTTTTTTATTCATCAAGACGTGATTATATCTTAAATATATTGTGTTTTGGTTCTTGTTTAAAATTAATTTACCTTCTATCCGTCAAACACTTCTCGATGCATATGACTTTAACCTTGAGCACAAAAAGATACTAGTAAACAGGAGTATTGAGGTGTTAACGATTAAAATTTATTCCAGACCGAAAGTTTTTAATTTCTGTAGAAAAACCATATAAAAAGTCTTGTGACTTACGTTTATTTACATCATACGTGCATTCTCGGACAAATTGCGTTTGACACTTGAGCACTATACTCCTCAACAAAACTCAAATAGAAATAATGTTAAAAATTAACTGTCAAAGAAAAATTACTGTAGAGCCTTTTTCAATTTAATGGATTTCTTACATTTTTTTGTATTCTTCTAAGTATTTTTCATAATAAACACATTTTACATTAAAATCTGTAGATATTTTAATGTAGGTACATTGCCAAATAGAATAAATAGAACTTTTCCTTATTATTTTAGTCTTAGTACCTATTCTCACAAAAAAGTACTATATATTATGATATAAATCTCAGTTTTAGAAAATGTATAACTCGCGTGAATGTATATAAAATGATACGTTTCTAAAAAAAATTTATTGTATTACAAGTTGTATACAACTTATTTATGTTCTAAATTTATTATTGACATATACTATTCAATAATCATTTAAAATTTAATTTCGAATTGTTTAAGTATTCTGGTGGAAAATGTCTAAAAATAATAATTAAACAAAGCATAATTCTAGTTAAAATGAACAGCTTAAATTTTAGTTGACAAATTTAATGTGAATTAAATTTAAAATTAATTTTTATAATTCAAAACCACTTACTTCTGAACGTTAGATACAATTTGATTGATTTATCCCAGATTAAAATGTTTTCCTCGATGTAGGCAAACTAATCCTCGATGATAATTATTAATTACTTGTGTGTATCGTGTAAACTAATTAATTTTAAATATTCCTTTGCTGGATCAACAAAAATACTATACTTCTCGTTTATATAATATATAACATATGAGTAAAATGTCTACAATACATTCCTTTAACAATTGCAGTGTCGATAGAAAGACTAAAATTTAGTCTTTCTAGTACATTTAATGTAGATAACGGAAAATTTAATTTATCTGGTTGTATTAAATTTACCCACTTTACACACGTTGGTGTAACGTTAAAAATATAAAACAATAATCAAATCAATTTATTAACACAAATTTCACAAGCAAAATTAATTTTATAGTTGGGTTAATAGGTAAATACAGTAATAGCTCTTACACTTGTTTATTATTGATTTAATATTCATTTTCTATAATTTCAGCAAAGAAAGAACAAACAAATAAATTTAATGATAAAAAAATATATTTTTAAATATTCCACAATCAGTTTTGACAGTTATGAATAACAGATAAAATTTTATTTTACTAAACAAATGTTTTAAAATTAATATATGACATCTTAGACAGGTTACCCTTCTTGGGAAATTTAAAATAAAAGTTTTAATACTAACAAATCCTTAAAAGGTTTATCGAACCCAATCTTTTATTAGACTATTTCTACATTTTGATGTCTGCAGTAAAAAGGAAAATTTAAAAAGTAATATTTTTTACTTTTTATCTACTGAAAGTTATTTTGAAAATAAATGTTAATTCCTATAATAAAAAAATTATTATTTCAAAACATCTTATGGACCTATTGACCAAGTACTAAATCGGGTTTTCAGATATCCTTTACTATAAAATAATCGCGGCGAATATCTAATCAATTAGTACAGCAACCACTTAAAGTTTAAAGTATAATGTTTAATATAATTAGACTGACTATATTTGTTTTTATGGTTTATCTAACTGCATTTATAATAATTTTTGAATACATAACATTTTATTTTATTAAAATTAGTTATAACTGTTAGGCTGTAAAAGCTAAAATACTTTGTCTATTTATTTATGTATGCATTTGGGCTTGGTATTTTCTTACATTTGTTAAAATTAAAATAATCTAAACTATGTTATGAAATATTGTAAGGCGATTCAGTAAATTTTTGATTCAATTTTATTTTTAATTCAATAAATTTAAAAAGAAAAAACTCAAGTATTCATATTAACTAGTGATTTTGTTGTTGAGTTTAAAAAGGGCGTATAACAATTTTTTCGCACTATAGAACTCTCATAAAATGTTAATTGTTTTTTTAACTTACTGTTGACAATAATGAAAAAATCAAAATATCTTGTAACGTGCTAAATTTACATTATTTATTTTATCTTTTAAACTGGATTCCAGTTTATTCTAACTTAATGATTGATAAAATAAATCTGTAGATGATTGTAATGATAGTTTATATAAAGTGCAATATGCAAATTATATTTAATTTAACAAAGCATTTTTTTTTAACTAGCCTTTCATTTTCTTAAGTTTTGTAAAAATCCCCTTGCTATTTACAACGAAGAAAAAATGAAATTTTAATAAAAATAAACTACAGTAATTTATCCAACATTTTATTTAAAAAATAAATGCTAAAGAATAAAAATTGTATAATTAATTATGATTTTTTTTTTACAGGTAAAAGATCAAATGAATACTTGTCAATACTTCTATTTAGTTAAATCAAATTAAAGTATGGAGTAAAATTATTAAGCATAATTTTATAGGTAACTGATTTTATTAATGCAGGTCGTGACGTCTGGTATTTAAAGACTATGTTAAAGCAAATAACCCGGTATTATATATGATTGACATGTTTTTTTAATTCATCATAAAAAGCCTTATTATAAATATCGTAATTTGGCAAAAAATAAAAGGTAATATAGCCAATGTAGCAATATCCTTGGGGTATACATCGTTGGACGTGATTAAATTGTAAAAACTTAGAATACTTAGGACTTTCTTAATTGTCGAATGAACAAAAAAGAAGTATATTATTAGAGAATACGATACTCTCGCATTTCTAGGGCTATCAACTGAATACCAAATAAGTTTATACTCCTTTATTATCATTTCTCTTTCTCAGTAGTACATTGATGTACAAATCATAATTATGTTAATAGTATCCCATGCGGAATGATTGGCTAACGAGATACAATCTCGACAATAATACGAGATGCGATTGATCCTTCAATAAATCTATTGTATAACCAATACTTTAGATTGTTTTATGATTTGGATAATCATATTTTCATTTATATACCACATTCACTACGAATATTGAGTTTTTAGATTGACATAAAAGAAGAATTTTTTTTTTAAGGTCTTCAAATTACATTTGATGATTATTTTGTTTTATAAAGACTTATTTTACTAAAATAAATGGCTTTCTTTTTATTTGCTAGGTCGAATGGTTATACTTAAACAAGTCACCAAAAAGGGGATGTGGTTGATAGTGGGCTTAAAAAGTTCCGTTAAAATGTATTGGTGGTCGTCGTTTTTACCTTAGAGTATTAGATGTAGTACCGGGAGACTGCTACTGCGTCTACTTGCTAATAATTATTCAATTCTATAACTTTCAATTGTTATTTTTAAATAATTAAATACATAGAAAAGTAAAGAAAAAACAAATAGAATAATCAATATAACTTTTTGCTTTTCTATGATTAATTTTATTATACCGATATAAGTATTCTTCTAGGAAATGTTTTTGATGTAGGGATGAAGTGAATTTAAAATTTTTATCTTTAGGAGGGTCATTGCTTTATCCTTTTCATTTTGAACTGTTGAAAGAGAAACTGAACTCTTAATAGCTTGATTGCATACGTAAGAATAGCTGCCATTAATGATTATTGATGTTTTGGTTTTGAAAGGCTCTATTTTAGAGTGTAATCCTGGTTTTGTTTAAGTCCATGAAGAGTCTGAATAGGCTAACAACGACTTATATGGTAAGTCATATACACAAAGATTACAGTCTTAATTGGAAGAAGATTTTTATCGAGTAAACTAGGCTTCTTATCTTTTCAACTTTATTTATTATTGTTTTAACTTAAATTATAAAGTAAATTTCTCAGTAATTGATCAAAGTAAACAAGTTGGCCTGGCTGTGCTTTTTCGGTTTTGGAGTATTAGAAAAGTCTTTTTGTGAATATTTTAGTTTTAGTAACATTGGCAGTAATTTTCAATTTAAGTCGCCCGCAATAGTAGTGTTGCGTGAAGTGTCCAGTAGAGCGTCAATGTCAGAAGTGATTAGTTGATAAGATGTCCTTTTGTATACTAATATTATTCTTAGAATTTCGTTCAGTGTGTTAATGTAGATGGTGGTATTTTCTAAGGAAGTTATAAAAGTTGTAACGTTCGTCGACTTCTGGCCCTAAGGCTTTCACCAATGAAGGCACATAAATCCAAAAATGTTGAATCCACCACTAGCCGAGGTTCTACCAGACCGGAGCATAGTGAAACTTCAAATATGAATGCCATAAAATGTTTTAAGTTTGTATTATTGTTTAAATTACTGAGTTCTTTTACCTTAACTCTAGGGGAAAAGGAATTAAAAACTGGTAGACTAGTAGTATGGGCGGTGATGTTCTATTTTATACAATTGAAAATAACTAATAAAGAATTTAAATTTAAATTAAATGATTTTTCCTTATGTACAATAAAATAATGTCATTCATAAATTATAAATGTTCATAATAAAATAAAGATTACAAATTATTTTATATAACATATTTCAAGTCATGGTTAAAATTTATTACAAATTATTAAATAATATGAAAGACAATAAAAGAAAACAAGTATGAGTTAATAGAATAACCTCTGACACTATTATATTAACTATGTACGATTGAACCAAGGACAAGGAGGGTATTTAGTAATATTTAATATAATAAAATGGTTATCATTGCAATAATGCTCAAACTGACAATTTGACATCGGTCAACATAGATGTAGGCCTTTTATACCGAGTCTTGAGACTGCTAAGCACGTCTGCATTGGTCAAACACTTGTGAGGTTTTATTTACACTCGACATGGCAAAATAATTAACGTATAAAAGAAAAATAATATTTGACAATAAACAATTTACGAATAGTCAATGAGCAAAATGTATCAGAAGATAGGATAGAATATATTAATCATATCAAAATGATTAGAGTATAATTAAAGTCCATGTTAAAAGAAACCTCGTGAAAATCCACGATTTTAGGTAAAAACGAATGGGCGAAATAAAAAAGAAAGGGAATGCTGTTCAAAGTTATCACAATTATAATACAATAATGTCTAGCCTGTAGCCAACCAAGTCTTCACCCGTGACTCGATTGTCAGGGCTAAAAGTAAAAGTTAGGCAGCCATGAAAATGTAAATGTACTAAAATGAAAAACGAGAATGATGGCTGGAGAAAATGATTCCACGACCAAGCTAAAAATACATTTGAACAAAACGGTCAGACCACTTGACGGCATGAACACACATGAACCGGAAGGGGAACAATACCGACATCAGTGCATACATGGTTGACATTGTTTTCAGTTACTGTAGTGGTCAGCTGAGCTACTTCTTATCATGATGATAATTTGTTTGAATTGTTGATAATGATTGTACAACATGAGAAATATATGAAAAGGGAATGTGCGACTAAATTATTAAGTTAATTAAGTTATTACTGAATTTTTATGTTTAAAATGGTTTTGATTCACCACGAAATTAAAACCACTTAGACAATAACACCGCATCATTAATTGCTGAGCAGTTACATTTCAATATGTGATGGTCACTACTAACTAATTTAATTAACTTAGCGTCTGTCAAATAATACTAATACTAAGTTAATTTTTTACATCACAAAGTTTATACGACATGGTAGATAAATCTTCGATAAATGAGCATTGAAGTACTTCAAGCTGCGCCGTGGTTTTTTGGTATGGTAAGAGTGTAAATTTGGTCAGTTTAACTTCTAATGATGTGTTATATATATTTTACTTAAAAAAATTATATCTATTACAGTGTCTAAATCTCAGGCAAGTTAAACAATCTGATATAAGGTAAGGTTCCACTTTTATGCTTAGGTCGAATAGGATAGAAAGATAATTTGATTGTTCTTGAAAGTACAAGAGCATAGTAATTGTTTGGTAAAGAATGTCTTTAGCAAAGACTTAGTGGACCAGTTGTTACAAACATCGTTGATTTTATTATATCGTGTGATACCTGATCTCTAGTGTCTTTGCTTTACTCACCCTCTTGCCCATCCTGCATGGCAAGTCGATGACCTCGTTGTCAGTTGTCATTTGTGTACAGTTCATTGTCGTAAGTCAGTAACCCAACTGTTAATTGTTTTATGTGTCATCCTTATTTTGTAGCAAGCGCCATCGCTTGAATGGTAAATTATTCGGCCATTGTACTCCATTATTCTTATTATTTATTTATTGCACCCTAGTACGTAATGTTCTTGTGCCCTTGCACGCTACCAGAGATTGGGCCTTCACCATCACTAAATAACTTCATTGTCGTAGTAGCTTTTTAGCCGTCTGTTTTCATCTGCCATTACGTGCCTGGGTTTATACTCTAACTCGTGATACTGAGATGTTCGACGCCATTACCACAAGATACATACATTATTTTTTAATGTTATTTATTATTTGTTTTAATTATTTTGTTTTATACCGCTTCGCCGGCCATTAGTATTTAAGGTTCCCCTGTTGTCCCTTAAATTTAAGATACTCTTAAAAGAACTTAATAATAAATATAATAATATATTATAATATATAATAATAATTAATAATAATAAAGAACTTCTAATATAATTAGTTACTTGTTATTTAATTATTGTCTACTTTCGTTACTTATTGGATGTGCAATAAGTGTTCACCCTCCCAGGTCTCCCCTCTCATTCTTCAATAATAGTGATTTAAAAAGACTTATGATAAAACGGCATTCTAGTGCGATGCACAACTAGCCGTCCTACGGTCTAGCTGCCTCGTACGAAACAGTAATCATATATATTGGAAGTTTTCGCCTATCATTTAGGAATTGTTAGTTCTGTTGAGCATACCTAGTTGTTCAAATTTTGTTTTGACTTCTTTTTCGATGTAGATGTTGGGTATGCTTCTTAAAAATTCGTGGGAATTTCTTTCAGTAGCGAGGGTTATGACATGGAAGGGTATTTAAAAATTGTTTAATAGCTCTCGATACTTCTATGTATTTTAAGAGGAGGTGAATTTTCTTTAATAACTTGTTCCGAATTAAACTCCAGTATGATGTGTCGTAAAATAGTTTTCCAGCCTTTTTTTAGTTAAGAGGCACTAATTTGAAGTTCCCGTGTGCTCCGCTACGGGTCCTGTATCAGAAAAACATAAAATAATATCAATATTACATTTTTATAATAAAAATGTTGTGTTAAATAAGCAAAATCTAAACAAATTTACCCTAATTTAGTTAATTCAAAATAAAAATCAGTCATTGAATTTATAACATTAAGACCATATTAATTAACTTTTCATAAGTTAAAAATATCATTAAAATCAAATTCGATTTATGAAAACTATTTCATAACAGTAATTTGCATCCCGTTGTTTTGGTTTAATGCTTCTATTTAATGATGATCAATAACAAAATAGCTAATAGAATGAATTTCAATTGACAATTTAACTGAGGAAATACGTTAATATTAATAATTATTGAGTCTGTAATAAAAGTATAATATTTAAAACACTGAACGATGGAAAATTTTAAAATAACATTAATTTTAATAAAAAGTTTTTTAATTTGATAATTATCAAAAATTGATTAAATTATAATTTAGTCAATAAAATTCAGTTGAATTATAATTTCTTAGGATTTGTTCCTCTGTGCTAGCTAATAATGATCGTTTGTCTGAAATCTATTGAAAAAATATATGGTTCCAAGCAGTTATTACAACACTAATGATAAATTGAATAACAATTCTTAAATAATGAAAAGTTATTTTAGTAAAAATAATTTACCTCCCAAAGTCAAGATTTTTTCTAATTTAGAGAATCTGATGTATTTCTCATTATTTTTTTGTATAAATTAAGCTATAAAAATTTCTCATTATGTGTTTCAAATCAAATTATTGCCAATGATTATTCCCATGGGTAATTAAACGATTTTATAAAACTTATGTAGACTAAATTGCTAATATTCTATTTAAATGTAAATTTTGCAATGAAATTTATATCCTAGAATGTTAAATCTACACAGTTCATAAAGTATTTATAGATAAAAACTAAAAATCTATTTTCATTTTTAAAATATTTTTTAAATTTTAAATTAGTACTAATAGTGAGATACTTTATGAGTTGTATGTTTGTATAACTATTAAAACAATGTAATAGATAATCTTTAACTCCTATCTAAATTATTTC
This sequence comes from Daktulosphaira vitifoliae, assembly GCF_025091365.1. Classification (NCBI taxonomy): domain Eukaryota; kingdom Metazoa; phylum Arthropoda; class Insecta; order Hemiptera; family Phylloxeridae; genus Daktulosphaira; species Daktulosphaira vitifoliae. The sequence continues at coordinate 20,800,104 of NW_026099576.1, forward strand.
ACGTTTTTTTTCTTAAAAACATTTCATATTATATGTTTAAAGTTGTTTAACGCTTATAATTTTTATACTTTTTATTCGTTTTATGACATTAAAATGACGTATGAAATGTATTGTCTAAAATAAATGTAATAATACTGTTGTAAAAACGTGACAGATTTTATAATTTTATTATTAATTTTTGAATTTACTAAAATTTTGTAATAAAGCATCTAAATATTAAATATTTAATACTTTTAGTGTAAACATGCGTCATAATAAATCTATTTTCTCGGAGAAGTGACTTCATTTTAATATTAAAATATTGATACTAACTAAATTAATAATACTATAATCTACTGTTTTTAGAAATAATAAAATTATTAAACGTTAAAAATTTTATTCAAATAACTGTACATTCATATATTTTACAACTACATGTACATATACATATAACTTATTTAGGATTATGGGGGGGGGGAATGCTGCAGCAACTCTGCTAGTTGTGCCCATGTGATATGATATTTTATTACCAATTATAATGTAAAGTAATTATAATAATATTCTTGAAATGTTATCGTTAAAGTATTATCTCCGATAATTATTTTTTAATTTTACATGTACACTTAAAAAATTAACAATTACAATTTATTTTCAGTCGAAAATTAATAGATAAATAATAGTAAAGTAAAACGAATATAGAATTATAAAAATATTTGGTAAAAGGTTTAATATCGTTTCTAGATACTTTATATGTATAAAAAAATTGTACACAATAATACTTACAGGATTCCTGGTACAAAAAAATTATGTTAATTGTCAAAAAAGATTAAATAGCCTTTTTATTTGTTTAGTTATTTTTGTATGTTTAAAAAATTCGTCATTTAATCTACTTAACCAAACCTATTTATATTAATTTATTATAAAAATTCCAAAACATATTTATATGTCATATTTTTTACTTCTACGTGAAATACGGTGGAAATAAAAATGTTCTGAAGATGTCATTTTTAATTTTTCACTCCAGTTGAAAAATTTAGTTAAGTAAAATTGAATTTATCTTACTTTTCTAACTCAAATTTTTATGACTTAGTTGAACCCAGCCTGAAATATAAATTTTGTAAAGATTTCGATGAGATATAGTGAACCGTCAAATAGACTATAGAAAATGAAGACAATTACAGGTGTCGAAAATTATAGTTTAAATTTAATTGGAAAGTTAACGATTTCAAAGCTGCTTTTGTGGTCAAATAGAAACATGAATCGCCTTGAGCGGCTTCAAAAGCGAAATGTCGTCCTCGGACGGGATTAAATGAAAGCAATAGAGTAATAATGATTGGTGTTACTTGTCGCTTGTATTTATCTAAACTATGCGCAATTTTACCACATCATCAACCATTTTTGCTGTTATCATTTTATAATATTTAAAAAAAAATAATGAATATTCAGAATAGTTTTTATAAAAATATTCTTTACTAGGGTTCGCTTAGCTGGGGCTCCGCTCCAAATCCGACGCCTTGCAAGGCTGTCCTTACAGGTTGGCCATTGTTTCCGGTAGTAGTAAACGGCTACGCTGGGAACGATGTGTGTTGTGTAAAAAAAGTATAACTCCAAAAGCAGTTTATCAGAAACTTGGTCCCACTTGTAAATTAAATAATAGTTAAAAAAATAATAATATGACTACAAAATACTCAGGTGTTTAGTATAATTGTATAACACAATTATACTTGATAATAATCTACCAAATATTTTTCAAAATAACAGGTAGACAAAAGAAAACTTATTAATCATTAAAAACAATCTTTAAATGTCGTGTTATTAATGAAAATTATATAAACTAACATAAAATAAAAACAAAATTAAGATGCGAAAAGTAAAATCATATCTTACCAAAAACTACTAAACATTAAAAAAAAAAAACTCATAACTCGGTCAAAGTCAACAGATTTTCAGGGTGCCTTTGAAATGTCTCTAGGCCAGCCGAATAAAAAATTCCGATTTTAAATATAAAAATCCTGGTGGAAATAAGCGTTTTAGATAAAATTTTTAAACGCTCGTTGTGTTAAAAAAAATTTATTTATCTTCACAAAAAATTTTCTTAAATTAACGTAGTCTAGCTCTTTTCATTAAAAAAAAGTTTTGAAAATCAGACATCGTTAAGTAATTTATCCAGAATTGGCTAATTTTTCAATGTTTCATTATATAATAAGATTACGATTCGCATAAGGTAATTTTTAACAAACAATTAAATTGAAATAAAGCAAATGTAACAAGTAAAACATGTTATTCCTTCATTCCAAGTTATTTCCTTTATTTAAATGAATAATGTAAAATAATGAGCTTTATATCATTCTATTTCCTGAACATAACATGCTACAAAAGGTTGTGGCGCCCTCTGTTACATATTAGAGAGTTAAAGATGGTTCTTGACTAGGCTAATGATGAACAGGACGGTCATTATGGCCGGCTTGCATTAGAGACCAGACACCATCAATGAGAAAATCACAAGGAAAATCTCGTTAGCACCTTTGGGATCGATCCCGGGACCCCGTAGACCGAAAAGTACGTTTGTACTCACTAAATCAGACTAAACCTATTTAATGGAATAATATAAAATTAAAATATATTTTTATATAAAAAATCTTACAATCACCAGTTATAAGAATTTATTAATATTTTGATTATTAAATTAATAATAGTTATTATTACTCTGTAATATTTTTTTGATCTTATAAAAATTTTAGAAACGTTAATTAAAATGATCAGGCATAGTGTAGTGGTTAAATACTATGCTAACTGTTCATTTTAATAGAGTGATGATCGCAATATTATTATTATTATAAATGCTTTAGTATTTCTTTTTTAATAATATGGTACTATAATTATACTCACTTAGTAATTATTAATTTCTTACAATATATATTATTATTATTTTTTATTATAAACGATTTCGTTTCAATTCATCTATTTGTAAATATGAACATGATTTTGATCGTAGATACTTTTTTTAGTGTTATGTAGGTATACATCCTAAGTGTATTTTTATATCGAAATTCATAAATCCTAAAACTATATAACGCTGTACAAATGTGCATATGTGGCTATTGAAAAGCACTAAAAATAATATAAGTATGTCGTCTATTTTATTTGTTCGTATTTTCTTTTAGGATAAGAAATTGAAGGGTAATAAAAATGTTTTAAAACATCTTTTTTTATTTCAAAAATATAAGAATGTTTACCAAATTCAATTTGAATAAAAATTTTTGTATTTCACCTTTTAAAAGGGAAGTACAAATAATATGTCATTGGCAAATGCTATTTAATAATTTAAAAAAATAAATGTTTTAAGAATCCAGCATAATTTAGTCACAACATAGTACGCGATATAGTTTCTTTCATACAAGTAGAGATGATATTTAACTGTGATTAATATCATTGCCATAAAAAAACTTTTCGATGCAAATTTGTTAAATTCCATAATTTCTACATTTATAATTTTACAATTTCTATGATTTAAAATTTTACTAGTATTTAAAATCCAGTTAATTTATTTAATTACTTGAAAAAATAAAATTTGTGAAAATTATGCATTTTTTTAGCTTCGCGATTTCTTATAGTAAAACAATTTTCAAAAATAAAATTTGTATAGTATTTTAGTACGTTTTAAGAGCTTCAACTAGATTTAGATTAAATATTACCACTTATTCAATAGCCTACTAAAAACCAAGTATAAAAAAAAATTTGTTTACATGCGCAGGATGTCTCTTTAAACCCTTTCTGTACTTTTTAATAAAATTTTTTACAAAAAGCATAATGAAAGAAATTTCATTATTTCTTCTATATTTTACTAAAATTTTATTAGAATCAGTATTTAAAAAACCTTGTAAATGATGTTTGTATATATAATATGTTTTTAATAATTATATGCACGACTCGTTAAAAATTTTAAAGAATATTTTTTTTAATAATTCTACAGATTTCCCTACAATACTTGACAACTATAGCACAGTGTGGACATAGCATAGTTGGGACAAGTATAGATGATATTTGACAATGATTAAAAGCACTATCTTAAGAAACGCTTCGATGTAATTCTGTAGATAGTGTTTAATTTTAAGAAATTGGTAGATTATACCAAAAGCAAATTGAATTCCTATTTTCTTCATTATTCCTGAGTGGTAGTTCTTTGATTTGAAAGTATATGAATAAATATTTATTATTGCAATTAAATATAGTATGAGATTGATATTTACTAATTTAATATTGTAATTTTTTCGGAGAATTTATAAAAAATTAGTTAAAATTATAAAGTAGTTACTTTTATGGAAAATGTGTATACAAATTGAAGGGATTGGTACAAAATTTTTAAATAAATAATTTGTTGTTAATTATGAATTAAAGGTTTTTCAAGGAATTTTCATCAGATTCATAAATATACTTTTATTATTTAATTTTTTGATATAATTACTAATTAGTTAAAAATTAATAGTATATAATTATAAGTAATATAGTTCTGAATATTTCAATTATATCATCTATTTAAACACCAAGAGTTACATAGAAATTATTAATATTTCTTTTGAAATGATTTATTATGATATAACTACAAAAAATAAAATTTACAGTTAATATATATATATATATATATTTATAATTTATTTAGTGTACAAACATAAGTGGAGTTTAGTTTGAATTATTTAAGGTAAAAAACGGCGATATAAATTGGAATGATATCTTTATAAAAAACAATTATATATAAATTAATAATTATAAGTTTTTGCTTGAAGCCGATTAGATATGTCTATAACGTCAGTTTATAAATTTAATATATTTATGTTTTGTAAAATAATTTATGAATAATTATATTAAAAACAGATAAATAAAAGTCACAGATTTAATAATTGAGTGTACCTACGCCTAGGAGAAAAAATGAAGACAACATCAGATAAATAAAAAACGGCTATCCGAAAAGTAAAAATGATAATAATTGATAACAATTAATTAATCTCATTATTTGAATTTCACATGTATCGTCGAAACGTTGATAATACATTATCAATGGACAAAGCTAATAAAATTTTTTTTCTAAGATACCACTTTTTACTTATTTGATTTTGTCTGATTTTTGTGTTGGTTAAAAGGTGTGGAAAGTGTTATTTACTATGTTATTATTTCTATGAAAAACTGAATTTTGATAAATTGTAATTTCAATTTGATGGAGGGAAGTTATAAATTGCATCTCACAGTATGAGCCTTTCAACATAACTATTCTGACTTCAGCCTTATTAATTTAGCATAACAATTTGGACCGAGTGGGATGTTGATTTGACATGTATATGCGAGCGCTTGTAGCCTGGAATCCCAAATATCAAACATGCGACGAACAGTTAATTTGGGTGACAATATTTATTATTTTCTTTTGTTTGAAACGTAAGCTAAAATTAAAATTCTAACTTGTTCATCAAAAATGATCCTTAACATCAAAAGAAATGTTCAACGCTTTCATTTGTTTACTTTTTGCAAATGACTCTGGTTAGATGAATTGTATTAAACTATATTTAACTATTTATTTATGCTTCTAAAACACAATTTATTTTTAGCTTCGATGCGCAACTGAGAAGGTATTAATTTTACCATGATGTCTTTATTTTTTTTTCTGTCTGTCACTACTCTTTTTAAGCTCACACAGGACCGATTTTTATTTTATATTCATAGTGAAAATGGCTACCGTATTCAAAAATATGCTGTTTTTGTATTAAAATTCTCATTTTTATATTTCTATATAAAAATACCTTACAAGGGTTTGCCTTAAGTAATGCGTCCACTGATTTTATAAAATATACATAAATCTAACTTAATTTAATATAAAATTTAACTTATTTTGAATAGTTTGTCTGCTACGTTAAAAGAAACGACTTTGAATTTTCGAATTGGCTTAAATTGTTCTTTTTATCCAGACTTACAAGTGATGTCGGTTGTGGAGTCGATCCACTTGAGTGTTTCACGACCGAGGTACGACGTTCGAATAGACAAAACGCAATACTTTTAAGTATTTTAGACTATTTTTTTATACTTTATCATAAGTTGTTAAATAATATGATTATTTTATTCATTATATTATTTTATAATCATAAACGATTAATAAGTAAATGATTTTTATTGATGAAGTATTTTTTGTATAATTTATCGACTACTCGATTTTAGCTTCAATGTGAAACTGAGAAGATATTGTATTTACCATGTGTTTATCCTTTTGTTCGTCTGTCCATAAATGTTTTCATCTCTTACTGAACCGATTTTGTTAATCTATACGTCAAAAATACCTAATTCTGATCTAGTTAAAGATTTCTCTTTTGAACGAGTTCATATTATTTTATAATTTATTTTTTTTGCATTAATGTGTTTTATTCTTTACTGGAGTCCACTATACCGTATCTACTCTATGTTGTGTTGGATTGTTTTTCTTTAACTAAAAAGATTAATACAACAGCTTGAGAGACGAAAAATTAGTCATAAATTAAGAATTTAATGATTATTTCTTATCGATGCAAAAAATGAATTTATTTTTAATTATTATAGTATAGTATTTATACCTTTAATTTTAGATCATTATTTTTCAAATAATGAAATTTGATCAGACCTTTATTGTTCTACATTTAACGTGTGATTATTAAAAGCTTATAACTATTATTTTCAAATTATTTATTTACTTTTATCAACAAAGTATCTTAATTAATTTTAATTAAATTTTTGATAAGCGAAGAATAAGTTCAGTGTTGTTAACATCTGTAACGGCAATTCTATCATTTTTTAACCTAAATTAAGGTTTATTATCTTAAAATGAATTTAAACAAATAACCGGCCCTTTGTAATAAGTAATACTAAAATACTAAAAATAGTTTAAATTATAAATGCAGTATAATTTTTATATAAATTATAAATTCGACAAAAATATAATTGTTTTAACAATAACTAAAAGTCAATAACACTTACAACATCGTATACTGTCGTTTTTGTTTGCCAATTCTCTTTAATATTGAACTTTTGTCACTAACACATATACATTAATTAGTAGTGGAATTAATTATAAGAGTATATATTTGCATAATCTACTTGTACTAATACTACTTAGGTGTGTTATAAACTGCGAGTGAGTTTTCATAAGCATAAAAACATTATAAGTGATTTTTTTAATTATAACTTTTCAGTATAACATTGTCTTTTTTTTCATTTGTAATTAAAATTTTAAAAGAATGTGTATATTAATATAATTAATAACAGACTTATTTTAATTTAAACTTCGTAAATGTTTTATCTATTGTTATTATACAACATTTTTTACATATTTAACACAAATTTAGTTTAATTTAAATTAAACTACATGTTAAATAACTAATAAAGAATCATTATTATAAAGTCAGAACTAGTAATGAAATAACACTGTTGATTATATATAAATCTTTATTAACTGATTTCTACACTACAGACAACTGTCTTTCTAAACATTTTATTTATATCAGAATGGCATTATTAATTTCATGGAAAAATTCAATAAGAAAATTGTAGAAACTTTATCAACTATAAAATTGTATATGTAACAAAAAAATATATGCCAATGAGTTTACTTATATTCAATAGATTAATTTTAATCAAAATTCAAAATAAATACACTTTAGTTTTGTTTCAAAATCAGGTTATAAAATTACAAATATAATTGACAAACAAAACAATTTATAATTCACTTTTTGAATAATATTTTTATCCATTTACTTGTATCAATATCTACCCTTTGTCACTTTTATTTTAATTCCTGCGGGCAAATGTATAACATATTTATATTTTATATTTTTTCAACTTTTGAATATTTACCATCATTTTTTGTTATCGACATCTAAAGTCATTAAGTTAAGTTCATCAATATGGTATTTTTATCAGACATATTGTCAAGATAGAATAAGAAGATTAAAAAAATACAATAAAACAACTTAAATGATACAATTATATAAATGTATTATTTTATTATTTTTCACATTTTTATTTCTTTATCTGGTAAACGTACAGATGTTTTTAAGTGGAGTTCAGTTTTTGCTATGTCCAGCAATTTGTTACACCTGTTATATGCTGTAAAACCAACAGACGACGTTCGTTGTTAAGTTTACACTCAAATTCTTTATTTGATAACGAATAAAAAATGATTACACCCTTTTTAATTGTTAAATTTAGCTTTTGCTTGCTGTAATTTTCTGAACAAACGACTTTGCATTAAGCATTTATATTGTAAAAATGCTTTTAATCTACGTTTCATGACCCTTAACTAAAAACTTGCTAATTAAAATTAAAAAAACGTGTAAAACAATAGCTAAAACAGCTATTATAATAACAATTACAACGTGGAAAAATTCTTTTTAAAATTCATTTGTAAATCTTATTTAAAAAATATTTTGTTTCAGATATCTTGTTTTTGGATTACTTAATTGGCTCAAAAATTTTTATTTTTGATATTTAGTTTTTTAAAAAATAAGATATTTAAATTATACAATAAATTTAATTAAATTTATATTAATACAATAATTGATTGTTCTAAGTTATTTTTCAGAGGAATACTATACATAAAAAGGTATAAATTTCAAATTTTAGCATTTAAAATACTTATTTAGTGATTGATGTCTCATTGTAAACAATACTCAATTTTATTTCTAAAACAATAAAGAAAAAAAATATATCTGTGGACTTTCTAAATCCGCATGATCATGTTTTTTTATTTAATTTAATGTAATTATTGAATTATCTTTATATAGTTTGAAATAAAAAAAACTTCACTATAAATTTAGACTTCTATGGTAAAACTTTGAAACAATGAGCGAAAAGCCATTTTCAAACCATATCACAGTAAAATCTAATTGGTTCTTTTCAAGTTTATAAAACCAATTCCGAGACAATGACAAGTCACTTGATTTTGACCATAGATTGCATGATATGCATTGTTGAAACATTGTTAAACTTGGACGAAATTTCTTATTTATTTTTTAAAGTTTGATGATAAAAATATGTTTATTGTTAGTAAAGTCATTTATATACTAATGCAAATTCAGTGTTGACCAATAAAATCCAGGCTTCCTAGTTAAATAATAAAATTTACAAACTTTATCTTTTTTATTATTGTAAAATTAGTTATTAAAAATAATTACACTCACAAGTTTAAATCAGCTCAAATTTCATACTCATTATGAGACTGGCCAAGTGCACGAGCGAATTGAGTAGCTACTTAGGTCAGTAAATTTTTAGGTTTTTTTTCAAGATTTAAGAAAATGAGAAAAAAAGTGACATTCATGAAATTTATAATTTCGCCGAGGATAACAAAATACTTTCAGGTCTTTACTGCGCAGGTCCTAATATAATTAGGGTAAACATCAGAATCGAAAATTTTCAATTTTATTTTAAAAATGTTTTAAATGTGTCCATTATTGTGTTTAATAATGTTTTATTGGGAAATATAGGAGATAGTGAACGTTTCCTACCAGTAGGTAATGTCGCTCACATTGACATTTGGTTTTAAAATAAGCTTAATGAAATATTATCAAGTCAAACAAATTTTATAATACCTTCGAAGTTATCAGATGCGTATTTTTGGATTCTATCTTAGTTATGAATATTATTTAGCTGAATTCTTGATAGTTGATTAGTTTTCTCTAAAGAGACAAATCTATATTTAATTCCTATTGATATACTTGTTATTGCATATTTCTCTTAAGGGATATCATTCATCACCCTTTTTGAAATTAGATTATTTTGAAAAATGTTTATATTAACCAAAAAAAGTAAGTCGTCAACAAAACATTGTTTCATTCATATTTAAATGTAATTAATATATTTTCAAAAAAAAAAAAACGAATTTAACAAATATTTAAACTATATACATACATTTTAAATATATGAATATGTTAGTATAAACCATATAATAATTACTACAATTATACCAATAATAATAATAATAGTAATTTAGCCTTATAATCAAATTTGTATATTTCAAAAATATTCTTTATTTGCTGATACAGATTTTTAATATTAACATAACTCAAATGTAATGAGTTTTTATGATTTGACTTCGTCAATTTTGATCTCTTTACCTTGCCTCTTAAAAATAATAAAAAGTTGTTTTAGATATCAGATTGAGTATATTTAATGTTTTAGTTTTTCTTACATTTATAGTCAGCAACTGGAAAATAGTTATCGTAACTGTATATACTATTTAGCTGTAAGTTTGTTGCTAAAGAGAGGGATGCCAACAATAATTACTGAGCTAATCTCCATTCAGCTAATGGAATCACCTTCGACTATATCTTGAACAAATAAAAGTACATATCAGTCATCACCACGTGAATAACTCAGCCTTATTGTGTTAAGTTCTATATAAGTCAATATTAAAAAATAAAATAAAAATATTATTTTATTAGACTTACAAGTTTATTTAAATCCGGAATAAATGCATTTTACCAAACCATCGAGATTTTTCAAAAAAAATATTTTTACGTGTGTTTTTTATTGCTTTTTCAAAAGTGTTTGAAAAATTTTTCAGAAATATATTTAAAAAACCCAGTACAAGGGGGCGTGATACAGTGGTGACGTAGCATAGTTGGATCAAATATAATGATATCTGACAGTGATTAAAATCAATATAAAAAAAATGGCTTCGATGCAAATCTTTAGATANTCGTGATACAGTGGTGACGTGGCATAGTTGGATCAAATATAATGATATCTGACAGTGATTAAAATCAATATAAAAAAAATGGCTTCGATGCAAATCTTTAGATATGTTTAATTTTAAAAAAATTGGTGAATTAATTCAAAAGCTTCATGATCTGCTATTTCCTTATTAATATCCTGATTAAGATAAAGTATGTCGAATATAAAAGTGATATAAATATTATTTCTCATAAAAAATTGTGTTGATCCATACACTTTTCAATAAGTTATAGCATTATAAAGTTAAAAATTTTAAAAATAAAATTGAGAATTTTCACACAAAAATAGTACTTGGTAGCCATTTTCACCGTGAAGACAAAATAAAGTTCGAAATTTTTTTTTCCATAATAAAGTATATTACATTACCTGTAATTTAAGATATTTATAAAAGTGTCAGACCTTTCGGAACACTTTCAAAAGTTAAGTTGAAAAAGTTCTACTTTCTATATGCATTTTTTAGATTTGAACCCCCCTCGTATATAGGGAAATGGTTCGATATAAAAAAACAGTATGTCGAATGAAATATGTATATAAATACTACTTCTCATAAAAAAATTGTATTGATCCATACATTTTTTAAAAAGTTATAGCGTTTTAAAGTAAAAAATGTAAAATATAAAATATAAAATGTAAATAACTAAGGTATCTATAAAAAACGGTAGCACAGTGGGGTCGCGGCATAGTAGAGACATTGCATAGTAGGGTCCAGTATAGATTTAATCTGACAGTGATTAAAATCACTATCATAAGAAACGCTTCGATGCAAATCTGTAGATAGTGTTTAATTTTAAAAAATTGATGGATAATTGCAAAAGCAACATCAACTTCTATTAAAATAAAATACAAAACCNTAGTGATTATAAATTTGTAATATTTTTGGTGGTTTCCCCCATTTACGGGAAACGAGGGAAATTTTTTCAATTTTTGAGGGTAATATCTTCGACTAGATATGATTTGTGATTTTTTGACGTATCGTTGAAAGAAATCGGTTCGGTGAGAGCTGAGAAAAAATGATAACCAGTTTTATTTATTTTAGAAACAAACAAATTTAATAAAAATCGATGACTACGTCATTAAAGATTACTCATACAAGTGAATGAAAAAAAATGACTGAAAAATAATAGCCAAACATAACAAAAATCAAGCTCAATAGTAGAAAACTTTGAAAATTTATAACTTTTAAACTATGCTTCGCCGACAACATTTTTTTTTATATATTCTTATTCATAATGGAAAACTAAATCGATTAAAAAAAAAAAATTCGATAAACCTCAATAGGATGGTAAAATACATTTATGTCATTAATTCTCAAAGAAAAATAATAACAATAACAATTTTGTAATATGCTTAAATCAAATGTATTTATTTTTGCTGATTTGTCAACAAAATTTGGCAAAATTAAAGTTTTATAAAAATAGATAAGTTAAGGATATTTTTGCAGACAAGTTCTCCCAAGTGACTCACAACAAATCGCTCATGTTGTCGAAAACCACATTAAACATTACCATAGCTACAGTATATAGTTTTATAGCTTTTATCTTAGAAAAACTAAACGAATTATTTGAAACAAAAATACGAGTTTAATTCGTAGAAATTTGACAATCAGATAAGATTTTATAGAAGTCGTAGTAAATAAAAAATTATATGGGAAGAAGTCAATTCACTACAATAGAAGAATTAGTTAAATAATATACTACCCCACCTCATCAAAACTGTATGGTTTAAGGGTTCAAAGTAAAAAGTAGAGATGTATAAAAAATGACAAATAATTATATACCTATAGATACAAATAAACCAAATGTTATTGCAGTGAATATGAATCTTTAATTTTCCGTTTTATTTTTTGAGTAATGATACAGTTAACTTTGTGATGAATATGCTTTCATTAAAAATTTAGTTTTTACTAGTTGAACTTTTTTTTTTTAATGTAATACAAGTGTACTTAAAAAAATGAATTAAATAATAACACAGAATGTATTCATTTATAATATTAAAAGCAAGAGCAGGGTATACAGCATCGTTGATGACTACATTGTGGGCTGAGACTTGGCCTAATACTGCCGTCTTTTTGGACAAAACGATAAAAATAACATTTTTTACTTAACATATTCTACGCCCATTTTTCAATTAATCAATCGTCAGCGTTGCTTGTGTTTATTTATCCATCTATATCTTCAGTTAGCACATGGTATCATCGAAAAAATAATGTGTTTATATGTAGATACGTTTTTATATAGTTATTGAATTATTTAAAAAGGTTGAGTAATACAATTTACTATGGTAATAGACACATTACAACAAAGTGATTTGAACATCAATCACAAAATGATAATCCATTGGTGATATCTTAATTTAAAAAGTATAAATATAATATAATAATAATATATCAAAATAATTTTAGAATATTTAATAATGAAACTGACTAAGAAGGTTCAATACAAGCCATGAAAAATAATATTTATGTCAATAAAGTCATATATATATATATATATAAACAAACAATATCGTTCCTTTAAACAAAATTTTAACTTCTTTGTTATGGCAACAACAATTATTATTGCCATCTAAAAGACTCGTTTGAATTGGTGGTGGCGTCTTAAAAGCGTTGGACATAATAATTCTCAACCTATAAAAGATATCACATGTGTTCGTGGTTAAGTGCTATTTATTTTTTCTACTCTGGTACGAAACGGAATACAAACTCTAAGAAGTGTGCTAGATTTATTCAACAAACCACTTTGGACGCCTATACATGTTTTAGATACAAACAATGAAACTAATAGTTGAAGTTAGTTTTTACAGACATGATTTCGTTGTGTATCTTTTTGTTGTAACTGTTGGCTAATTTCCAGCGTATTTTACCATTCCATAAAACAAGACTAGCTTTTTAAAGTCTTTATAAAATAAAAAGATTCTTGAAGAGACATTCAATTAATTATAACGTTTAATCCGAATTGTAATTTTGTTCAATAGATTTTTGAATAACCATTAGACAATTGCTCAGATTTTAATTCTTAACCTCTGCGTATTCAAATTTTAAGGCTAATTTATTACAGTTAACGGTTACATTAACTTTTTCCATTATTTATGTATTAATAAATTATAATTGAAAATAAGTCTAAAAAATTACATCATTTTAAATTCTCTGAAATATATTTCAACAAATGTATTTATACCGAATAAAAATTGTGAAGCAATATCTACAGCGATCATCAAAAAATTTTTAAGGTTAACTAAAAAATAATGAGGATAATGTTAAATGATTTATTTTAAATACAATTTTATATATTTATTGCGAGAAGAATTTATTCAAATTCTTGAATAATAATACAACTATTAAGTAAAATAAATTTCGTCTAAGGATATGGAAAGTGTGTGTCAAATAAGGTCTCTAAAAGTATGAGTAAATTGGTTTATCCCAATTCTATGGCTTTTCTCAGCGAAAGTTTTGCTGCGTAACTTTATTTATGAATTTATATGTACTTTTGATAAACACACAGGATAAAAATTTTGCTTTCGTATGTAGAATTTATGAAATAACCAAGTTTTGCGACACGTATGATCTGATAAGGTTTGAGGGACTCGCTGGACGATTCAAACGGCCTCAAATGTGTTTTGTGTTTATTATACGTTCATACAAAGCGACAAGAGTTGCATGGAATCATTAAAACTAGCACATCCGCAGTTAGAATCGTAAAACGGGGTCTGCGTTATAAATTAATTTCCTTAACATGACAAAGATTATAATTTAAAATGCTTTTTACTGCAATATAATAATTTTCAAATAAAATTTTATTTCAGCCAGAAGACGATAAAGACCTAGAACGAACTGATGATATAGCAACTGGATACACAAATCGACCACCAGTTCCACCACCACCGCCTCCATCGAATGGTAAAATAATCTGTAAAAATAAATTTACTTCTATGCTATAAAACTTTGTTTTGCTTTTATTTTTAATAAAACTGTCAGAGTCTAAATCAATATAAAAATTTGATAATTATATGATAATATATTAAGTTTAGTTTATATTTAAATCAATGATATATAAAAATTAGCAATTAATAAATATACTAATTATTGGATAAAGCTATATAACATTTTAATATATTTATTAAATTATCGTTGTAAATTATTACAAGTATCAATCTATACATATTTTACTATAACAATTAAAAAAATCTTGGCATTTTGTTTTTACAGAAAACCACAATTATGAAAATATCAAGGGAGAAAAAGGAGATCCAGGTCAAAAGGTATATATACTTTATGTTAAGTTGAAGTTTGTCACTTCATTACAATACATCTAATTATAATTATAGTGTCATACAATATCTATATTAGATAATGTCTCATTCTAATAGATACTAACATTTTTCTATAGTTTTACTCGTTAGCAGAATTATTGATTTTAATGATTTGATAGCACAATAATTGATAACAATTTGATAACATTAATACTGTTTATTTCAGGGAGAGTCGATTCGAGGACCACCAGGGCCTCCTGGTCCACCAGGGACTCCTTTTTCTGGTGATTTCACAACCGACGAACAAGTAAGTATAATATATAACTATAAACTGCTATGAAAACTTATAATACGAAAGTATGAAGATATTAAAATTCAATAAGTATCACGATTATTATTATAGTTGCTTAAAGTTAAAAAGAGCTTATTTATCATTAAAATGTCATCTAAATTAAATAAGTTTATTTTAAATATATAAATATAGATATTTTAATTAAGCACTAATACCATTTCATTTTAATTATTTAAAATGAAATTATTTTAAAATTCTACTGGAAAGAACCACTTTAAAAAGTAATAATATTGAACATTTTTTTTGTTTAGATGAATGATAATCTTAATTCATTAATAAAATAATAAAATGTTTTTTTTTGTTCATTCCTTTTACCTTATATGGTTTTTTCAGCTTAATTTTTTAAATGGTGAAATACATATATAACTAGATAATGATAATTTACTAGATAATGATCTAATTATGAAAATGACTGATTTAGGGTGAGGAGACGTCGAGGGTGGTTATCAGGCCCCCCTCTCATTATTGATTATAATAGATAATAAAAATTTTTCATAAAATTATGTAGTGTGTTAAGATAAAAAATTATTATGAGAGAAATACAATTAGTTGAGTTCATTCAGCATTATCAGTTTATCAGCTGATAAACAAAAATGATCATTGTTTTAAATAGATATACGTTTTCAAATAGCTTAAAAAATTATTATAATTTTATTTCAATTATTATTGTTATTGTAAGTTAAGAAAATATGAATCATATTTAATTAAAAATAATGTATTTTTGCTTACTGAGAAAAGCAAAATACGGAAGTTTGTTATTACTGCAAATATATTTTATATAAAAACTACTTAGGATACGATAAGAAAATGTTAGATTACCATAAATGTTTTGCTAAAATTATCGAAAGAAATTATTTTAGTCGAATTAAACGGGAAATTTAAAATGCTCTAGTGGTGGTTAATGAAGATTACAATAGAATCATTATCAGATAATCACGTTGTAAATTAGTTCATATAGTTTAATAATGTAGTTCTGTAATTTTTCTTTTAAACTTCTTTAAATTAACTAAAACTAGCGTACTCATCCTTAGTCCGTGCAATGATATTCTCAAATTTTGTTACAAGTATTATTATTACCGTTGTATTCACTAGACTACAAAATACTAGTGATTTAGATTATGTTCTATTGCATTTCAACCGCTAAGTTATATGCATCTCATTTAAATTGGCAAAGTTTCGATTTCACAACGCCACATACACACAATACATTAGTATAAATGTTGGGCGTTATTAAGAAAGTTGGCGGAAATTGGGTTAAGCTTTTGTTGTCTTATGTGTTCATATAAATACCATAAATGATGAATACACACAGTATTGTATTATTAACTGTTAATCCATTTTTGAACTTTTCATGTAACTTGAATCAATGATCGGCTATTTTATTTAGGGCAGCACTAATGACCCCACTAAAAAAAAAAATTAAGTCGATCCAACAGTTTTAAAAATTATTATTTGAAAATGTATTATATTGCTATTATAAAACGTTTAGTTAATCACTTTACCTATTATTATTATAAATTATTTCTATGCTAAAAATGATTTTTATGGTTCTAGCTTATTAAATCTGGAGTATTGGGACCAAGAGGTCCACCTGGAGTGTGTAGTTGCAATTTAACAACGTTGTTCGCGCCTGGAAATATACCTGACTTACTACCGGGACCACCGGGTATTCCCGGTATTGACGGAAAGACTGGATTAACTGGGCTTCCGGTGAGTTAATAAGCTTATGTAGCATTGGTTTAATCAAACTGTCGATAAACCATTAATAGTTTAACATGTAATGCGTTTGAAAATTCATGATATATAAATGAAATCAAATTTGATTTTACTAATAATTAATGAAATTTTATTTGATAAATTGTTTATAATGTGATACTACATTATAAACAATTATAATTTCTAAAAAATTACAATATTTTAAGCTAGTTATAAAATGAACGGCAAAATTAATCGTAGTAAAATTGTTTACTTATTTGTTTATACGTTACCAATATTTTGGTGACAATACATTAAGGCAACGTAATCTATATCATTTATAGAACTTTTGTTAGTTAATATTGTAAATAATACAATTTGAATTGAGTTATTTATTCAGTTTGATGATGTTAGCAGTAGTTTTACGTTTAAATAAAACTACTGCTTAATTATTGTTTTGAATAATTAGTATTTCAAGACTAGAAAATAATTTGATGTTGTTTAGTATTAACCTTAATACAATTTAATTATCTAAGAAAATTTTTTTAATTACCATGATATTAATATTATGATAAGTGACATTTTAAATTAATTATATCTAATCTAAATATTTCTATGATTAAAATTAATTAAATCCGAATTTCAATTTAGAAAAATATTAGAATAATTAGTACATTTTTTATGTACTTTTTTTAAATTTCCTCGAATAAGCGTAGGGAGATAAAATACAATCGATGCTAGCCCATACATCATTGTGGTTTAAAACGTTGTTTGCTTGTAGACTTACTTTTAATACTATATATATATATATATATATATATATATATATATACGATACTGAGAAAGACCTTTTTTTTTAGATAAATTTGCCCTTCTTCATTTTGATGATGTTTGAGTGTAAACCGTGGTCACTATATTATACTGTTTATTTGTTTGCCGTACTTATTTTTTGCTAAAAGTGTAAATTATTTGTAGGAACATTAAAATCAAAATATATTCAGTTAAATAAAAAATTATTTGAAAAGCACTCGTCTTTAATAAGTGAATGGTTTAATAACTGTAATATTAATTGAAACTATTTCGTCGAAAAAAGGAAAGTTTTTGAAAGCATAATAAATATTTTTATAATTAATAAAAAAAATATTTTTCATATTGTAATTAAAAATTAACAAGACCAATAACTATTTAATTAATATTTTATAAAACCTGATATTAAATTGTGTATTTTTTAAGTTTTTCATTTTATTTTCCACCAGTTTATTATTTGACTTTAATTTAGCCAATGTATGTTGTTCTAAATGAAGTTAGAAATTGAAGTATACTAATTATTTAAACTAAATAATTCTTTCTTCTATTTATAATTTTTCAACTAGTTCTAACAGACTATATTAAATTATACTTTAAATTTAATACTTTAGAGAGTTGTATTTATATTTTATATATATATTGGAAATATTGCTTCATTATTTGTAGTTAAACATTGTATACATTATTAAATATGTTATGCGAATATTTAAGCAAAATTAGAGTTTTTTTGAAAAGGTTATTTTGTTTTTAATACTTATTTTTCGGTAAAAGCATACATTATGTTTTATTATAACTGAATGAAATTTTTTTATAAGTTTATTTAAATTGAGAGCTTTTACCCAAAACGATACTTTAGGCTTAGGATAAACCGACAAAATATCAATATGCACAAACCGTTATTGGAGTTTAAGTCTGTAAAATGACCATTGGGAATTTGTAAATACATACTTAAACATTAAAATAATGCTATTACAGTTTTAGCCTAATCAGGGTATACTCGACAGTAATGCAAATGTTATTTAAAGATAGCTAATATTAATTGTGTAATATTGTTAAGTTAAATGTAATATGTAAATACAGTGGAAATTCGATTAAACGCCATCGTCGAGGCCGAGATTTAGGAAAGCCAGGAAAAAGCGGGTAGGTTAAGTTAAAGTGAAAAAATAAAAACGATGTATTGTCGAAAGTATATTTTAATAAGTAATAATATTTTAAAAGTTTGTTTAATTTTTAACTAAGCTATTTTGTTTAAAACGTAATTTTAAATATAAAAACATACACAATTGATTGTTTAAAGAAGGTGAAATTATAATACTATGTTTTTATCAATTTTAACATAATTGATGGAAAACTGTCAGAGATTTATTGCACATTACTTTAAAATCTATGTGTCATTGTGTGATACATACACGAGTTATAGAATGATTAATGAAATATTTTTAATCTCATACACGCATTTTGTTATGTTTGGTATTATTTAAACTATATTTTTATTTTTGAAATGAAATGAATACGTATATTTATTTCGATGTTATTTAAACGTGATATGTTAATACATTGTCGTTAGCATTGAAATTATTTTAAAATTATATCTTTAATGTTTAAAAAAGTATTATTAAAATATCTAATTATTTCAATACATTTTCAATTATTATTAAATTATTTATCGATTTATAATATAACAATTCTACGATTTCAGGGACCTGCAGGATTACCAGGCGAACGTGGACCTGAAGGCGTTAAAGGTAAAAATGTCAAACAATATCCATTACTATAAATACTTATTAAGTTTAACTAATTCTAAAATAGCTATTATTTTCGGAAAAAATCACTATCATAAGAACGCTTCAATACAAACCTGTATATAACGTTTAATTTTAAGAAATTAATGAATTATACCAAAGCAAAATGAACTCTTTTTTTTCCATATTTATATCCTGATTAAAAGTTTGATGATTTGGGAGTGTAATATATGAATAAATATTTAATAAATTTGTTCAACTTCGACAACCATTTGCACATAGCAGATAGGTCGTTTAAATTTTTTTTTGAATATACAGTATGTAATATAAGCTTTAATTTAACTTATGTTTAGAAGACACAGTATTTCAAAAGTTAAGTTGAAAAAATAGACTTTTTTAAAAAAATTGCTACTTTAAATCCGCCTCTGTTGTTAGCTAAAGAGTCAGATTAAAAAATTATATATACCAAATGAGAGGTAAATACCTAAGGTTTCTATATAAAAAAAATTATTTTGATTTAGTAATTTTTCAATAATTTCTGGCAGTTTTAAGAAAAGAAAGATTAAAAAAATATCGAAATTTACCGATTATAAAAGTCGTTATTTTTGGAGGATATACCCCATTTATAGGTCACGAGGAACATTTTTTCAATTTTTAAGGTCAAAGTCTTCAACTAGTTACGATTGATGATTTTTTGACGTATTGTTGAAAGAAATCGGTCCTTCATTTGGCGACAGACATAAAAAAAAATCATAGTAAAATTAATACTTTCTTAGCTTTGCATCGAAGCAAAAATGTAATTTCAATTTTTGTATCTAGTTTTTCTTTATTTTGTTTCAATTAATATTTATAGTGATTATGGTATACTCATTTGGTTTGTTGTAAGCATACTTATATTAACGGAATGTTTTTAATTAAATGTATAGGTGATAAAGGTGACCGGGGAGACAGTGGACCAAGAGGCAATGAAGGACTTCAAGGCCCAAAAGGTATATTATAATTCTTTGTAAAAAAACTAGATTAAAATATTTTTAATAATAATAGGCGAACCAGGATTAGACGGAGAAAGAGGTTTACAAGGACCTCCCGGACCTCCAGGACCTCCGGGAAATGGTGATTTTTCAAATAATGATGTAAGTAAAGCAAACAAAATTATACGACGTAAAATTAAATTAAATTTAACCATATTTCTAATTTATATACCTAAATATATATATATATATATATATTTATATACCTAAATATATATATCTGTATACGGATATAAAAACTACAATATGGTAACTTATGAAAACTTAATAATTAATTATTACCTTTAATTTTTATATGCTTAGCCAAGTTGGAAGCCTAGACCAATTTACAAGGTAGGTTAAAAATATATAAATTTTGCTGTTGAAAAATATCTTACAAAAGTTGAGTTATAACTACTTTAGCCTGACATCTGTTTTATTTAATGTAACATAAAATTTAATTAAAGAACGATTTTGTTCTTTAATTAAATTAATATATTTATGAGTAATTTTGGCATAAGACATATAATGAAGTTATAAAATGTTACGTATTAGGATATTGGATTTGAATCAAATGTGGGAAGACCTGGTCCACCCGGACCAAAAGGAGATCCAGGAGTTGATGGTGCACCTGGCCTTAAAGGTAGTAAAAATTAATGATTTTTAAAGTTATTTAAAATAAGTCTCGTGACGAAATATGTCGTTTAAGTCATGACTAAACAAGGAACTTATTTTAAATATAGTTTCGGTTTTTATGGGTTCCATTTTTGAATCGATTTCTGATCGTAGATTTATTCTATTTAACAATAGTATTATTTTTATGAAATGTCTTAAGTCATATGAATGATTCTTTTAACACTAGCCATTTAATTTTTCTTAAATTAATAATTTTTTATGAATTATTTTATGGCATTTGTATCTCCATTTATCTGTTATAAAATATTTTTTATATTCATCCCTATGTTTTATAGATATGTTAATTTTCTTTATTATAAGCTTGTTAAATATAAATTTTCTCATTCAATAAAATAAATTGACTCACATATAAGATAAAATTTCTATAAGATATTGATGTCCTTTTGGTTGTAGTATACAAAACGACAAGGATTTTAACATTATCGCTCTCGTGTCACTGATATGTACTCATTTGTATAAAGTCTTTGGTAGTTTTTTTTTTCAATTAAAAAAAATTTAGAATTAAGTTTAAAGAAAAGTTTTCAAAATAGTAAAATTACAAAAATAATTCATAACAACTGTTATTAATTTCATGTTATTAAAAATAAAACTAATAATAAATTATAACAAATTCTAACAGGTTTAAAAGGTGTACAAGGAAGCAAAGGAGCTAGAGGTGAATCAGGTTTAAAAGGGACAAAAGGAGATAAGGTAAAAATCTTTAAACTTGATATTGTTTGATTTTTATATACTTAAATTCTCTTTATCCCTTAAGAAAAGTTAAACAACATTTTTTTTTTTTAATTTTATAGATTTTAACTAAGTTTTGTGATACCATCAAAAAAATTATCACTGCATGCTAATATTTAACATTTAATAAGTTATTTATTTTTTTCAAATACAGATACAAGTATATAACTACTTAAAATACATCACAAATATTTGAAATAAAAAATATTCCAAATACTTTATTAGTATTTAAATATATTTACTCAAATACTTTACAAAACTGAATCTGACCCACATTTAAGAATTGTGCCTCCCAGTATATTTAACTCTCTCGTTTTTAGGAAAACCCGTTATTTTTGGTTTCAGTTCTATGCTGAGAAGGTATTGGTTTTATCGCGATATACGCTTTTTTTCTGTCCATAAAAATTGTCAACTCTTACAAAATGGATTTTAATGATAAATATGTCAAAAGAATGCAATTTTAGTTGAACCTGTCATTACCAAAAATAATGAAATTTTAGTAAAATATTAAAGAAACAATAAGCTTTGGTATGCTTTTTGTAAAAATTTGATGAAAAAAAGTGCAGAAAGAGTTTGATAAATCCTTCCACACATGTAAAACAAATTTTTAGAACTAGGTTTTTGAAAAGGCTACGAAAGGACTGACAACTTTTAACCTCTATCATAATAAAGCTCTTGAAATGTACTACTATAATAAAAAAAAAATGTCTTTCACATCTTATCTATTATGTGCAAATGGCTGCTGAGGTTAAACAAAAAATGTTATTTTTGAATTTAAAATCGCCGTTGTTAATAATAATAGTTGATAATAGTGATATAATAAGGTGTTCTAATATATGCTATAATGGATAGTTTTATTATTTTTATGATTTTATTAAATTTTATAGGGAAGTACAGGCTCTACGGGTCTTCAAGGCTTAAAAGGTAAGCAAAATAATAATACATTTGTTTTGTGACAATCATAATAAATAACACATATATACAGAGTGGAACACATCTAACATGTATGTTAAAACTGTTCCACAGTTATAACTTATAACTTTTGATCCAACAATCAATGGGAATGTATTCATATTATATGAACTATATTGAATAGCGGACAATTTTTAGTTAATGAACTTGATTTTGTATAAACTTGAACATAAACTCAGGGACGCTTTTTGGGTGGTTAGGGGGTACTATCATCCAGGTGACAATTCTTTTGGAATTAAGGGGTGACAGTATATTTTTTTAACTATAATCCATCATCCATTTTCATTCATCGATAAAAAACATATATTTTAAGATTTTGTATAGCGGCTACAGTGCAATTTTTATTTTTCATGATAATATTATCAAAACTGGATCGCATAAAATTCATGTATAATAATGGTGGGGTATGATAAAAAATAATTTTGGAGAGGAATAAGTAGGGGCGGCAATAAAACTTTACCAGAGACGTCAAAACTTTAAATATGTCTCTGCATACATTTATTATAAATTTACGCAGTGTCGAATCCAAGGGGAAGACTCAAGGGGCTCTTACTCTTTCCTTGGGCTATTGTCTTCTATTAAAAAAAAAAATGATTTGAATGAAAAATAAGTCAAAAATTGATCTTATTGTTTAAAAAATTGAAGAGAGCACAAAATCCTCTTCAAAAAAATTCTGGATCCGCCGCTATATTTATTCCTTATAAAGTTTTCAACTTTACCTTTTTTTATTGTAACATACATATCTTTTAAGATTATATATGTAATTATTTTTAATTTTCCCTTATCTATTACCTTTTCTCAAATTTTCATATTATGACTCATAAACTTTATGCCCCTATAATTTTCACACTCCTGTATGTCACCTTTACCTTTAAATATCGGCACCACATACTATTCTTCCATTCAAATGGAATTTTCCCTTCTAATAAGATTTTATTTAAAAATTTTTCAACCACTTTATACCAACACCGCCTAATATTTTTCATACTTCTACTATCACTTCATCTGGTTATAGTGCTTTATTATTTTTCATTATTGCCACAGTCTCCCATACCTCTTTCTCATTAATTAAATCTACCAGTCCATCATTCCACGAGATATCCTCTAATGATTAGAGGTTTGGTTAAAGTTTAATAGTTTAAAGTATTAAAGTTTAATACACCGTGTAATTTGGATAGAATATTAAATTTGGTAAAAAATGTAAATATTATAATACAATCATGTTTAAATGTTACTTAGTATAAATAGAATATTATTATAAACAAATGTCATAAGTATTATTACAAATATTTTAAGAAGACTTGCTACCATATGCATGTTAAATAACAGATTATTTTATTAGTAGGGCACATATTTTGTACGTTTTTTTAATACTTGCAAAATATACTGGAAATGATTTTCATCTTTTGTGTGACTAGCTTAGAGGTAATTAGTAGTGATCAGTTTAAATCCACATTCCGTACAAACGTTCAATACATAGAGTAGGTATGGAATTAGGGCAAAGTACACGTACACCAGTGTAAGTGCACTTGCCCTTACTACACACCCTTTTTATGTATTAAAATTCTAGTAATTTCATAAATGAGGGGTTGAGTGCAATAGTGGCCTATGCCACCAAACAGTTAATGTGTGTAATATATTTTTTTAAATTCTTACAAGTATATACAATTTATTAATCCAACAACATAAATAGTGTTGCTATCTAGTGTAAAATTAAAAAACCGAAAATAGGCCCTTGTCGCATTAAAATATTTTTTATTTTAAACAATATTATTTCATCAACAATTCTAAATATTTTGAAGGTTAGGCCACTGTTGCGCTCAATCTTTCAAATACTCGTCTTAAAATTGTTATCGACCCATTAAAATGTTTTTTAAAAAAAGGCATATAAAATAGCTATTTTGAAATTTAAAAAATATAACAATTAAAAATATCAATAAAAAATATGGTTTTAACGTAGTTCAAAATTGTGAATATTATAAAAATATAAAAATAATGCAAAATATTTACTGGATTAAAAGTTATTAAAGATGTCAAAACTGGTAGGAAGTCCTTTATGCATTCATATTTTACACATTAAAATTAATTTTTTTCTTTTTAATTAAATAAAGATAAAATTTGATTTTAATCAAAATTTATAAATATATATTTATTCATCTATTTAAAAAATAAGCTTATTGATCTTTTTAAATTATAGGTGATAGAGGGATGCGGGGTTTTGATGGAACACCAGGTTTACCAGGAGAAAATGCACGACCAGCGCCAAAAGGAGAAAAAGGTATCATCAAATTACCATATTTAAGTAACACATTTTTTATCTGTAATTATGGTTTTATACAATATATTTGTTTGACTTTTTCAATAATATAAAATATTTGTAAGAGTATTATGACTACTAATGTGTAATATATTCTTTTGTTGCTATTATAGGTGATATTGGACCACCTGGTCCACCTGGACATAGTCCGCCAGGCGTAAAATTAGAAAAATGTAAGATTATTTTCTTAAATAATAAGTTTTACACAATTCATATGAATCATAAAACACATACGTGTTAAAAATCTATTTTTTAAGCAAAAACAGTATAAAATGTTCATATAGAAATTGTTAAATGGGTAGATTTAAAAAAATACTTTTTACACGAGGTTTACTAGGAAAATATTTCATAAAAGAAACTTTTAAATGTTCAGCTAGATATAGAGTACAATAATCGAAATGGGATAATCTTAAATTTTGTTTATTATTTTCAATAAATAATGTTTCAGTGAGCGATTCAGCTGTTGTAAAAACAGTGAAAGGCGATAAAGGAGCAAAAGGAGATAGAGGAGAAAGGGGAATTCTAGGTGCCTTAGGCCCAAGTGGAAATCCAGTGAGTATAAACATAATATTTTATTGAGCTTTTAGGTAAAAACCTACACTCATAAACTAAATTTGATTATTATAGGGCCCACCTGGTTTAACGGGCCCCAAAGGAGACCGAGGAGAGCCGGGGCTTCCGGGTGTGTCTATGGCTGATCTAACTAATGTAAAAGGTGAAAAAGGTAATGAATATAATTTGAAATTTAAAGTGATTTTAATTTTAAACAAATATTAAAAATAATTTGTTATTGTAAATTGAATTTTTTTTTTTTCATAATATATTTTTTTTTATATTTGTGTTTTATCATTTCAAGTGTATATTTAAAAATAAACTGTAGATAAACGTCTTTAGTTTATATACACTTGAAACAAGTTTGAGATACTTACTCTTTACTAATAGTTATAAAGCTTTTTTTATAATTTGTTTAGTACTAAAGCTTATTAACGATTCGTAACTTTAACATTTTATTAGGTGAAATGGGAAAAAGAGGAAGGCGAGGAAAACCAGGTAATTAGTAGGAAAGACTTACTAAATTTTAACTATAACTTTGTTTACATTGGGTATAATTTAAAATGTTTCTTATTGTATCAATTTTCTCATTACAGGTCCTGTAGGTCCACCAGGTCCTCCTGGAGAAATTGGACTTCCTGGATTAAGTGTAAGTGAAAATTTTAAATTATTATTTTTAATGTGTGTTATCTATTAATACGTTTTCTTTTTAATCATTCACCAACATAGGAAGAAGTAAGTCTATTTTTAAATAATTTAAAAAAAATACAAATTTTTTATACATATGATTAAAAAATTACGTACGAGTATATTTCAATACAGACAATCATTTACATATATTATTACACATATAAATTTAGTGTTATCCTAGAAAATATTAGCACCACGCTAAGATCAAAAGCGTCTTGAAGAGAATTGTCAATTTTTCGTCACATTAAACTCATACAACAAATAATTTCTACCGATATCTAGTCCTTTTTTACGTATGTTAGATTTAATTAAATTTAAATTTTCAAGGAGTAATATGTATAGCTATAGGAAAATATTTAAAAAGTATTCCAATAATAAATTAAACGTTACAAAATAACATTTTTTATTTTATCTAAATTATGTTATTGTAGTAAAAGAGTATTAAATGTATATTTTTTAATCAATAAAACGTTGAAAATATCATATTTTATATAAAATATTTTAATAATAAAATATGACTGTATCTTTTTTCTGCGGACTGTACTTAACTCTTTTCTTTTTAAAAATTAATTCAACTGATAATGGTTGGTCCCAAACCAATATTTTGATTTACAATTGAAAAAAAATTATAAATATAAACTTAAGGTAGAATTAAAATAAATAATAATTATTATAAATTATTTTCTTTAAGGGCTTACCTGGTAGAGCAGGTGGAACAAAAGGAGAGAAAGGAGATCCCGGCTTATCTATTGTAAGTATAATTATTAATTAATACAAATTTCATTTGTACCTAAATTATTTTTAGAAACATAACTATTATTTATATGTTTTACATAATTAAAGATATATAAATAAAAAATAATACTATTTTTAACTAGAATAAATCTAAGATAAGGTATTAGAACCGAACTGAAAAATATCAATTTAAAACCAGAACCCTTAAAAAATGAACAAAAACCAAACGCTACCGGAATAAAAATTCACGAAACCCTTAACAACCGAAACCTTAAAGCCTTATAAAAATAAGGTTTAAAATTTCTATTCCAATAATTTTAGTTATATTAAATTTCAAAATTATAAATGGTAATATAATTGAGTAATTTCTAATTTATTTAAAATAAGTTTCGTGGTGGTAACTATATAGGTTAAAATAGTGATATCATTTTTGAACCCGATTTGTAACATTAACTATTATGGCTAATGAATATTATGTACTTAGAAGATCTAAGCATGTATTATGCATTGTCAATAATTTATATTACTTCTAAGTCAAAAATTATATAAATAGATATTTTACGGCTTTTATGTTATCTGATACGGATGTGAATAAACTTATTTAAAGTATTATTCATCAATATGATAAATAATATTTTTATTGATTCACAGAATTAGACTAAGTAAAAAAAAAAAATAAAAAACCAGTATGTAAGACTTCTGTTGATGTGATTAATCTAACGCATACTTCGTAAATTATTACAGGCTATGTTACTGTATCTTTAAAATAAATGAAAAACATTTAAAAAATGATATTTTTATATCGATTTGTATAGTCATCGCCTGGTTACTTAAACAGCAGTTTTCGTCACGAGACTTATTTTACATAACTTTAGAAATTACTCATTTATACTACAATTTGTATATTGAAATTGATATCTTAACCTTATCTTATTATAAGATTCCACTTTGAAAATTATGGCTTGTTTAATGATGCCAATTATTTTAAAATAGATAACATTTTTACTATATAAACAAAATTATTTATAATAGTTTTGATTTTTATTTTATATTTTTAAAAATAGTTAGTCTAATAGAATATATCAATATTTTATTACAGAAAGGAGAAAAGGGTGAACCTGGTAGACCAGCAGACGGAAGCTCTAGTGGATCTTACATTCCAGTTCCTGGACCACCGGGGCCTCCGGTTTGTTTTAAAATTTATGAAAAAAATGAATAAAAATTTGATTTGACAATATGTAATGTTGAAATTTAGGGCCCACCGGGTGTGTCAATTGAAGGACAAAAAGGTGAACCAGGAGATCCAAGTTTTATTACATCTCCCTTAAGAAGTAATTTTATATTATAAAATATTCATATTTCGAGTATTAGCTTTAATTTTATTCATTTTATTTAGGTCAAATTGTTGATCCTATTATTGTACCCGGCGCAGTTACATTTCAAAATAAGAAATTATTGTTGAGTGTAAGTTTCGAAATTTTAAAACCAAAATGTTCAATTTAATAAATAAAAAATGTTATATATAGAAATTAATAAAATTTAAGAAGAAGCAAATTTTTATATAACATATTTAAATGTACTAAATTTTATAAGAGTTAAGTCTTATATCTTAAAAACTGTTATTTATTAAGGCATTGTTGTGTAATAAATTCTATGCAATATAATTAACAAGAGTCATTACTTTTTAAAAGTAATTGTTGCCTTCTTAGACTATGTTTAAAGCATATTTTGTATTATTTGTTACTAATAAGAATAAATAAAATAAATTTTTTTCTACATATTCTTTAGAGCTTTTCTTCAAAAAAATTTTGATGAGTCGATAACAATTTTAGGGTAAGTACTTAATAAGTTACAAGCATTTAAATACATGAAGTATCTATGAAGTTTACATTATAAATATGCAACAGTAAAATCTGTATAAGGGATACATACATAATCTATGTATTAAAATTATTGTAACGTAATGAGTACTCGTCTTAAAATTTTTATTCACCCATCAAAATTTTATGTTTCATAACAAAATTTAAGTAATTAAGAAAAATAATGTTAATAAAAAGAATCAAATTTTATAAAAATATTTACAATTGTATAAGATTTAAATTATTTTTTTTGTTTAGACAACTGAAAGAACTCAAGTAGGAACCATTGCTTTTATAATTGAGGAAGAAGCATTATTAGTCCGAGTTTCACTTGGTTGGCAGTATATTTCTGTATGAAACACAAAATAATTTAAAAGATTTTATTTTATACTGAATTATAAAATTTTGTTTGTAGTTAGGGTCTTTAATTACAGGAGCTGAAACTATTCCAACTAATATACCATTGCCAACTCGTGCACCTTTAGAGTCATCAAATTTAGTTCATAGTCATCCAGTTAAAGAAAATCCAGTGGTGAGATTTGATAAAATAATAAATTCATAGACAGAGCTAAGGTGGAGTTCTGGGGTTGAATACTCCTTTAAAAGTTTAGAATATTATATATTTTATTATAAAATAATTCCAATTTTTTTTCTAACTCCTCCTATGGACACCTTATAATGTTTTATAAATAATTTATTTATTGTTAAAATGAAAAATTCTGTTTTTTTTTTTCAGTGGCATCCTAAAATGGTAAGTGTTTATTTATATTTAATTTGTAACTTCAATAAGATTTATTTCAATACTACTTTTCTAAATAAAATAAGGACATTAAGTTTAAATTTGATAATAGTTTTTAATTTCTCTATTGAGATTGTGGTCATTGAGACATTTGCAAATTAACACAATATGTCAAAAATTTTTGAGAGGGAAGACTATGTATGAATATTAAAATGTCATATTACACTAGAATAATTGGTACAGTTCTTTTGATTAAAATACTTCTTTTCAATAGTTGAGAGTAGCAGCTTTAAATGAACCATATTCTGGCAACATGCATGGAGTTCAAAGTGTCGATTATTCATGTTATCGACAATCCAGAAGGGCTGGTCTTCATGGAGCATTCAAAGCATTTCTTTCATCACGAAATAATAATCTTAAAACGATAGTACATGAATCTGATAGAGATTTACCGTTGGTAAATATTAAAGGAGACGTACTCTTCAACTCTTGGAAAGACGTATTTACAGAAAATGGTGAATTTTTATCACATCAACCTAAAATTTACAGTTTTAATGGTAAAAACGTTTTAACTGACTTTTCTTGGTAAGTCAACTTATAATCATAATTTATAAAGATATAGAATTGTAAATAAATTGCACTAAGTTTCAGTAATAAATCCTTTTGTAAAACAATTTAAAAAAGTTCTGTTTTTCAAAATTGTAATTTTTTTTAAATAGCATAACAATGTTAGATTGAAAACAGTTCCTGTTCATTATAATAAATAGAGATTGTTTATGATAACTTTACTTTTCATAAAATTATGGATGATATTAAAATATAAATTGAAAATTTTTAAGTCCAATTTTTGGTAAAGTTCATTTTAAATTTTATAACTATCAATTCTGTTGAACGTAATTTTTTGAAAATATTTCTAAATCAGAAGTGGGCAAAAAGCCCACTGATTAAACATTTATGCCCCGCTATTAACACTATACTTTTATGTTAATTTTTATTAAAAAATATATATATATATACATGGGTGAAACAGAGCTAAATGACAAATCTTTTAAGTATTATTATAATTAAAATTTCACTGTAAATTTTTTTAAAATAAGTTTTGCTTTTTTAGTTGTCTATTTTAAAAGAATAGTATTTATTATTTATTTTTAATAATAAAAAAAATTAAAAAATATTTTTTTCAAGTTGGCCAATTTTTAGAGCTTTTTTTAACAAAATATTTTGATAGGTCGATAAAAATTTTAGGATAAGTACTTATTTTTACAAGTATTTTATTACATAGATGTCTATGTAGCATAGGTAGAATACGTGTTATGAATATGCACCAGTACAAGTTGTACTACCTGCATTACCTACATTTATTAAAATGTTTATACCTTAAGTACTTATTTAGTTTTTATCGACCTATCAACATTTTTTGTAAAAAAAACTCGAAAAAGTGGTTTATTTTAAAATTTTCAAAAAATTTTAATTAAAAAAAAATGATATGTTTATTTTATTAGTATTAAAAATAATTAATAAAAATATAGTTTAAGCATAGTTTAAAAAGGCAATATTAATTAAACAAATTTTAATGAAATTATACTTGTATCAAAAGTTTTAAGTGTTATATGTTAGATCTGAAACACTGCATATTTATCTGGCTCACATTATAGAAAATCATTTGATTAAAAATATGACTGGTGGTTAATAACAACTTTTGAAGCAAATTATTTATTTTTATTATTATTAAAAATAATTAAAAAGAAATATACTTGTATCGTAATCTGAGAATGCAAAAATTATAAAAAAAATTATTACAATAAAATGATAATTGGAAAAATATGAAAAGTTGTAGATGGGTCTGTTTCACCATGTATAGCTCATAAAATAAATATTATAATGAGTTTATTGACTATTTTTTTTTTCTGGCGGTGAGATTTTTTTTGTTGAAACTATCCTATTTATTTTAAAAACTAATTTCCTATTTCTGCTCTAAATAGTTTATTTTACTTCCCTTTCTGACATTAACTATGTAGGTTATTATCTACTCCATACAATCCTTTTAAATGGTAAGAGACTGCTTGAATAAGGTTCCTTCATATAAATATTTTGAATACCACACATATTAATTATTCAAATACTTTTTTAATTTTTCAAATATTTTTAAATACTTTTTTTTGAAAATTGTATTTTAAATATTTTTCATAAATATTAGAAAAAAATTGTACGTTTCACTGTTTATATTTATTATAACTTACTTTTTAAAAAATGTTCTTAAATATTACTTCTGTAGTATTCGGAATCACAATTTTTGAGTATTTTTAACATACGTTTTAAAAAATATGATGTTATGTTTATATGTGTTCAAAAAATATATTTATTCTGTCATATATCATAATAGCAATAAAATCTAATTTTAAATGAAAACTTTGTAATTAAAAAAATTTCATTAAATGAATTAAATTTTAAATTATTTAAGGCCTCAGAAAGTTATATGGCATGGATCTACTACTTCTGGTAATGATGCCTCAGACAATAATTGCGACTCTTGGAACTCTGAGAGCATTGACAAACAAGGTTTTGGTTCTTCATTAGTCCCTCGAATGAGTTTACAACCCAAGCTATTAGATCAATCAATATATGACTGCAGAAATTTTTTTGTTATTTTATGTGTGGAAATTACTCCTCATTCAGGCGCCATGTTTTCTAGAAAACGACGTAGCGGACGACATGATGATATGAACCAAGAAGAATATCAAAAACTCATTGATGATATTTACAAATAGATAATTTAATCAAATGCCATTTTGTACTAGATTTATATTTTATAAAAAATTTAATTTAAATATATGTATAACATTTTATTATTCAATTAAAATATTTTTTGTTGATAACTTTGTAAGAAGTATGTTCCTTCTTTTTTAATCAAAAATAATTTTTAATTTTAAGGATTTTTTTTAACATATCCTACATTTTAGTTACTAAAAGAAACAGATTTTGTTTTTTTGCTGTTAATTATTTTGAAGAATAACATGAAAATGTTAATAATATTAGCCAATATGTGAAATACTTTATATATTGTACACTCATATCACTTGAACTATTTGTAAATAAATTTTTGACAGGTTAAATTTAAAAAAAATAATAAAACTTGTAAAATATATAAGTTATTTATTTTTTAACAATTAAGTATTCTAAAAATGTAGTTCTTAATCTAATATTTTGATAGTCAAATCATAATTACAAACCTTAAGGTTGAAACCATATCGCACAGTATTTATAAATGTAAATATCATAATTTTGTTTTAGAATGATGATTTTTTCATTTAATTATTAACTAACTTGTAAAAGACTTTTGTAATGAAAACATTATGATCATAAAATTACATAGTTATATATTATATATGATTTAAATCAATATTATTAGTCTATAAAACATTTAAAGCAATGTTTTATAAAAATAAAAATTTTTGAGTAAAAATTAGAAAATGGTTTTTTTTAACTTTACCAATTTATAACTAATGTTTTTGCTCTTATTTTTATAATTATTAAACTTTTAATGTAGTATCTCTTGCTAATAATTGGTCAATAGCAAGACTTTCAGTGAATGGACAGTATATACTAAAAATTACTATCCTACATGTAAACTGTACATATTAATAATCATGAGTCATCCTAAAAAGGCATGTCACACCCGTCACTTGACAAAATTTAATTGCTTCAGTCAGTAATATTTTAAAATAAGAGGAAGCTACCAAAAATATTTATTGAAAAAATGAGGCACCATTTTAAATAATTATTCAATTGGCAAAAATTAATTTTTTGCCACGCCATATTTTTAGCTTTGGGACGGCCTACATAAATAATATATAATAAGTGATGTTTTTACTTTCTATAGAAGTATATAAATAATATAATTAAGATAAAATATCTTTTGTCATTATATCTTACTAATAAAATAAGTGTTATTTAAGGTTAAAAATATATCATAGTATAGTGTACTTTTAAAAAATAATATTTTTCATTTATATCAAAGCTTTGATTAATCAATACTTTTTATTTTTTTTATACTGTAAAAAAATTCTTATTAAATATTAACAAGTGTTATTTTGGAGGTAAACAGTGTTTAGTCTATTAATATAAGTACCTAGAAAATACCATAAAAAAATGTAATCAAATATTTGTAGTAATAAGTGAATATGAATATTAAAATTTCTAAAATCACTTGTTTACTTAGTATACTATAGTTGAAATAAAATAAATTAAACATAAAAAATCCATTTGAATAAAATGCAGTTAATTGTAGAGAATTTTTTAAATAGGCATTTTTTTTGGGCATAAATCGTTCTCATGATATTTTATTAAAATAAAAGTGTTAGTACTTATAGAAAGCCTGGACGCTAAATTTTTAAATAGAATACCATTATTCTTAATATTTATACTGTGAACAGGTTATCTTTAAGAAATTTCTCATCAATTAAACAAATATTGTTTTGCCGTTTTGTTTTTATTCTAATGTAATATATATCTTTAAATAAAATTATATCAGATCCATAGTCTTGACAAAGGTAAAATATAAATAAATTTTCATAAAATTATAACAGTGCATAACACATGATTTTATGAACAATAATTTTGGGAACTTCTACTATAAATTTCACAAAATCAAAAAACTACATTTTTCTTAAATTTATCAGTGTAGTAGACAATTAATAAATGTACAATCAAAGATATTTTATAAAAAAAACATTTTATTTGTAAAAGGAGCTGTTTGGATAATTCATAATAATACAAGTTACCAGTAATACCTAGAAAGTAGGTTAATTTTAGTTTTAATAGCTATTCAAACAGTATAAACCTTCTTTGTTTTACATAGTCTTTATTTTCCTTGTACAGTTCAACAATGATATCCATTTGAATAATTATTGGCAATTTTTATGTTGTTTTGTCAATAATGTATCAGATATAATGTAATCATTGAAAATATTATGAAAATTAAATCTTTTTTTTTCTTTTATTTATGAAATTTACAATCTGTAAAAAAAAAAAATTTACAATAAGTAAATAGTTTAGAAAATATACATATATAAAATACTTAACATTAGTAGCCTGTGAGGTCGCTCCCATTGGAGTCCGTCTGCTATTGAACATTTATATTTAATTTAATTACATAATATTAACAATAATAATATATAATGGTATAGTAGTTTGTACAATAATTAGGAGTTTTAATTACGTAACATTAACAAGATTAAATCATTTATAAAGACAATAGATCTCTGATTGTCCAACCACTATGGTTGGAGTAATGTTTTGTACAATATAATTTTATTTGACAAAGAAATATTTGACTTAAGTAAAGGTCTTAGTAAATGAAGTCTCGAGTTCAGTTTTTTCCTTTTCTCTTTTAAATGAGGACCCCAGGTTAACCTTCGGTCAAGAATTAACCCTAGATATTTAACCTCGGTTGAGTGAGGAATAATAATGTTATTAATAGTAACTGATGGGCAGTCATGATTTCTAAGAGTGAATGTAATGAAAGAAGATTTCGACTCATTTATTTTGACTCGCTAGGTCTTGAACCAGAGCGAAAGCATATTTAGATATATTTGTAACTGTTGCCAGTCAACTTTATGATCTAATGAAGATAATATGAAGGCCCTGACATCAGCATAGGTACCAAGTACTGTTGTATCCGATAAAGGTAGATCAGATGTATATATTGTGTACAAGAATGGCGCAATATTGCTACCTTCAGGCACACCACCATATATTGGGTATAGTGGGGAGTGATGGAGATTATGACGGACTTTAAAATAACGGTTTTGCAGGTATTCTTTGTGTATGAAAAATTAAATCTAAAATATAAATTACATCTAGAAAAATATTTTCAACAACTTTTTTTTAATGAATTGGTGTACTTTAATAATAATTATCTATTTTTACAAAAATTGAAAAGTTTTTTGATGAAATATTAAACTTACTACCAGACTCAAATTTTCAGTGTCACCATTGGTTATAAGATTTTTGGTAATATATTCATTATAACATTTCAATATTATAAATAATTTATCACTAATATCATAAATTCTAATTGTTATTACTATTTCTCTATTTAACTTTAATGCTCTCTTTAAAAAGCTATCCTTGTTTTAGAAAGGATGTGACCAACTACATAACCTATTATAACAAAATTGAACTCTTACATATTGAGGAATGACTTTTTCCCGACTAAGCTAAGTAGGTCACCAAATTAAAATACATAATTATTTAAATCTGTGTACTTTTATTTATTTAAATTAATAAGTTATATGCTAGAAAATAATGATGAACATTACCTATTCTAAATTACAGAGCAACTCTTCAACCTATCATCAGTTTTCAAGTCTCTTTAAAAATTTAAATTTTTTGTATCAATCTCTATTGATGAATTTGTTAATAAAGGATATTTAACTTTTAATTATTGCATTGTTCATCTATTACTTTAATATAAATTTGGAAAATTCTGTTTACGGTGGTAATTGTGTATATACAATATATACAAATAGTGTAAATAGTGCTTAGATATAAATTATTAAGTATTCTATGTACAAATGGTGTCCATAGAAATCTTTTGTAAAAAATTTGATCCAATTTTTGCTCTTAAAGTTAATATAAAAATAATAATTTATCATAAGGTATTTAATTATTCTATATGAAATTGTACATTTTCTGCACCTCTAAAGTTTTGCTTTTAAAAGGTTCGATAGTGTCAAGCTTGCTGTAAGTTTTCTTAGTGCACTGTATCTTCACTTGCAGTTACAATACTATTTTTAAATTTTATTGAGATTAAACTATTGGTTATTTTAAATACAGAAAATAACTATTATTAAACATTTTTTTTTTCTTGAAACATTGGTTCAGTTAAAAGTAATAAATATTTGAGTATGAATGATAACACAGATTAACAAAACAACATTTTTTATTGATCAGTGTTATCTAAATCCAAATTAATATTTTTTCATTTCAAAAATATTTTAAAAAACAATTTTGAAATACAATTTGTCATCATGTTAATGATAAATTATAGAAACAAATTCATCTTAAATATGAATTTATGTTAATCAGTGTAATTATATTCTAATTTAAGCATTTTATTATTTTATTTTAATTTTGAATATTTTAAGTATATGGTATAAAAATCACCGAAATTTTGTATTGCATCTATAATTATTCAAAATATAACTTCCCACTAATAACAAAAACTGTATTATTTTTTAAATATATTCAATTAGATTAGGTATATAGTGTAAAACTATTGGTTTGAAACAAAGTTTGTTAATTTAATTGTTTTTTATTTTATATAATTAACTAAATTTATAAAAACTTATTACATAATTGTATTTTAGATTAAAAATACTAGATTTTTTTTTTACAAATTTTCCATATAAGGAATCATATATAAAAAAAAATTAGTTTAGAATTAATTTATATGTGTAAATTTACATTGTTGGTATACCAAGCTATTCTTAAATTTATGATAGAAATTCTTAATTATTTTCTACAATTTTATTCTATTCACAATTATTTTTACCAATGTAAAAATTATAAGTCATTTTAGATTTCACATCAAACTATTGATTAAGGTGGCAATTTTTTAAGAGCAAAAAATCATTTTTAACGTCTAGTTTTTCTTTCATATATTACACTGAAATAAATGGAATTAATTATTGTACATTTTTTTTAGACCATCGATAATAATGAAGTTGTTCAGGACTAAGTTATCAATACTTTTACACTGTAATAATTAAGATCAGTTTTTCCAATTATAAATGTTACTCTATTTATACTTTAACATTGTCCATAATTCCATTGTTCTGGATGATCTTTTTCTACGTTAAACTAATAAAAAATTATTTAAGAGTAAGTTCTGGAAGGGATAAACATAATTTACTGAGTTTTTGGCAATTGAAACTTTGATGCCATTATACATAATTTTGCAATTCAGTAGTTATTCAAAACACTAGTAAGTACTAGGGAAAAATCTATTTTAATTTAAAATCTTATAATGTTATCATTGTTTCATATCATATTTAATATTGTTAAGTTTTTCTATGAAATGTAGGTATAATGTTTTTTAATAACAGCTGCACATTTTATGCAATTCAGTGTTGACAACAGTACTGTAACTAAATTTGACACTACTTTCCATTCCCATAAAATACAGTTTTTTAATTTTTAATTTCAATTTTAAAAATAAGTTTTGAATTGCATACAGTATGGTCATATAAATAAAAATATATTGCGCTTGAAAATTCATTATAACTTATATTCAAAGATAAAAACCACAGGGGAATTATAAAATTACGTTTTAGTCACACTGCTAGAGCCTGCAAAACAGTCGGTCACCCACGCAGATAAAGGATAAACGAAGTTACGAAAAACAAAAACTGAGATAACATGTCCGTTCTCAGTTCATGCTATGAACGGGTAAAAAAAAAGTTTAACATTTCTTAGTTTGTAAGATTTAGATTTTATTATTTTCATGTGAGTAATTAGGAATAACTTAGAATATAGGAATAAGTTTGAAACTAAATGTAAAGTAATTGTGATAATATACAAATGACACAAAATGTATTGCCAGCCAAATTGCAACAATTCTTCGTCCAAATTGAAAGATGGTAAGTTTGATATGATTTAATAAATTGTTATTTTTTAGTTTTAAAGGAAATTTAAGGATAATATTAATATTGTCACATAACATTTTTAGAAAAATTACTAATTTAATGAATTGATAAGAATTGTATGTGGGTTAAGACTATATTATTTTTGTGTTAACATTTATATGTTGGGCTCAAAGCCAATTAATTATTTACAAATATTTAATTCATTAAACGATTATTCTTGTTTATTTTTACTTATTGTTCTATTGTGCTAGGTTGTTACTTACCATAATAAATTTAGGGAATATTCAGTTGTATAAAATTTATAATCTATTTTTTTAAAAATCAATCAAAGAATTACTGACCAAAAATTGTAGCTAGTATATATATATATATATATTAATGAAGGAGTGAACAAATAAATTTTAATATAACTTTACCCTTGTATTTATTATCATTAATGTTTCATCTTTGTAATATAACAAATGGAAAATGCGCAAGTATGTATTTATGAAAAAGCTAACATTATACTTTTATTTTATTAAAATGTTTTTTTATCTTAGAGATTTCACAATATTTTGTTGCAAACAATTAAATATTTTTATTATTTTAAAATTATCAATTTAATTTATAATGTTTCAGTATATTATGAATTAATTTTTTTAAGTTTTAGTATTAAAACTATTTTAATCATAACTGGAGGTATTTATCCTTCATTTTATATACATATAAATATATATAATAATAGTTATTATAGATTCAAGCTATTAAATTTTTGACATACCTTGTGTTAATATTATTGTAAATTATGATTGTAATTTGAGTAGATGAAACATTCATAGAACATTATATTTTATAATATAATTGGGTTCCCAATTCAATTTAATTAATTACCATTAAAATAATTTAATGGGTATTTATTTGTTACCTTTTTTTATGTTAGGTTTTTATAGTGAATTGTAAGTCAGTTCTATTTATAGTTTGCATTCGCAATCATTTAATAAAAAATAAATATGTAATATTTTAAGCAATATGAAAAAATTTAATCAAACATTTTATTTTATTTATAAAATAATGATTACATTATTGGCCATTGTGTTTATTTTACCAATTCATTAGAAAGTTTTATGTGTAGTATTTATTGAATAGAAAGGCAAAATAACTAATACATTTCTTATTTTGTGGTCTAATTTAAGGAAAAAAAATTTACCAAGGTTTATTATTTAATATAAGGTTTTTTTTTAAGAAAAATTGTTTAGAATGATTTTGGTATGTACAAAATTTATTCACATTTTATTATTGTTTAATAATAATTAAAGGTCATACACAGCTAAAATTCAAGATTCTCTCATTTCAGTGTTGAGGGAATTATACTTCCTAACTATCTCTCTGATTGCACCATTGTCCATTTCATTTATTAAAGTGTTAAAATACTTACATCTAGAAAAAAAATACTTTTTTAAACTTGTTAACTCTTATTTTTTTAATAATTTTAATCTTTTTGAAATTTACATTTTTTGAATAATTAATAATGACATCTTTAGGAAATTATCATTAAAATTGTGACACGTAATAAACCATAGGAAAATTTGTTTACCTATGAAAGACTTTTAAAATTTTAATAAAAAAATTTAGTATACTCTGTGTATATTATTTTTAAAAGAATGATTTTAAAATTTAATGAATAATTTTTATAGTAATTAAAAACTCCATGAATTTCTATTTGTTCACTAATTACGTTTGAGCATCAAATAGATATTTAAATTAGCTAATAACTACATTCTACGAGAACAGTGTCAGGTTACATGTACTATTTAAAAGGTTTTAAGCTTTCTTGAAGCCTCTCAATTTTAGAACACGTTTCATTTAAAGGTATGTCACGGAAGTTCAACTAGAGTGTTAACATTTTTTATAGATTTTGTAAGATAAAAAGTTTTTTATGTCTGTATATAATTTACGTTCAAAAATAATTATTACACGTCTGAAAGTCTCCTGCTGAGTTTCAGGATAAACGCATACATTATGGTCGATTGCCTCTCAAGGGTGCGAACAGTAATTTATTGCGCCCTCTTTACTCTTAGAAATCTCCCCTTTCATCGAGCTTTCTCAAATAGAATATTGTTTCTTTACTCCTTACCTTATTGCTATGTTATAACTACAGAATGAAATACCTTTTACAACAGCTATATATCGATTCAAATTGACCCTTGGTCAAATAGTATGATACTATTTTCCATGATTCTAAAATAATTACGTGCATGTATAAGGATGACATTTTATTTTTTATTTAGTCTGTCTCTAAGTAATCATCACATAAACAATTTTTTTATAATTTTGTGGAATTTATAACTAGAACATTTAAAAGCGTGTGATATTAAATGCTTTCAAATTAATTTCGAATTTTAATTATGTGGTTAGTTTGTCTATGCAAATTATTTTAGCAAGTTTAACTAACCTCCCTTTTATAACTAAGTATTATCAAACTCACTACACAACATTAGTATGATGTCACATCATGTAGTTTCCTTTATTAGTAGGAAATTGAATTAGGTTCTGCAAAAACAGGGCGCCGTTTATTAGTAAATTACCAGTTTGCGTCATTTAACTACATTTAATAAACTGGTGACGCATACTCATGCATAGTTTGGTTGTGACTTAATTGTTATAATTCACTTGTATTGATAAAAAATTTGGATAATCTAATTGAATAAGTATTGATTGTACTATTGCCTAGTATACAAATTAAAATTTTTCAAATTTAATTCATAAATTTAAGTTTTAAACTTTTTTACATACTATTTAATCAAATTCCAAATGATTTAAATATTGTGTATATCTTTTATCTTGTAATGTAAAATCATCAAATATTGGAATCTCTAGACATACATTTTAATATTGAACGTGTTTTTTTATTTGTATTTATATTACGTAAATTTATAAAAAAATTTAAAGTACAATTAAATTTATTATTATTTTATGTTACAATTTTAACTTGTAAATAAAATATTAATTTTAAATAAATAGTTAAATAATAATTTTATACTATTATCCCTATTCGATTTTAAGGACTACGCGACTCGTCGATGATAATGGTTTAACTTTTAGGACTACAGAGTATCACTCATTAATTTTTTTGTTAGTTGCGAATCTTGTTTAATATGAAATCAGTTTGTTCATATTTTATTTTTAAATAAATAGTTTAATGTCATAACCTTAAATCCATATATTAAATTTCAACGT
This sequence comes from Daktulosphaira vitifoliae, assembly GCF_025091365.1. Classification (NCBI taxonomy): domain Eukaryota; kingdom Metazoa; phylum Arthropoda; class Insecta; order Hemiptera; family Phylloxeridae; genus Daktulosphaira; species Daktulosphaira vitifoliae. The sequence continues at coordinate 20,841,833 of NW_026099576.1, forward strand.
GTAAGAAGTAAATTTATTTTAACGATTTTAATTTTATTATTCCAGATATTATAAATGTACTGTATGATGTAATTTATATTTATTTATAGTGACATTTTATATTTATTTATAATTGATGTATTTTATATAACAAAGTTGTGTTCTATAATAGAATAATAAGTATAACAGAATTAATTCAATTTAAATAAAACGTTGTTAAGGATGATTTTATATGGGTTGTCATTTGTCTAACAGTTTTTGAACTAGTTATAATTGAATCTAGACCAATTTGTGGATGGACAATAATTTGGTCAGACATTTTCCAGGTAACTTAATCTCATTCCCTTGATGTCCCCTCTGTACTAACGGTGATGTAATGGGTATGTGTTTTAGTTAAATTGTATTTGGCATCAAGGTAAAAACTATAAATATCGACTATACTGAAAAAGTTTTCTATAAGTATAACTAGTTAAGAAAAAAAGTTTTCAATCGGAATTAAACATTATTGTGCGATTGAATAGTTTGCTTCATTGTCGAAAGTTTTAAATAATTTATATTGTACAGTGAGTGAATTCTTCGTTAGAAGTCCCTTGTGTGTGGTTCCATTCGAGGGAAAATTGATCCTGTGAGGGAATATTGGACTGTTTTTATATTACGAGAAATGGTATTGGCTTGAATTTAAATTAAGAATTAATTTTTAAAAACGAATAATTCTATCGTCTCACAACTTGCAAAACAATTTTTTTTATTGGTTATATATTGAGTTAATACAATTAAAAAAGTTTAAATTAAAAATTTTAACCAAATTGGTTTTTAACAAATTCATTTAAAAAGTTAATTTGTATAATATACTAAAAAAACAGGTTAAATTAAATTTTTCTTAACAAAATATCATTTCTACTGTGTTAAACAGTGATTTATACTAAGCATAAGGTTGTCTTTTGAATTTTGATTAGGACCCACGTTTTAGCTATATGTTCAACCTAAATTGTTTAGTATTGTTCAATGTGCAAGAACGGTCGTGTGAGTGTGTTGCTGTTGGATCACGCCGGCCCTCATAATAATTATTACAATTAATTACAACCACTTTAGAATAAGCGGAAGAGGGTGCGAGTAATGTTGCAATGACCCTTTGTATGCCAGATGTTGAATATTGTTTCGAGTGTGGGCAGAGTGTTGGGTATTGACTGTTATAATGTAGAATGAGTGGTAAGTAAACGACCCCTATCTTTGTCCCCTTTTTGATTTTGATAAGGATTTCGATGTCAAACGTGGTTAACGAAAGATCGAAATCCAGATTTATGTCTTAAGAGAAACTTGTTTAATATCTGTTTTTATTGGGTTGTAAGCAAAAAAAATACTTAGTAGCGATTTTGTTTTATTTTAGTATGATACATTTCTAAACTTAATATAAATTACGACAAAAATGATTATTGCTTTGCAATACTAACAATTAATTAAAAAATTAGTTTGAAATACGCATAGAATATTTTAATATATTATGTGTGAATCTTAAAGGACAATTGATCACTAGTTCAAAAAACAGTGATTTACTTCAAAAACTTTTTCTTTTCAATTGTTCTCCACATTTTTACCAATATTTCCACATTCAAATATTAAAATATAATACCTTTTAATCGTATAATTTATGTATAAAATTTCAGTTTAATAATCGCAGTAAATATTGAAATATCAAATTGATTAATTATAATTTTATTTATATCATTATTAAAATTCAATTTTAATTGTAGTTTTTGACTTAATAAATGATCACTATGGATATGGTAATAGAATTATATTGTTGGCCGTGTCTATATTGTGATTGTATGAACGATATTATTGCACTCTAGTGAACGGCGACACTGGTGGAATGAGCTAACTTGCTAGTCAGTTGCTACTGGATTTGATTAGTGGTTCTCGTGACCCGTCTGCGGTTGGTTGTCTTACGGTAGTTTTGTGTTCCGTTTTGTAGAAGTATTTCTGTAGTTTAATAAAAATGTTTTCATTATAACAATTTATACTAATCATTTTTTTTTACATTTTTCTATGTAACGGTATACTAGTTAGTGTTGATTTTAAGTCAATCTAAAATAATGTGTAGTATAAAATAGTACTCTATTTTAGTTAATTTTTTTTATACTTGATAATTTATATTTAATTCATTTTAATACAATGAAAAATATTGGTTAATATTTAAACAAATTGACAATTGTATAATTTGATTGTTAGTCTTAACCAGGTGAATACCGATATAATACATAATAACAAGTTTGAAAAATTAATTTTGATATGATAAAGATTACAAATAATATTTTGTTCAGAGAAAAATATATGAATGCGATAAACTCTTGTACCTAAAATTACTTACTGTTAATTTGTTAGGGACTAAACTTTTTGTTTCAATATTTTCATTTGTGTATTTTAATGAAAGTAAATAAATTTATTGTGATCGTATAAGAATACAATAAAAAAAATTGTATGCGACAAATAGCTTTTTACACTAATTTATTGTCAAATTTTTAATCTAAATTGTTATCTTTTATAGGAGTTACCATGAGAGAAAAGAAAAGTGGTGCACTCAGCAAAGTGCAAAAAATTAAAAAACGTTTGAGTCATAGCTTTGGACGTCTCTGTAAGTACTAACACATAATTAAATAATTTTTTCTTTTTTAATTTTTTTATTAAATTAGTGTATTATGTTTATACACTTTCGAGTTAAAGATTAAAATGACAAATTAATTGAACCAAGTCGTATTAAGTACTGTAATACTTGTTAAATCCGTATGGTTAAGTGAGTTGATTGTTTTTAGTAGTAATGCTGCTGAAGTCACCGATGCACTTATATTTTATTATCATTTATTGAATACCTACGTTGTCCGTCAACCTACGTATTCTGCGAAATTCCGACTTGATATTTTTCTTTTTTATGCCAATAAGAAATCAGTGTATCTTGTACATAAAATAACTTTGATATTGTCTTTAGTATGTCAGTTAACAACTACTGACTTCGGTAACCCGATTCTGTTGTTTTTATCGAAAACTTAAACATTTGTTTAATTATTGTGTTATATACATTCATAAAAATGATGTATACATATTTCATTTTATTTGAATGAAATGTACATACACATGCTTATAATATTTGAAATTTGCTATAAATTTTAATTTTATTTATACATAAAAATTAAGATTGTGGTTATCTTAAATAAAAAAGATGTATATCTTGATAGTTTTATATTGATATGAGAAATGAGCAATACCAATGCATTATGTATATTATACAAACTATAAAAACATTTAATTTCTCAAAATTGAAATATATGAAGGTAGCAATTTTTTTTATTTTCGAATAGAAGATTTATCTTTTGTCTACCGCCATTTTTTTAGCATTCCTAAATAATCTCAGGAGATTAAAATTTAATTTGTCTAAGTGATGAATATGTTTGAATCGATTTAGGTAATTTTTTAAAAATTCTTTACAATTCGTATTTTTTTTTTTTTGTTATTACAACATTAAAATATATCAGTTAAAATTTAATTGATATATTTAGTGTACTTGCGATAAATTATTATTCACATACTAATTAAAGAATGTAATTTCAAAATTTTTACTTTATGAAGTATACTTTTAGTTTAACTGGCGTGTAGAAATTATGAAAAACTCTGTATGTTTAGATATTCATTGCTTATAATTTGTGCAGACATTGATTTCATTGACACGAATAACTGTAGTTTTCTTAGAGCATGTATGTGTAAATAACGCTCATGCAAATCATTAGGTAATTTAGAATGAAGTATAGTCCGTGATAAAGTAGCATTAATGGCACATACCGCAAAAGTACAATAACCTAATTATCTTAGTATTCTGACTATTTTATCGTGATTAAAAATATAATAATTATCATAACTTGAAACTTTTACAAATGTAATTATTAGTTTGCATTTGGTAATTCATGTATTTTCCGTTTTATTCATTAGCGTAAAAAACTGTATGAATAATATATTGACATAGTCACTCTACAGCCTAGAGGTTGACCAGGTCTGCTGTCTCATGATTGCCTTGGGTGTTAAACGTCTGGCCGATGATTCACTGTTGTGTGTATTCAGGGGTGCTAAACGTTGATTTCACTCATTCATTAATTATTTCATTCATAATGAACTGTTTTCCGAAAACATAGCATAAATAACTTGTAGAATGAAAACTTGTATAAAAGATATTTTGATACTTTACGGAGCAATGTAGTACTTACGTGATTAATATTCCAAATAAATATTGTAGCTTATTATTATTCCAAACAGTTATGTGTCTTAATAGAATGAATACCTCTCCGGATGCGTACAAGTCTATAACACCTAATTTAATAATGGCTTAAAAATCCGACTTCATTTTTTTTTCGATTAAATTTTGTTTTGTTTTATTAGATATTGCTTCTTAAATAGCTGTATGGCATATATACGACAAGGAATAGTGCATATTTTATGTCTAATAATCATAATAATCACAACATGACAATGTATGTCGTTAGTCACTTATTTACTGTGTTATTGTTTGAAATAAAGTATCATATTCTACTGCATGAATTATAAAATGATTTATAGGACAGTATCATTGTTTTTATGTACCTATACATTATTAAAAATATTCTTTCATGAGTGTTGTATGTTTGTGTTTTTTTTAATGGGCGTTTTCAAAACTTTTTTACAAGATAAATGTAATTATTTCATGTTTTCTAATTGAATATGAATTGTATCAAAAAAAATATATAACAGTTTTTTTTATTTTAATGAATATTTTAGTAATAAATGTATTAATTATTAATAATTTGTTTAAAAATTCTATGAAGTTTTGTTACTAAACAAAATTGATAATTTTTAAAATTATTAAATACATTTTTGGAAGAAAGGATGTAATATAAGTGGTAGAAACTAATAAAAATATTCTACATGTGTTCAATTAAAAGAAATCCTGAATTTCTTACTCAAATGACTATTTTTTTGAAGTAATATTTACATCTATATCGTAATAAATAAATATTTCAAACATTTTAATATCTTTAAAAGAATATTCTTTTAATTTAAAATTAAAAATATTAATTTTAACTAATATTAGCTACAATAATCAATTTTTATTAAATATTTAAAAAGCATATCTAATAAAAAAAAATATGAACTATGTTTTACTGATATCAGTGTTATAAATTAAAAATTCGTCCTAGGGGATATATATAAGAAAAATTAAATTACCCCTCCAATAAAAAAAAAAAACTGTATTTTCACCATTTAATTTCTTTTTTTGTGTGAATGTATGACACTCATTTCATTACGCCTGTAAAATAGATTAAATTGTTATGTTACATTGTAAATAGATTATATTAACTAAATTGTATTATACTATCCTAATAACCATACAATTTTATGAGGGAAAAACAACATAGGTTGAAATATTTCACCGTTTATCTTTGTATGTCTCACGCAGCTTTAGACTACTGCCCATTTCCCATAATTGATATAAAAATAAATAATAAACAAATCGATGAATTTGGCGGTAAAATACTTAATATATGTACAAGGTATCATTGTGTACCCTTATATGAGGGATTGCTTAAGGGGAAGTGTCATGGTATTCTGTCAATTTATCGCATATCGATTTAATGTAATATTACTTATCGAAATAACTGATCTTCGCAAATTTATTGATAATATTAAATATAAAAACAATAAAAATTGATACAACAAAAATTATGTAGGGTTAAGTAAATTTAAAAAAATTAATTTGTATTTGAAAATTAGATACTATTCCACGACGACTGTCTTTTACATCGACGTTTTTTGACTAACCAGTGCAAATTGTTTTATTTTTTCTGTTCTATAGTTTTAAAATAGGTGACATTAGTTTAAAGAATGACGTAGTATTTTTGTTGTATTTATATGTAATAAATAACCAAATTTAATTTTGCTTAGGTATGTTTAAATTCTTAAAATTAGGTCTATTCTTAGTTACGTCAATTATTTATATTAAAAAAATATTTCTGAATGGATTGTTCACAAGACTAATAAGAGTATAATTTTATGTTTTATTTGCATCCGTTTATAATCTTTGTATTTATTATTTTATTTTTTATGTCAATTTTAAGAATTACTTTTTTAAAAAAGTATTGACTTTATGTAGAAAAAATGGTGCAATAGTTATTCTATTTTAACTTCAAAATGTTTGAGTATTTTGGATTAACATTAGTTACATCTTGGATGGCATATATGCCGTTTTTAAAAGCTTCTGTATTTGTTTTTGAATATGTCAACCCCATTTTATCCCGAGGGATTTGAACTTCGTATAAATCTCTCATCTGAAGATGTATCTATGCGAAAGGTTCTCGATGAGAACTTGTATTGTTTTAAACACCTGTTTTCACCAGTTGCAAATAATTGATGTGTTCAGTGTTCTTACTGCCTTAAATGGTTATATGTAATGTATGTAGTAGAAATTTTACAAAACATATAATATATGATATTATATTTATTATTTCACACGTTTGCTCTGATTCATTTCAAACATGAGACTAGCTTAATTTAGATACTATTGCTCAGTAATTAGGTTTCATTGTAATAACACATAATTAGGTGTTAAACTACGTGTGTAGTTCTCGTAACCAGTGTGGTGCAAGTCCACTTCGCATGACCTTCTTTATATTCAAAATATTCACTAGTTTTATTAAATTAACTTAATATTCTACATTAATAAAAATTATCCATACTCAAAGAATGTAATATTATTTTTTGTATGTTTTTCACTAATAACATGAATATTATAAATATCAATAATATTTATACTTAAACTTTATTATTGTTTTCATTTTAATTTCGTAGATGAAGCATGTTTTATCTCATGTTTGAAATTTTGTGATCTATTTAATTAACTTAATATAAAAACAATTAAATTAAAAATAGTTAATCAACTAATGTAATAAATAAAGTTATTATTATTTACTATTTCATTTTTTTACGCTTAGGATAATGAGAATTTAGAATTATTTAATATCTTTTATTTAATCTGATATTTCTTTCTTTTATAAATTACATAAACATCTAAAAAAAATTTTAATTAAAATAAAAATTTAAGTTATACTCTGCTTGCCATTCCCCCCCTATTGAATTATTGTTAAATGTATTTTATCATCGTTTATGGGATCCATAATGTTTATTTAGTATTAAAAAAATAGCAGTTTATGATCTAAAATGAATGCCATTATGCATTGGTTAACTACTAAAACAAACTTTGCTTATGTGTATTTCATTGATAAATGCGCATCTGTTACAAAACGTAACTGTAACTTTATTTTCAACAAAATCATATGTACATAAATTCATTTTAATATTAAAATTATGAGTTGAAATTTTCCACTTAATATTGTTACTATTTTAATTTCAAATTATTAAATCAATCTATCAAAAATTATCTCTCGAATTTTAATTATTTATATTTAAATTGAAAATAGGTGAAATAATCATTATATTGTAAATTTACACTTTAAAGATTTTATAAATATTTTTTAAATTTAACTTGAATAAAATTTTTTTTAATAATCTTAGTGTTTTAATAGTTTACAAAAAAAAAATTATGATATATACAGGATTTCTCAAACCTAACTGATAACGTATAACTTTTGATACAATTATCATTTTGTTATAATTTTTATTTAAATAATGATTATTTTCGTAGACTACGTTTAATGTATATTTTTAATTATTTATGATCAATAAGAAAAAAAAATTAAAACTTTATTAGATTTTTGATGGGTCGATAACAGTTTTAGGACGAGTACTGATTAAGTTACAATAATTGTAGTACATTTTGTGTATGGAAATTGCATTATAAATAAATATATATATATATATATATATATATCAGTACGAGCTGCACTCACTTTTACTACATAGCCATTTTACGTATTAAAATGATTGTAACTTGATAATTATTGGTGTTTCAATTTAATAGTCAATCATAAGTATTTATATTGATGTATTTATTGTAATTAATTTTATTTAATACACTAGAAATATGTTGTATTTTGACTAGTGGAGGTAATTATTATCTGTCTGATAGCTTTTATATGTTCTATCTTTTAGCAATGATGTTTATTAGTTTTGATATATTAATATTTCCTTTGTGTTTATATAATATAAATGAATATCTTAAATACATTTGTGCCTTTAACTTATTTTTCTTAACAATTAATAATTATTGACTATTGCTTTATTAAATACACTTTTAGACTAGGAAAATTATTTATAAATATGAAGTAATAAAAACTTAATAGAAGTATTTATTTCTGTTAAAATGTTTTCCTTTTGTGAAATTATATTATTTTATCAGTCAGTAATTTAAAGTTGTATTGGAATTTGTCGTTGTTGTTCTTTTTGTTAGTGCAAATATCATCTAGAATTATTCATTTACATATTTAGTATTATTCTCTTGTACTTTGAATTCAAGATTCAAAATGATTTTTGTTATTCAATAAAAACATGCGGTATGCAAAGTTACCTGGCTTCTTATAAAGTGGTTTTTTGAAATTGCATACTTATATATAGTGTACATACATTATATGTCGTGTATAACATGCCAGTTTTTTCTTTCGAATTGAAAATTCTAATCATATTTGCTGAAATAGAATACAATATAAATGAATATAGTTGAATTTTGTACAGGGCTATATCGATCTCTTGATAAATAACATCAACCTGAGGTGTAAGATGTAAGCTAATTTTCGTGTAATCAACGAATTTTAATCGTTGCTCCTGATCACTATTATGTTAGATAATAAATGAACAAGATAAAAATGTACTATTCTAAGTTTCTATTAAAATATTTTGCTATATAAAACATAAATATGTTTATTGTTTCTGTATAGTATGTATATATAGCAGTGCTAATTGTTACTATTCAGCACATTCATTGATACTAAATAGTATTCAATTTTTAGTTCTTATTCTTATACAGAAGTTTTCTCTACTTCAATATACTTCCTAATTTTTTTTTTTTTTTTAGAGTTGAATATAAAAAATTATGGAAAACTGTAATAATCTATGTTGAATTTCCACCAAAAAATATTCAGCAGACTTATTAAGTTTACTAGCCCATAAATTTTATTCTTAAATCAAAACAATAATAATATGCTATTAATTTAAATTAGACAGCTAATAATATTATAATTAACTCATTTTTAAAGAAATTACTTTATCAATGAAATAAAATACCTAGTTAATCTTAAATATAGTTACACTTAACTTACACGAAAGACTATTGTCTTATTTATTAAAATTGTATATTTGACTAATTACATTTAGTTTTTCATGTGTATTAAGATTTTTATAAATTATTATCAGAAATACATATCGCTGTAATTATGTTTATTACTTACTATTCTAGTATTGTTATTGTTTATTGAAGTTGTTTAATATTTTTCCATTTATTAATTATACGTTTAATGAAAGTCTAGTTTATATGAGATTTGTCATGATTTTTTCGGATAAATTGATTGGACTTACTATCGTTTTTATATCTTAAGTTCAATTAATTTGATTTACCTAGTATCTATAAAAGTATTTCAATTTTATGCCCTTAGTATTGTTCGATAATAGTAATACATTGTTCCTTCATGGAATCGAATGATTATTATTTCGGTGGTGTACACGTTAGCTACAACTTAGACCAAACTCTATTGGATATTTTTATTTTCCAATTCTCTTTTTCATTACTAGAATCAGAAATTCTCGTTTAACTACAAAGCAGTCAATTTAAAACTACTATAGTAATGTATAATAGTGAAGTATATGTGTCTGTATACATACCGAAGATTTTATTTTGTGTGGTTCATGTTCAGGAGACCGGTGTTTACTATATGTTGTTGCCCTCTGTTATTTGTATTCACTTATTTTGTGTGATGTACCATTTCAATATGACTTTGTATTTGTTTCCTGGGTTTTTGATGTCAACTTTCCGCTTAACTTCATCACAAATTATTCATTGAGAATAGAATTTTGTTATATGAACAAACTTGGCTAGAAACATTAGGTAGTTTTACACAATTTGATAATTTTAATCTTGTCTTATTTTTTTATTTACGTTTTCATTATTTTAAATCATAATACGTAGTGTGTTAGTTTTAAATATGTTACAAACATATTTAAAACTAACATTTTTTAAATATTTTGCACGTGAATGCATGTTTAGTTGTTTATTTGGGCTTCCAATTTAAAAACATTTAATTATTGAACAAGACTTTATAAATGTAAATGTACACAAAATTATTGAATAAACTACTAGAGTCAACATAATAGTTAAATAACTCTCTTGGAATGATATTGCTATGTTTAGTTTATATTTATATCTTGTCTATTGTTTAAAATACAACTTTTTTTAGTCCATTTTTAGTTTAAATTAATTTTAAAAAATATATTATAATTAAATAATATTTTATTTAAAATGAAAATTTAATTTCAAAAATGAAATTAAAGAAATCAATTTTCAGATAATTTTAAAAAAACCGTAACGACTTACAATATAATTTTTTTAGAGTTTATTTAATAACTTACTAGTTGAAATATAACTTTATTAATTAAATTGAAATAAAATAGTGGTCATCTTTTGATTGAAAAATAAAATTTCCATTTTATTTCATTGCTTATCCCCTTATGACATAACTTTAACTTAAATCACCGCTATTTGCTATCAAATGTCCTTGGCTTTATGTGCAGCCTTTAATACTTCATTATTCTATCAATATTGGCTTTCTTTTATATTTTCCACTAAAAATATTCTTTCTTAACCTACTTCTATCATTGTCATCAAATTTGAGCGAAATACTAAATAACCCTTGTATTATTTTCTAACTCTCATTTACATAAGGATAAAAATCGACTGTCTTATTTATTACTATTGGGCGTAATACCAAGTCCTTGGTATAATTTTTAAATTTATTTTCATTCATTATACATATGTGAATTTAAAAGAAATATATCCATAAAAATTGAAATAATGACGACTTCTACAAATATTTGTAATATTTATAATGTTATTCATAAATTATTAATAAAACCTTAAACTGTTATATTATTATTATACAAAATAAAAAAAAACAAATAAATATCGCTGTTGAAATTTTAAATAGACGATGTTTAAAATATGTACTACGATTTTTTTTTTTAATTTAAATTTTTCACTGGTTATCCTTTCACAGAGAATTTGCTTGATACTATATTTCACTAATTTACAATGAATAAGTATTGTGATGCTGAGATTCCCAGTTGGTTACAATATTTATGTAGTACAATTTTCTTCCATATATTTTTTTATGTAAACTTCGAGTATTCCATTAAATAAACTAAGAAAAATATCCGACCATCCTTTGAAAATCCATAAATAACTTTCCTTTTTTAGTTATTATTGTTTATATTCATTCTTACTTGCATGCAAGTAAGAATACTGCCTTGGCATCACTGAAAAACTTCCTCAATAGAAAGGCAATAAATTGTAATACTTTCGTATACTTTTTGGGAACAGTGTTAGAGAGTGGAAAATATCTTACAAAAATCATAATAAATTTTTTTCATATTTGCGAAAAAAAATTATTCATTTTAAGTATATTTATATAAAATATAAGAAATCTTGTACTTGAAAATAGTTAAAAAGTAAAAGTACTGTACGTAATCATAGTTTGAGTTATGATACAATGTGATTTATTTAGTTAATTACGTGCTCAAGTTTAATTTTTGTTATTGGATTTATTCTTAATTATATTTGAATTAGTCTCATATGACAAATTTATATTGTGTTATTGTTCTCTAGTTTGTAATTTCAATTTCAATGTAATCCAAAGGTTAGCAATAGTAATAATAGTTGTCATCAATCATTTTATATGACAGTTTCAGATCGTATTTATAAATTATTTTCTAGTTTCTCATTTATGTTCCGAGAGTAACCCTAGAACTTCAACCTTTTTTTTTGTCAGATCCATTTTATTATATTTTTATTTTTATAAGTTTAACGAATTGTGTGATAATTATGTACCTAAGATTTCCAAATGCTAGATGTCATATGAAATTTCAATGAGGCTATTTTTGATGCAAACTAACAGATATTTTCATTGAAAATAAACTAGTATCCTTTATCAAAGGTTGAACATACAAAACTGAAGTATTGTTAAGACAATCTTTTAAAAAGAATCATTATTATGGGCTTCTGAAATAAAATTGTGAAAAAAGTTAATGAATGTATTGTATAACCGTCATCTGGGAGGCACATTAATTTAATATTATACTTGTACATTATCTTTTATCCGGCTGTTGTTTTTTTTTTAATTTGGTTGATGTAATAGAAATTCTAAAATGCCTTTTCCAACATGATAGTACAAAGGTTTTGACTCATTGTTATTTTGTGTTAAGTTTTAGAATAGCCTTCATTGTTAAAAATCAAGATTTTAAAACTTTTTGAAGTTACCTTGATGTGAAAGTTTAAATTCAATTTTTAACAAAATAAATTAATTTTATACCGAATACTAAAAAACAATGTTATTAAAGTGTATTTTTTAATTACGTTTTTTTTCCACTTGCAAAGGCGTATTATAATTTATTTAAAATTATATGATGAAAATGAGTATCCATCATTTTTAAAATAATTCATGGTGAAAATTCATATTGCATTATGCTTTTTATATTGTATCCTAACAATTAAAATTATATAAAAATGTTATTAATTTAAAAATAAGTATTTTTCAGTTTTAAATTAATAATACTTTAATATATTTTTAATTCTAAATAATATTAGCCAACAGTGATAAATTTTTGTTATATTCCAACAATTTCAAAGTTTATTTTTTGCTAATCATTTTAACCTGAATGATAATATAAATGAATAACCGTACAGTATTTAATTGTGCAAAATGGCTAGTATTATTAAAATATATCGCAAGAAGTAATATAAATTAGTTTTATAAGTACTTATGTAATGTTATTTAGATATGTATAACATGAAATTTAATTAAAGATGTCGATAATTATTTGGTGTTAAATATTCTATTAATGTATAGCTTTTAGAGTTTGGCCTTTTCAAGTATAATAAGTTTTTTTTATTGTTTTCCTTAGGAAATGGTTGAAGCAAATCATGAAGTTGTATTTTTATGAAAACTTAATGATATTTCTGTTTGTTGCAATGTTATTCCTGTTTGTTGATTATAAAGTTATATTTAAATGATTACTAAACTGATAATTCTCATATTTCATTGAGTTAACATTGTTTTTAAAGGCTTGTAAAATCTCAACAAATTATTTTGATACATTCATAAAAAAACCTACTACTTGTATTATAAAATACTAAGTGACTAAAATATTTAAGTATATTATCTAATACTATTTTTTTACGTTATTATTTATTTAAACTATTAAAATCGTTATTGAACAAAGTTCAAGTAGAGAGCCCGATCTAAAATTAACAACAGCCATACATTTAATTAATTACTTGATAACCAAAGGTTATAGACATAGACATAATTTTGTTACCACTGTTTCCAGTCAAAATTTTCTATAAGATATCAAAAATTACTTGTCCTTCTTTTTATGATCTCCGGCCAATAATTTAATTGTAAGATTTTCGATCGCTTTGGCTTATTTTCCCTTAATAATAATTTGATTTGTAGAAATGCTTATAAATAAATAAGTACGTATATCATGAATATAATATGAATAAAATACACGAATAAAATGTGATGATTTCAGTTAAATCAGCATAAATTAAATCTTTCCAATTTAAAGGGAATTTAGTATGCATGCTAAGAGTATGTTATTAAGCTGAATGAGGAACTTTAATTACTTAAAAGTCAAAAGTATATTAATTACCATAACCATTAACATATATTTCAAGTCATAGCAGTTTTCTAAGTTGCTCTATCAGTTCTTAATTTTAATTAAAAAAAAAGAAATTGTATTACAGTAGACGAATATATAAATGCCTAAAGCTATGAAATATTCTTGTATAACTTTGCACAATGTATCAACTAGCAAATGAGATGTACCACAACTACCACCTTATTCGTCGACAATGTCACGTACCGCATAAAAGACCCTCGATTTCCTATTTCCCCTTGAGGATTAAGAATACATATAACTTTAACCTATACTTACACACTCTTTAAGCTAAACAAATCGGCAATGATTGTAATCTTCTTAAATCGTATGATCAATACAAAAGATTTCCAGTTCTTATTATGCTTATGTTATATTTTGTTGTTTCTGATCTTATTTTATCTATTCTATTTCGTATATAGTGATCTCTGCTATTCGAATATTATTGTGAATGCGTTTTTACAACTATTAATGTGTATAAGAAATTAATGTGGAATCGGATGGCAGGAGGTGCTGTTGACTAGTCAACAAACTGGAGAGAAAAGTATTCTTTATATATATAAAGGATGAATATGTAATGGTATAATATGGTATTCTTTACTAATGCCTATCCTAAGGAAAAACTCATTTTGTGAAAAAGTTGAATTGGATTTATTATTTAATTAACATTCGTTTTTTTGGTGAAATACAATCCAAACTACAATGATTGCACTCTTTTTATAATAAAATAAAATTGATGTTGATTACGCATTGTTCTAATATTCATTTAAAGCTACTATTTTGCTATAGTACCATACATTTAAAGTAAACTATTTTAGTAAAAAAATGCATTTTTCAATTTATAAATTTAAAATAAATAATAAACTGCATTGATAACATTACAGATTTTAAATTTCATAATTAAGTCACTGAAGTTAAAAGTACTTTTTTAATTAGATTATGTTAATCTTGAACAGTATGAACAATCGTGTTTAAACTAAGGAATTCTCATTCAGAATAGTATTTTATGCTTTGATGTGTAATGAATTTTAATTGATATTTAAAAGTTTATAAGTCTGCATAGTTTCAGTGTTGCACTGAACGTCTCATTCAATTTAATGCAGATTAAGTTGAAATAATTATTTTCATCTTATTAATACTAAGTTAACTGTGAATAGTTTTCGTCTTAGATTAATAATGCAGTTGGAGTTAATTGGAAGGCAATTAAGTAATTGGAATCCTTTTTACTAAGTTTTATGATTAAGTTCATTCCATGAACTAATTTACAAATTTAATATAGTAATCTTTGTGGACTAGACTTAGTATTTTATTTATTATTATCATATTATTATATAAAAACGCAAAATTCTATTCTTTTGATTAAATATTATCTAATAATTCTAAAAATTGTTTAAATATTTACTGTTTTATTTTACGATTATTTATTCCTATAGAGAATAAAAAAATCTTTACCTTTTATCAATTGAACTTAACAAAATTTAACGTAATCATTTACGGATATATTCTTTATCTAAGAATGACTAATGATAACAGTTTTTCATTTTAACACCAAAGTTTTATGACATTCTGGAAAATGCTTTTACACATATATTTACTATTTTATCCATAAACATGATATAAACAATAGTAACTATTAAAACACAACTGTAAATCCTCTACTTTTATTACTCTAAAAGTAGTAAATTGTATTGGATTTCTTTTATTCCAAAAACAAAAATAAAATACAACTATTTTCCCCTAAAATAATTTGCTTATTATTTTATCTTCATTATAGATAAAATTAGTTAAAATATGAATGCAAAACACCTAAGAAAACATAATATTTTTAATAATCTTATGAATACATTTTTCCCGTTTCATAAGATAATAAACCCATTAAATATTTATCATTTTATAAGGACAAATCGATACGTTTATATAAAATCACACTTTAACCTCATAATCAATACGAGATAAAATTGTGATTAAGTGTATAATTTTGATGACAAATAATTGTAATAGTTTTAAGTTGCAGCGTAGAGCCATTGAAATATTGATTCTTCGCGATTTTCTTCAAATAAAATCAAACAAAACGAGTGTGACGTATTTTGATATTTGTCCTTATTATTTTAAGTATTTTATTTGAATAATCTTATCGATGAGATGTTGAACAAGATTTTTACATAATTTAATCTATGTGGTGTAGTGTATTCATTATTTCATGTAAATATCAAAAAAAAATTTTGCACAGAAAATTTTTTGTGTGACTTGAAATATAGTTAACAGTGATTATTATCTTATAAATATTTATTTTATTTTTATGTTAATTTTATTTCTTTTATATATCATATACAAAAAGTATATGATAACTTAAATATTATTAACTGTAAATATTTTGTTCTTACTTTAGTTAACCTTAGATTCATGTATTAATCATAAATTAAATATGTTAGATTAATAAACGCATACATAATTTACTATTATAATTGTAAGTAATATATTTATTAAAATAAATAGGTTCATTTTTTAAGTATTTTCCTAGTGAGTTTTTTGTATAATTTTCTCTATACGCGCCTTTCCTTCGTGGTTCTGATCTCTCTAGATTATTGAAACTTTTAATTTTACACGTCTTGCTTGAATGTATGCTTTTTGATTTATACTTTATAATGTATGAAACTTATATTTTAAAAACTTATATTATATGTGATTTCTATAGCCGTACATTTTTTCCATAATACTACATCAACCTTTTACAAAATTACAGATTTTAAATAAGGATGTAAATCCTCTAGAATTCGCACCATGTAAAAGAACATTTCTTTTTAGTCATATCGAACTGAAGTCAATTTTTATTAGTACTCTTAGTTTGAGTCTACGAACATTTTTACGATTTAGAGATAGAATATTTTTATTTTGCAATTCAAAAAACCTAAGACGTTATGAGATAGTACTGAATACGCCATAAAAATTGAAATACATATTTTCTATTATTTTTTTATTTTTACAGCTATTTCCAAAGAAGATCCAGATCGTAATAGAACATCTCGAGATGCTCTTCCTAACAAACTGTCATTCAATGGTTACTCTGATGAGTTCCTAGATAGAATTGAACCAAATGGAAATATTCCTTGTGCCAATGACGAACACTTATCTAGATATGGTGAGTAAATTTACTTATATTTTACAAGTATGTGCCATAATAAGAATTCATTTAAGTTATATTAGAAACGTTTGATTAAATTAATTTTATTGTTCAATTTTATTTAGTTTATTAAATAGTAAGGTGATAACTCGTAAAAAGTCATGTTGAAGGCTGCACAATAGCAAATGTTCTTGATTTCTCACTTAATGTAACATAACTAATAAATATTTATATGTTGCATGAAAAGCTTTCATAAACAGTCATGAAAATCATGAGTTATTTAAAATTTGATGGTCTCTAAAATCTCACCAGTTTTCTAAACGTCATACAATTTATACTTTATTTGTGATAATTAATGGAAAATTATTTTTATTTAGACACGATCTGCACGATCAATTCTATATATTTAAATATTGAATCAAAATTTTCAAGGCATTTCTTTGTTGTATTATCTATTGAGCATAAATGTATAAATAACGTCCATTTGTCCTTTCCATTGACGCGCATATTGATCTTCCGCCATTCTTACAATAGCTACGAGAGTAACAATGGCTATTTATCTCTCTAAATATCCGTAGATACAAAAGCAAAGACTTTTTTTTACCCAAAATCTGTCTTACAAAGCTTAGGTAATCCTTTGACTGCTACCCCAGGACCCACAGAATATTTCTTTAGCTTATTCAATACAAAAAATGAATGTGGGCGATGAGATGATAAAAAACAAAATTATACAACACAAGAGCGTGCACTTGAGTGTAATGGATTTTATTTTAAACACTTCACTTTAAGTTATTATGTATAATGCGAATCAATTTATTTGTGGCGTTTCATCGAATTGCTTGCTTAAGTTTATTTCTAAAGAAACTATTGAAAATCATCGATTTTTCTCGATTAAGATTTTCGCAAAAATTTATCTATATTGCTCTTTAATTTATTCATTAAATTAAAGTATAATCAATTTGACATATCTTACTTATGTTCGTTGTATTCAGCAGTATTGCTGCGTACTATATTTTTTTATTTATCTTCATATTTTTATACAAGTAGTTAATGTAAGTTTTTTCAAACACAAATAAAACAACAAAATTGCTGTTGGTGATGTTAAATTTAAAATTTAAAGACGTCATGTTCTACGGCTGACTTAGCCAAGAAAAAACAAACCCCACGCTTTAGGATTAAAATATGTTATTAAATAGAATAATTTTGGGTTAATTAGCTATTGAAATTATTAGGAGCAAAAATTATTCTTATTTTCCTTTAGGCTTTAAAAAATTGCGTTGCAACAAAATTAATGAATTATTTTAGAAATTATAGTTAAAAGATCAATTTTACTTGAAATACATATCAACTAAATATCTAAATCATCAACTTTTGTAACTATTAATTCTTCATCATCATGTATCAATTATTTGTGGTCTGGTTAACTTGACGCTTTGGCGGAATTTCTGTCGATCTGCACCCAGAGAAAAACCTCGATCTATATAATAAATTCATTGTTCAATTTGATAAATATATCATTACTATTGAATCAATGATATATTTATCAATATGATATTTTTTTTTCTTGTCTTGAACAATAATTATTTATAAGAATAGTTATTTTGTTCGTATTAATAAAACATTATCATAAACCCTTGATAAAATTTCTCTTTCAATTTTGATTGAGGTTTTTCTTTGGGTGTGACGCAACCTCATTACGGGCGAGAGAACAGTATGGGTGCAAAGTTGTATGTCATTGTTAAAGTTCCATACTTAATGAACATACGGGAACTAACGTCAAATAACGCAGTTAAACATCAGCGCTAAGTCACACTGTGTGGCATATCTACGTAAGGCACTACCTGGTGTAGTTTCCCCTGGGCGCAACAAAAAGAGCACCCATTTAACTGTCAAAGGCGTCTTAGGCGATGAACACGATAAAACTCTGGTAAAAATGTATGTAATGTTATTTATAATTTGTGTTCTTACGTTTGTAAATGTTCTAAGTTTTTTAATAAGCGATTTATCTGAGGGCAGTGGTGTAGCTGGACATTTTTTTTTAGAGTATGCTGAATTTGTTTTTGCTCAATAAATTTTAGAAAGGCATCAAATACCAACTACTACCCCGGTGTTCTATAGCTCTCAATACGCCACTTGTTATACCATACCCATTTGTAAATATTAATTAGTTACCTATAATTCTAAAGTATACCAGAAATTCTTAAAAACAAATATATTTGTTCAACTTGCAATGATATTTAAATGGGAATTTCTGTTAATTCAATAATATTTTGTGTGCCAATTTTCATTCACTTCCAGAAAATTATTTAGCGGAAATGGTTTATTAATATACAAAGTTGTATAGTAAAAAGTTCTGAGTTTACTCCTCTTTGATAGTATTACTTGCTTGCACACAAATTATCTCGCGTTACTTCATGCGTTAAACTAAATTATGCTATCCCATTAAACTTATTCAGTTTTTATCTCATTTTCATGATATTTGAAACTACTCATAATTCAAAAGTTAAACTTAAGTTTAACAATAGCTGGTTATTTTTCTTATAAAATTCAGAATTAAAAAAAATTAAGTTTGTGATGAGTTATTTAATTGATAGACTTATGTTCCTATCAACTAAAGTTATATTTTATTGATTGATTGATTCAACGGTGCTCCGTTTTATAATAATTAAATAGTTTCAGTTAATATTTTCTAACATTCATGAATCGCACGCGATAAAATTTTGTCTTTTTTAGCTTCGATGCGAAGCTGAGAAGGTATTGGTTTTACTATGATGTGTTTTTTTTTTTTTTTTTTTTTTGTTACCACTTTTTCTCAGCTCTCACCGAACGGATTTCTTTCAACGATACGTCAAAAGATCACAAATCGTATCTAGTCGAAGACATTACCCTTCAAAATTGAAAAAATTTCCCTCGTTCCCCGTAAATGGGGGAAACCTCCAAAAAAATTACAAATTTAAAAATCGCTAATTTTCGAAATTTTTTCAATTTTTTTTACTAAAAACTGCCGTAACTTTTTCAAAAATGAACATATCAATATAATTTTTTTTTATATAGATGCTTGATGTCTTTGCCTATTATTTGGTATATTTTTTTTGTAATTTTGACTTTTTTTCTGNTTGCCTATTATTTGGTATATTTTTTTTGTAAATTTGACTTTTTTTCTGCCCACAGGGGGGGATTTAAAATGATAACTTTTTCACAAAAAATTTACTTTTTCAACATAACTTTTGAAAATGTTCCGGAAGGTCTGACACTTTTATATATATCTTAAATTAAAGCTAATGTAATATACTTTAATTTGAAAAAAAAAAATTTGACCTCTGGACTTGTCTTCACGGCGAAAATGGCTACCGAATGCTATTTTCGTGTGAAAATTCTCGATTTTATTATTTATATAATATTTAACTTTATAATGCTATAACTTATTGAAAAGTTTATGGATCCACACAATTTTTTTATGAGAAATAATATTTTTTAATAAACCCTTTTTCATTTGACATACTTTATCTTTATCGAGATATTAATAAGGAACCAGCAGATCAAGTAGCTTTTGGAATAAAACACCAATTTTTTTTAAATTAAGCACTATCTAAAGATTTGCATCGAAGCGTTTTATTTTTGATAGTGATTTTAATCACTGTCAGATATCATTATACTTGATCAAACTATACCACGTCACAACTGTGCTGCGACCCCCCTGTGCTGGTTTTTTTTTATCATTGGCTTTTTTGTTGGTAAATATAAAATTCTCTATTGAAAAAATTATTTTGCTAAAAATGTGTTAATATATTTTTGTTGACAGTAATGGTATAAGGCCAAAATTAAATGCTAAATAATACACCTGTTACGTTCTAATTACATTTTCGAATTAAAATAAATTTTGTTGTTTGTGTAGGAGTATCATCTACAGTATAACATTAATTGACGTGTTATAGTTTTCTTTAATGAATAACTTTTTTATAATTAAAAAAAAACATTTTGTTGGATAAAGTGTTAGTTTTCACTATTTATTTCTGTAATTGATATTCTATAAATACAATTAATGGAAAAGTTTTTTTAAAGTTTAAAACTGATATAATATCAAAGCTAAAAAAGCCTATTTCCTTTTGCGGTTCTTTTAAAGCCTTTAATATGCTCGATGCGTACTACTACAAAAGCAATAAAACCGAAAAATATAGCTTATTTAATTAAAGCCTGTACTTAAGCTTTTTATAATTAATTATTTTTCTCACAGTAATTATACTGCTGCGACAATTATTTTGTTAATGAACACTTAGTGAATTGAATATTTTGTTGGCATACATCTAATAATTGGACTTTGTCCAAAATAAACTACTGTTTTTTTAGATATTTGTCTTCAATATTTTAGTAACTAAAAAAACTATCTCTGCTAGTTTATATTTTTATCCTAATTTTCATCTAAGAAATATCTATAAATTATTTAAAATACCAAGTTCTCAATTACTTTTCTATTGTTATCGAACAAAACACTTTTTATTAATGGCTTAGAAACAGACATTATTAAAAATCAATACAACCTTTATTAAAATATTTTCGTAAGTTTATTTTATACTGTACGCATTAATCGATAATTTCGGCGGATGTATTTTTATTGGCTCGTTTAAAAATAAAAGTCAAACATAAAAAAGTATTTTTCAAAAGTCATCGGTCTATAAAAAATATCAAAATATAATCAATCATACTTAAATATGATTGTACAGCATTTATGGTGTTTTTTTTTATTATTGCCATTTAGCTAAAGACATAAAATATTGCCGAGTTCTTAATATATTAAAACTTTGTTTTTCTATTTTCTCTTTTTTTTTTTAATAAAATGAAAGTGTTTACTTTCCTAATGACGACAATAAGTTATAGTATTTATGCGCATCTATATATATTAACTTATTATTATTAAAGAACGGATTTGTAAATTTTGTTTTAGCCATTTTGAATGAAGCCAATTTTGTATAACTTAGTTTTGGCTATATTTAGTTAGTAACATAGAAATATTTTTTATTTTAGGGAAATCAACCCCTCTAATCACTCCAGATGATTAACAGAAATGTATACTTGCTGATGATGTGTTCGAAATGATTTAATAAAATATATAAATGCATCCATATATATATATATATGAATCCGTTCCTTAATTAATATGAAATAAAAAATAAATAATCATAAGTTGTGGTGTTTATACGTTCTGTGTCCACTAAAAACTGTTTAAAATGTACATATATCTGTATTGAAATCTCGATCTAATCCCTTTTTCTTTACCACACTTTTTTCACTGGTTAATATTTATTAATCCGTTGACAAAGTGTGAGTTGCTTCTCGATAATAATGTACGCTGCCGCTATTTTTAATAATAACTCGTAACACATATTTTAACATAAAAACCCAACTTATAGAATTTCAAAAATGAATTTTTTCACTTGCACACTTATCAACGTATATCATTAATCTGACATATTAAAAATACGCCGTGACAGTCATAGTGTATGACAACCTCAAGACTCGTTGCTTTTTGCATTATACAAATGTTATGTGAAAGTCAAAACTTACCACAACACACGCAAATACTTTTGTACTTGGCGTATACTTTGTCAATTCGCGTGCTGTGTAGTCTCGTGAACGACTGACTGAAAGTCTGATATGTACAGATGTTTTAAAAATAATTTCCCTCTGCAATCCTATTGCGGTGGTGATGATCGATGAAATGTGTACAGAAATATTTACACTAAATTCTAATAACCGTGAAATCACTCTCGTCGCAAACCTGTCTAGTGTAACTCCACACTTTATGCTGAATTCGTCAAAATGTCGTGTCTGAATCGGGTCACCTGCGTTGTTTTTATTTTTTAGTAAGTATTTTCAGTAAGGTCGTTTATTGTTCAATTAACGTATCAGGCCCCATGATTAACTCGTAGTTTACAAGAAGTTTATTATTTTTGTGAACAAGCAGTAAATAAAAATAAATGAATTCTTAGTTGTGGTGTAGTCTAAATTTTTTACCGGAGTTTGGATTCCAAACCAAATTGTGGCTTAGTCTATACCGTTCCAAATCAGACCGTATAGAGCTCTACTACTTACTGTTAATATTAGTTACTGGGGTAGAATAAATCGGTGTCTAAAACCGACTGGTTTTCACATAATAGTATCCATATTTTCCGCTCTCGTGATACTTATTGTCTTAGGTGGGCGAAAGCTTTGCATAATCAAAGTAGTAAAAGTTATGGTGCGTGTCGTTGTCTTGTTAAAGACCTTGTTGTTTTACTTAATGAGTGCTCCTCGCTTTTGTTCATCCAATCGATATTTTTAGCGAATTTCATTTCTCGAGGGGCCGTTCGGTTTTCTATACTAACTCCTTAACGACTACAGCTGAGAGAGTTTGAAGTGCGACATTCGGATTTTCAAGTGTCATCCATTTGTAAACGTCAATATGTTATAAAAATAGTCGTCTCGATAGTCTAAAAACTAACCACCTGCCACTGTCACCTAAGTATAGTCGAAACAAGAACGTTTTATTGTAAACGAAAAAGTAAAAGCATTTTGGCTTATTTATTCAACGGTAACCGCATCGTGCAGTCGTTATATTGAGGGAGGAGAGTATTTTGCGAAAGTAAATAGTTTGTTTTTTTTTTTTTTTTTGGGATTTTGCGTGCAATAAAATACGTCACAAGACAAAAATGCCTGTTTTATTTTTTGTTTGTTGTTAGCTGTTACCGTTTAAATTAAGACGAGTGTCTGTAATAGGTATGTGCGTCACGTGTCTTCCGTTCATTTACACAACGCGCCGCCCACTAAGTATTGTTATTACTTTCTTATTCGTTGCCATACTATTGGCTTCATATCGTTCTAAAATGCAGTCAGTCTAGAAGCTAACGAGTGTTTTACTTACGGGCTAGTGAATTTCACATGGTCTCTTGTTTCGTCCTAGTGTAAACAGTCGTTGGAGGAAATGTTACCATTTGTCAATTGCTGTCGCATTCCGTCGTGACAAATAAGCTTCTTTTGAAAAAACAAACTTGACAGATTTGTAAATTGTTCTAAAAAAAAAAACAGTCGCGCGAATCAGCTAAAACACAAGGAAAGACCATGTCGTTAGAATCGTTTTATTAGACATTTTTTTTTTTAATGTGTACAATTTAGTAATGATGCGCTGTTAAAAACAACGTTTGTGGCTCTCGGATATTTGAAATAAAACTGTGCCGAGGGAATAACAGCGGTAGTATAAAAGCTTTTAAAGGCTGTGGGCATGTTTATGGCGTTTGTGCGGTGTACATTATGAGTAAATAGAAGGTACTGTGCGTTTGCATAAAATACATCATATAATTTGCTAGAATCCTCGGAATAGCATGTACCCTTGAGTGATTTCGGGACCGGGGTCAGTGGATTATAATCAATAGTTAATGTGCTTCTTGTGTATTTGTGATGTACGTGTGTGTACAATAATAGTATCTCGTGCATATTGTTCAACGTGAATATTAATGCTAAATGTAGTCGTCAAAGGTATAATTGATGTTGCTCTGCCAGTGAGAGTCGATTTAATGTATTAATTTCTCTCAGTTAACCACTTCTCTTCTCCAAATGTATTTTTAACCCCGTCTAGACTCGACTTCTAAATGAAATTACATCTCGGCACGTATCAAATTATATGTGTGCATGATGTAAACATCACGTAAAAGAGGGAGGAATAGTTTAAATATATACTTGGGGGGGTTATTTTTAATTATAAAAAGGCTAAATGGGAAAACAACCGGAGAACTCTTGAAACCACGTACAGTAATGAGTTTTTATGTGTTTTCAAAAGGTTTGCGGAATGAACAAAATAATATTCATACTTTATAGGATTATATTTAATAAAAATGACTTCACGGGAAATTAAACTAAAAAAAAATTGTGCAGTACTTTCATGTGTCCAATGCAACAGTTCTACGAATAGCAGTGGAGGCGGCTTCGAATGCTAGTCTCATTTTTACATACTCTTTCACGGTTTCCTGGTATTTTTACGGGTGTTTTATGTTGATTTGCTTACCAGGTATAAATCATACACAGTCAAGATAATCTCGTTGGGTACTAGCTCGTGTGTAAATTATTTACAAAACATTTTACATCATTAATAACGTTTACGCGGGATAACTGATAACGCTGTACAATTAAAACACGATTTATGTATTTGAAATAGGACAATACATTACGATCACAATTATTATATTTACCCGACAAACTCGATATTTTTATTGTCGTCAACTTTAATTGTATAAATTGTATAAGTAACGATGAATTTGTGTAATTGTAATCAGTGAACACTTTGTAGTTTATTTACCGTCAAAGCCGCCGAGTCTTTTAGAATAATTCATAATTATTATGAATCATAATTCCAAAAGAACGAAAAAGAATTTGTTCATAATTTATGAAGTAAAAGAAAAAAAACTAGGTTAGTTTTAATTAAAACAAAAATAAATTATGAATTCATTGCCGGCGAATCCTCTTTTTCTCCCGTTAATACCTCCGGGTATCCGCTGTGATTTTAATTTACATTTAAATTGCTCTTTCAAATTGTGCATGTTCTGTACACAGTTATTAATAGCACGCATTATTAGTTTTTAATCCGAACTTGTGCCGTCTAGATGGTTTCTTCATTAATAATCCATATTTTTGCGGCCGTTAATCACTTAGGAGGGATAATGGCACTTGCAATTTTCAAATGTGTTCTACCTTCGCAGTATCGAAATTATAATCAAACCAGACGCGTCTCTATTGAATAATCCAATAACCAGTATTATGTTGTGTCCCTTACGGTCGGAGCTTAAGCCTACGCGTATTAAATATTAAACGAGTGTGTTTCTCGATCAAAAGTGGACCGTAAGTCTGTCGGATCATAAATTCACGTTGAGCTGGTTCCTTCGAGTAGGACATCAGGCCAGACAAATCGCGCATTCGGAAAATGTATTTTATAACACCTTTGCCCATACTCAATAGTGTTATTGTTGCGTGTTCTGAATTTAGTCAACTGACCAAGTTCTAACGTCTACGTGTTATTGTGTTGGCCCGTCCAAAGTTTAGAACACGACGCGTTTGCAATGATCGAGTCGCGCTAGTTTTCATTATTATTAGCGAATTGTGTATGCCAAAAAACGTTGCCTTACGTTGGACATTCCTCACGGCCAACGTGTCTTAACAGTAATATTTTTTGTTTAACGATACTGTGTGTACAATCGATTCTCGAGCGTTTATGATTTTTTTTGTGTGCACGGTACACTTAAGGTCGGTATTGTACGTCTCTAATGAATTCATTCGATCGCCTTTATTGTCATGTACTCGTATAATAATGAGCTCTACCATAATCTAATTTTATTAGCTCGAAGAAACAATATTTGAATGTAAAACCGATTAAATTACCATAAAAAATAAACCACGTCGGGCCACCAAAACGATATTTCACCGGCGTGTTGTTTACGGGGATTTTTCAATATTCCAATCCGAGACGTGCTCAGGATATCCTACTTATATATCCATCACTAAAAAAGTTAAAACTACAGCTGCCGCCGAATGCGTTGGGCCGATAGAAAAGATTCTCTATGTAATCGGACAAGTTACTACTGTGCTATCATGGTCTGTGTTATCGCTACCACTATGATTTATGATCCATACATTTTTTATTATTATATCAACGAAATCGGGCAGCGAGTTTTGATTTATGTAATAGGACACACAACTGCACTGTTGTTGTGGAAGTGGTTTTGAATGAAAAATGTATTGGCATTGTATTTTTTTTTTCTCCTGCAATTTGCCATACATTGTGTGAGGCCCGTTATGATTTTACTCGTCCTGGCAAATAAAATTTGCTAAGAGTAATCGTACATGTTATGTACGATTACTGTGTGCATTGTGTCACTGTACACTTTTAAAAATACCTTATTTATTAATGTGACCCGCAAAGATTTCCCAAAGGGAATGATTTTTTTTTTTTTTACTTGTTCGAGTTTTCTTTCTTAATCCGCGCGAGGGAAGGAAACAATAAAATAAAAGTTTTGCGTCAGTGTTATTGTTATTAGACTACACAGTTTACGGTTTCTGCGTGAGCGTCGTCGCACACCGTTTGAACATATGTGATGCGGTTGTTGTTTTGATGGTCATATTTTAACAGTTCAGTGGCCTTATTCGATGTCAGTGTTTCGCTTATCGTGTATGACTAACTCTTTCGTATAAATTAAAAGTTAGTATTCTTAAAAAAAAAGTATATGTTATCATAAATCGACGGTGCGCTGTCAGATATTTATTGTTATTTGTTCTGAATTTTAACGGCCCGTCTATAGATAAATATCTGTTAGAAATATTGAATCGTGTAATCATGTTCTAGTTTAATCAGAACACTCGTACAAATACGGGGAGGTGAATTGGATCGTTAGTAAAGCGGGGCCCGCATCAGTACTACGAGTGATCAGCAAATTGTATAAAACAATTTAAAAATTACACGCTTGAAAGTAGTTTCTTTTAAACCATTAACGTATAACTCGTGATTAGTTATTAATTTGTCGGTATAATGTGTATTAAGTACTTCATAAACGTTAGAAACTGAAATATTGTACAACTAAATCAATTTTAAGAACTGCCGAGTTCCGTACGTCGACAATAAAATATCACTAGTACTGGTTTCAAAATTACTATTCAAGATCACTTATTGTGTCTTAACTTTGGACCAAAATTATGAAAACAATGCATCTAAGTTATTTAAAATTCATCTCGATTCGAGTGGAGTATAACTACAGCTTGCCAAGTGACCTCTTTCTTTATTTCTAGTAGAGTGAAACTAAGAATATTTGTTTTTTTTTCCCCATAATACAAAAACTCTCAAACTTAGGTACACTTGTTACCCTCTGCTCGGGCATTACTTAAACTTTTACTAATTTATAAAAACATTTATGACCGTTTTTATCAAATAAAAAAAAAATATTTTGTTTATAACTAGGGATCAACATTTTGATCTAGTACGGGAGTCCAAAATTTTAAATGGGAGGACCTAAATTCATTTATTATTCAATTCTAAACGAATTATATTTTATTAAAGTCTGAAGTTTGATACCTTTATCATGCTTTGTAACTCTAATAGTAAGTGAACTACATTTTATATTTTTGAATGATTTATTTTACTAAGAGTAATGTTGTGCACAGTTTACTTGACGTTTTTATTAAGAACTCGCTCGGTATCATCGGTGAAATTCTATCCAATGGTGTAATAACGTATTTGTATTTTTTTTTTTTTTTTGCAATGGGTTGTGCCCTTTCAATTGTATAAATTATCGCAAAGCGTGTGCAAGTAGGTAAATATTAAAATATCTTGTGCCTACTGGTTTTACATTTATCATTATGAAAAAGTGTGCAATTACGATGTAAGATGAAGTGTATACGTAAACACAAATAGAACTGTTAAACAAATAAAAGTGATAGGTACTTCACACAATATCTGAGTGTCGTTAAAAGTAATGCTGTGGATATATAAGATAAAAATGCAATTTATCATTGTATAATTGATTTTCGTAATGCGGAACTAGTTCGTTAATTGTGATTGGTGTTTAATATTTATTACTATACGGAAATAAAATGTATCGGAAATTGTTATTCAATTTTTTATTTAGTTCATTGTTCAAAACGCACACCCATCGTTATTACACACCATTAGTAATCGTCGATCAATTTACTGTAATGCAAGTAGTGTAATACTTCTTCGAGTTGAACGTTTGCGGTTTTAATTAAATATGTCAATTTTATTATGCTTCTAAAAAAAGAATTGGAAACGTTTGATTAACAATGAGCTGAAATGCGTTTTTTGTTGGTGTAATGTGGGATTTTTATAAGGCTTTTTATGCTGTTATATATAAATAATAAACTTTTAGTCATCTATCGAAACGTACGTCAATTTTTTCCCCTCGGATGTTTACTTCCTACTCTGGATATTAATTCCTCATGATGCAGCCCTCCGTAAATAAAAACGTTCACTTGAATAATAACTGCCGCCGCCTGTCATCTCCAGAGCGCACTTGCCGAGTTATTACCCCACGATGACGTTCTTCGCAGTTGCTCTTTGCGCACTTAACTAAAACAATACAGAACCCTTAGGGTTTCCAAATCTTTGTAATTTCTCCCCGTTCTACCACAGGGTAGATTTCAAAAGAAATTATTACCTTAAGCGTGCACGTCACATGGTCGTGCCCATTTGTTTTTGTTTCCCAGACGTTCAAGATATTTCACCGCATTTAACGTACTTGGCGTTATGAATAAGTTATTATGTATGGTCAGATGGAAAAAAAGAAGATTACGTTATAAATCGTTCGGGTTTGCTCGCTCAGGGGAGGTTTTAATTTCCTGAACCTAGTCGGCTGCCGTTTAATTTATATAGAGGGTCAACGAACAGATTTCATCAGGTAAAAAGTAATTTGTCCCTCTATAGCTTCCCGACTATGGCTACATAAGAGAATTGCCATTACACACATGTGTATGTTTATATTTGTTTGCAAACGTTCACGTTGTGGGCAATAGCGGCGAGGGGATTCATTTACCCGACTTTGGCAACACGACAAAAGCGGATACGCAGCGCAATTCAGACGCTTTGTATGACAAACGCCCACAATAACAACTGTAGTATTCGTCCTACGACTTCTATCCGGACGTACACGAAGTTAATTCAACCGCCTAATAGTAATAAATAACCAACAGCATTTATTTATTTTAACGTTACTAATGAATTTACTTGTATATGATCTGCAAAAAATGGAAAACTGTTAGCAAATATAATAGTGCCCACGATGCACAGTAATGTGCGGTGAATGTTGTACTTTTATTTATACTATTCAGATACAATTGGTTGGTTTTGTGTTGAGAATTAATACGTGGATAGTATTATAAAGAAAAGTAAATTGCTGCTGATCTTATTGATTATCTTATTTCTAAATACTAACATATCTTCAACTATTCATTTTCTAACAAACCCCATAAGATGAGTTATTTAGTCCGACGAAAATTTCAATTATCACTATATAATGAAAGATATGACGAACGAGTAATCGTG
The DNA here is from genome assembly GCF_025091365.1 of Daktulosphaira vitifoliae. NCBI lineage: Eukaryota > Metazoa > Arthropoda > Insecta > Hemiptera > Phylloxeridae > Daktulosphaira > Daktulosphaira vitifoliae. Next base: position 20,871,895 of record NW_026099576.1, read on the forward strand.
AGAAGTAATTTTTCGTGCCGTGTATAAACTATGACATTTTATGTTCCCTTATCAAAACTTAACCATTAAATAGTATTAATATTTATAATATTTTATAAATGAACGTCCATTTTTGTACTCCTCTCATATTATCATTAATATATTTCGTGTGCAAAAACCCAGTAGCGTGACTTGTCTATTTTTCCAACGGGGTGGTGCTGCTGTTCATCCCCAAAGCTTAAATTTATGATGGTTCTAATTTATAGACTTGCATCGTGTCCGGTCCGGATGGCCTTCGTACCGTCCGATAACACGCCCGTGAATGCCATTTTCACAATTATTAAGTACAGTATGTGGAACTATGTGCGCTGAGGGTCTGTCCGTTAAATTGCACGGACTCCGTGTGACCATATTTATAATAAATATAAAATTTCAATTGAAAGTACTTTTAGTATCATTGGAAGTTGGTTATAAAATAATATTATGTCTGATTTTATATTTTTACCGTATCATTGTGTAAAATATTAAAAATGGAAAATGCTTATACTATTTAAGAAAAATACATTTTTAATTATATCCTACTACATTTAATAATATTAACATTGTTCATTATATAAGTGTGTATATATATATATATATATATATATGTTTGTAATAATTATTTAAAAACTAGTTCTAAAAAGTATTAACCGTTTTTTAGACTGGAATTCTGGTCTCGGGGATCAAGAACGATCAAAAGTCAAACGACAACTCTCTGTATCGTCAGACTCAAAACTATTAGATGAAGACATATGTGAAGAAACTCGTGTCATATTAAGGCCCAAAAAGCCCCCCAGACCAAAATCTGAAGTATTCCTGAATCAAGCTAGCAACAGGAGAACTAAACGATATTCAGCGTTTGGGGTAAGTTTACTTTTTGGAACACAATTCAATTATTTAAAATTCTTTTAATCTTTCTCTCTTTTTTTTTGTATGTGTACACAAAAAAAATATTTTTCTTTGTTTTGTAAGCAGTTCTTAATGACGTTTGCAGCTGTGTAGTTTATTGTCGATGTCCTTGCCGAGAACTAGGAAATATTTTTTTTGTCCATTATAATATTTTACTTTTTGAATCTCAAATTCCTTTTAACAGCACGTGGCGCTCATTTTTTTTTTTACAGTACCATTGTAATAAAACTAAAAAGACACAATTATTAGAAGCCCTTAACAACTTTATATTAAATTTCATTTTTCTTCAAACGTTTTTTTTAATGAATATGAATGTTTTTTTTTAATGCAGGGTGATTCTCCATTTGGAAAAACAGAGGCGTATATCAAACTAGACCCACTTGGTGAAGGTTCCTATGCTACTGTGTTCAAAGGGTATAGTAAGTAAGTATACGGATTCATTAATTGAATGAAATATTTTTTTATTACAAATTAATAATTGAATGTTCCATAAAGTTTAACGAATCAAGTTGTCGCATTGAAAGAGATAAGACTACAAGAGGAAGAAGGTGCTCCTTTTACTGCGATTCGTGAAGCCTCGTTGTTGAAAGAACTGAAGCACAACAATGTTGTTACGTTACACGATATCGTACATACCCGAGAAACGTTAACGTTCGTTTTTGAATATGTGGTAAGTTTTAGAAAAAACATAATAACAGTCCATAATTAGTAGGTATCAAAATATTTTTTTATAAAAAATGTATAAATAAACTTATACTTGTGCTGGCTATCTACTTGGCCTATCTCAAGTAGTTGTGATTAAGGTGAATCATTCTCCCGTCTAGGTATAAAAATGTTAATAATTACTAAAACACTGGTTCAAATGTTATTTTCTTAATCACATAATTTTCTTATCTATAAGATAATTAATTATTTAAAATCTATAAAATTAACTTATTCTTCATTTCACTTTTTTATAAACCTTTTATACTGTTAATTATTATATTTTTCATCTACTGTGTACAAGACCAATTTATTTTTTATTGTTAATTGAACAATGATCAAAATTGAGTGTACAAACTCATTTAACAATTGTTTAAATATCAAGATCAAGGACATGTTTGATTTTCATGACATAAAATTTATATTATAAATTGTATGATCGTATTAAATTACTAACTTGTATAAATAGTTTAATGTATGTAATTTAACTAATTATAAAAAACAGTAAACTACTTTTATTTAGTAATTCTAACGAGATATTATAGTTGAACTTGCAAAATTTTAGTTTTTAGTAAAATTTTTTAGTATAGGGGAGAGTGAGTGAGCGGCAATATCCAATGGGTATTGCCGCTCACATTGATATCAGGCTTTTGAACTAGCTTTATAAAATATTGTCAAGACTAACAAATTTTATAACTCCTTCAAAGTTTATAAAATGTATATTTTTGGTTATACAATTAGTTATTTATATTATATATGTAAATTAATTTTTCATAGGCTATTGTTTTATTTATTCAACTTGATGATTTAAGCTGCAAATACTAATATATTTAGTTAATTTAACTAATAAATTATTACCATTACTATTCTTTGCTTGTTAATTTATTTTGTAGTAATTTATGAATTTATATAACTCCCAAATGAGGGTTACATATTTTAAATAAGTAATAATATAAAATATTAAATCATCCATTATATTTTGTAGAACACGGATTTGTCCCAATACATGGAGAGACACTCTGGAGGGTTAGATTACTCTAATGTAAGGCTTTTCATGTTTCAACTGTTCAGAGGACTAGCATATATACATAAACGACGTGTATTACACAGGGATGTTAAACCTCAGAATTTGCTCATTAGTGAGATAGGAGAACTCAAATTAGCTGATTTCGGTAAGAATTTCTTTTTTATCATAATGCCTTTTCAGATTTTTTTTAATACATTAAAGTATATTTTATTTCAGGATTAGCTCGTGCTAAGTCTGTACCTAGCCATACATATTCTCATGAAGTGGTTACTTTATGGTATCGACCACCAGATGTTTTACTTGGATCAACAGATTATTCAACATCATTGGATATGTGGGGAGTTGGTTGTATATTCATTGAAATGATTACTGGTGTACCTACTTTTCCTGGTGTGCGGGATACCTATGACCAACTAGATAAAATATTTAAGGTAAGAATTAGGATTTCTATATTAATTTACTATGGTTTTATAAAACTGAGTCGTTTTTTAAATTCAAAATATGAGAAATTTAATTTTCAAATTAAATTTTATAGAATTAAATAAATATAAAATTAAAATGGTTAACCTTGAAATTTGAGTTTTTGAAAATATATACCCTTACATTTTTAATGTATGGTTTGTTACAATCATATTTAGTATTGCATTATATGCTATTTTTTTCATGTTGAGAGAGATACATTAAAAAAACATATATTTTTATTAAAATGATAAATGAATTATTAATTGACATTTTAATGTAAATATTACAAAAATATCTGAAAAAATATTTTTATTTGTATGAATTATTTTTTGTAAAATTGGTTTGGTGCAATTTTATTCAAAAATATTTCATAATATAAATGCAAGAAAAATGTTTATCTCTTTTGTGGAGCCTGAAGACTTTTACCTAGGAAAACTTTTTCTTTTAACAGTAAAGAACAAAGTGTCAAACAAAAATATCAAATTTTTTAAATTACAAAAATATAGACTATTTTATTGAACATTGTACAATCTATATTTTGAGTAGTCTATTATAAATAAAAATTATTTACTTACTGAAGATTAATACAAATATTATTTTGAACTTAAATAAAATTAAAGAGAATACTAACTTATTAACAAATACTAACAAAAAAAATTCTTTTAGATTTTGGGTACTCCAACAGAAGAAAATTGGGAAGGGTGCACCCATTTAAAAGGTTACAAAGAAGGAAGAGGTAAAATATACATGTACCCACATCAAAAGCTTGGTCATGTTTTTCCAAGACTATATGATATTGCTGAAGGTGAAAATTTAGCAACATCATTACTTCAGGTACTTAATTAAAACATTTTTTTTTGTTTATAAAAAAAACAATTCACTATTTTACTTATTTATATACATGAAATTTATATTTTTAGTTAAATCCAGATTTGCGTATTAATGCTGAAGCGGGTCTTAAACACAAATATTTTATATCACTTCCTAAAGCCTTATATGATCTTCCAGATGGTAAGTATAAACCTAAAATAAAATAAATTCTACTCTTGTATATATTTATACGTACAAATATACCAGTGTTTCTCAACCTGTGTTAAACTAATTATATGTAGGTACCTCATTAATGCTACATCAAAAAAATTTGGAGCTGTTATTAATTTTGAATATTTAGTCTATATTAAACGAAAATTATTCATAACTTTATATCTTCTTAATTAATAGCCCACATTTGTAAAATAACGTAAATATTTATAATAAGTATTAGGTTATTAGGGATAGTAGAAAACTCAGATTTTTTAAGGGGAAAAGTTAAATTTCTATTTAAAAAATTAGATATTTGATTGTTTTCTTTGAAATAATTTTTAATACATGTATTTTTCTTTAATATGGTAGATGATTATCCCCAATCAACCCCTCTGGTCATGCATATAAATAGATTAAATTGTACAAAATAAAATGTTCAAAATATATAGTTAGTATTTATAATTAGATATAATAAGGTTAAGAACTGCTAATATAGATTACATAAAATTATCAAAACTTTATTTTAATACTGTTAAAATTTTTTTATTTATAGAAGTGTCCATATTTAGTGTTAAGGGCATTCATCTGAGCCATGAATCAAGGACAACATTCAAGTGTTAAACTTGTCTATAATTATTAAGATATAACTAATAATTAGCTCAATATAAATTTAGAAAAATATTTGTAATATTTTATAAGTATAGTTATTTACCAGAAACATTGAGTTGTGCGGTACAATCTGTGCCAGACGCGTCTCGGCCTATGAGCCATCTTGCTGTGATGATGTTTATTTATATTTCCTATGTTCATACCTATAATATTAGTAATGCATCAGTGTTGTTCAATGGTTCTTTAATATAAATATACTTAACAAAGTAAATATAATTGTAATAATTGAACAAATAACAATATGCCTATATTTTTAGGATGTTAAAAAATCTACAATATTTTCTACTTATACAGTTTTCATATGTAATAATTCTTAGTTATTAAGGCAAATTTAACTAATTGCTCAACATAGTGGGGATACAGTTTCAAATAATATAGCTTACGTAATTTAATATTTTTCAAAATTCATGTTTGAAATGATAAGATGAGTTCAGATTATATCCCCACTCACGTTTTGCCGTCCCCTTCAACGTCCAATATTTTCATTAAATATTATCTTGCTGTATATCTATATAAAAACATTCCTCAAATATCTAAAATTGAGCATTTGTTGTTTATTGAATTATTAAAAATATTTTCAATTGGTTAATTTGATTTGTAACACAATTTGCCGTCCAATAATGAAAAAATAACATTACCTTAAAACAACACACAATATGTGTTAACTCTTTTAAATAATTTCATTTAACAATTGATCATTACACTCAGGCATGATTGTTAAAAAATATTGGCATTTTTACTACTGAATTGTGTACATTAGCACCTACATGAAATGGTTGTGCTTTTGATTTCTTAAATTATTGACATATTGTATACTTTATTGATTAAGTTAAACCGGTATGTTTTCTCTGTGTATAATTTTTTTTATAGCTAATATTTTCGTTTTATAAATATACCAAACTTATATCATTATGTTACAATGAAGAATTAGTTATCTGTACTCTGTCATAAATATTATATTAATAAGACCTAATTTATAAATTCAAAAAGTTCTCCTTTAATTTAAAATTTTTTGATAACTTCTTTAATTGTTTAAAACTAAAGAAGTGTTTATCTAATGTGCACATTTTTATTTTTACTTTTGTTATTAAATTTATTATGAGACTTTTTACCCTCAGCTTTAGTATTTGTTTTTACAATGCCCAATAGATCTTGCTAATTGTAAGTAATACTAAAATCACAATTTTTTTTTATTTATCTACATACTAATATTTTTTTCATTAATGAAGTCAATTAAATTTAGCGCTAATAAAATATATTAAATTATAGTCAACTATTTTATTATGTATTTTCATGTTTCTTTATACTGTAAAAATTGTTTTATGTAGGAATAAATATTTTTGTTTAAAAATATTTGGATGTCAATGTGGCTATATTAGAGTAATTTTTGTTGACCAGCAATGAAATAATAATGATTTTAACTGTGATGGTGTGTTGTTGAGTTATCTATAAGCGTTAAATCATTTGTTAATTGTGGTTTAGCAGTATATTAAAATTTGTGTAATTAATAAAAATGTATGTTCCATAAAATATAATTGTTTTCCTTAATATCTTCAGTTGAAGTAATAATTTATCTGAATTTTTACACAATCATACATTTTAATATTTTACTGTACAATGATATAATTATAGTTGCAAATTTATAAGACAATGATGTTTATTATATTTTTCATTTATTAAAATATTTTAGTTCTGTTAAATGAAAAAAACGCTGGTTGTATATATAATTATTATCATAATTTTTGTCATTAATATAGTTTGTTTATATATTATTATATTTGTTTAAAGACTTTATAATTTATATTATTATATTGTAGAAAGAATCATTAAAAATAAAATATGAAACATATAAAAAAAAAAAAATACAAAAATTCTTATAAAAAACAATTAGTTTTTATTTATTACTTTCATAAAATAAATAATTAAAAGCTATAATTGTCTATACTGTATAATTAATTAAACTCCTATTTCAATAAACTCATATTTATTATGTACAAATATAATTGAGTCGAATTAGCTTCAAGTCTTCAAACACACTTTCCATTTTTGTTTGAAGCTATATATCAGTCATGTAAATGGCCATGTTGTTAATATTGATGTAGATAATAACAGGAACAAGTTTTTTTTATTCAAACCTGAAACAAAAAAAGTTTCTAATTTTTTTCTATTCATCTGTTAAATTGTTAAATATTTAATGTGATTGAAATTACACATGAAAAATTTTAAATTGTATGACTTATTGAATATATATACTTTTAGTATTCTTTAAAAATAAAATTGAATAATTTTCATTAAATAATTTAAATAACATAAATTAATATATTATATTTTTTAATCATTGTGTAAACATTTAATTTAAGGCGAAAAGCAATATTTTTTACAGAATGATAATTTTTTGATAATTAAAATAAACACAAGTTTTCCACATTCAAATTTAAATATTCTAAAATTTGAAACATTGTTTCATTAGTTAAATTTTAAAATATTTTGATAATTAGTAACAAATTATTAGGTGGATATCTTAATGATGACTTATATCTTATGTCACAATTATCATTTCACTTTATATTTTTTTAAAAATTTAAATTTTTTATTTATTATTGCATCCTTTGATGTAATACATTGAATGTTAAACAAGTATCATTTAATTATTGGTCATTATTAAGAAAAAAAATTCATTTTTTATTTATATTTCAAAATTTTATGTAAATGTATGTTAGGACAGGCTGTGTCATATTACGGGATATACTCGCTCTACTTATTAAAAAGTTTGTGAATCATTTATTACTTTAATTTACATACATTAATACGAGAAAAGAAATAAAAATGTCTTCTTAGAAATTTCGAAAAAAATTATATTTTATTTATATATACATTTTTTATTAGAGACAAATAAAAAAATCCAACACAATTGGATATACAGCATAGTTGGCACAAGTATAAATGATACCCACAGTTTCAAACATCACTCTTAATCAATTCAATCAATCTAACATCACTCCCTTAAAAAACGATTCCATGCAAATACGTTAAATTTCACAATAATTTGTATATTTGTATTTTCACAACTTCTGTTTTAAAATTTCACACAAATATTAAATGCTTGTTAAATTATTTGATTAATTAAAAATAAAGTTTTATTTAATTTTAATTTTTTTTACTTTGACGTCCTACGAATCATAATAAAACAATCGTGAGGTAGAATATTGTTTTAATATTGTAATAAATATTAAAAGCTTTAATATTATATAGGTTTGAAGACCACAGAATTTCCATAAAATGTTTTTGTTTAAGTTTAGTTAAAAAAAAAAGGTGGTTACATTTAGTTCAATTTATAAGATACTCAACAACAAACTTTTTAAGTAGAATAACTTTTACTAAATTAAAAATAATTATATGTAGTACTGAATAAAAATTAAATTTAATCTTTGACAAAATTTTAATTTCAATTTTACTCAGATAACTCATTTGTCGACATCGCCATTTTTGTCCTCTCATCTTGAGATTATTCCTTGGTTGAAGCCTTAGGTTGTATATTTTTATTTTACATCTTTAAAATTGTTAGTAATGTAGAATACAACAGAAATAATATCTGTACGCTTTAACAACGCGCAACAACAACAAAATTTTTATGAACTAAATTTTATTTTAATTACCCACTAGTCTTAAGTGAAAATCTACGTGCTGCTAGGTATGACTACAACCGCACTGGTGTTTAAAATAACTATCCATTTTTTGTGTATATATACATAATTTAAATATTATCAAAGGGTACGGCCGTTCCTACCACCCCCTGAATCTTGTGTACACAGGTACTAAAGTTATTTAATCACATATTATCGGAGAAAGTTTCCATTCATTTGTAATCTGTATTTAAGATATAACTCGATTAATGATAAGATGAATTGGACTAAGTTTTGATACTCATGCAATTAAATTTAATATAAAGAGGCTATTTTATTATGATGAATCACCTAATAACTTATTAGAATTTGCAGTCATTTTATACATTTTATACTTAGTTTTGAAACTTGATCCGGAGCTTTTAATTTAAATTTATAGCATAAATGAGACATTAATTTCAAGGCTCAGTTTATAATTAAATGATTACATTGGTACTAGGGTAGGTGATTTTAAACAGACATCAACAAATTTATTGTTATCACAGGTAGAATTTGAGCGATGATCCATGATAGTTTGTTCTGTATTAATGTATATAATAAATTTAAGTTTCATTAATAAATATCATTTAATTATTCATTTTGTTATTTAAAACTAATTTTGAATTTTTTAAACACTTTAAAAAATTTAATTGAAAAAGTCGTAATATTTATAGACATGTTTAAAGTTTTGACCCCTCTTGTATAAAGGGAAATGGTCCGATTATAAAAAAAAGTATATCGGATGAAAAGCGTATATAAAAAGTATTTATAAAAAAAAAAATTCTATTGATCCATACATTTTTCAAAAAGTTATTGCAATATATATTTATAAATATCGAATCGAGAATTTCTCACATAAATCGTACGTTTTTGATCTTGGAAGAGCATCAGTCATAAAAAGGACATCAAATTTGATGTCCTTTTTGACCATAAAGACAAGTCCAAGAGGTAAAATTTTTTTTTTTCACACTAAAGTATATTACATTAGTTTTAATTTAAAGTATATATAAAATTTGTCAGTATTTCTGGAACATTTTCAAAAACTACGGGAAATGAGGGATATTTGTTCAATTTTTGAGGGTATTGTCTTCAACTAGATATGATTTAAGATCTTTTGACATTTGTTTATGAAAATCGGTCTAGCGAGAGCCGAGAATAACAGGTGAAAGGCACAAAAAAAAAAAACACATCATAGTAAAATTAATACCTTCTCAACTTCACATCGAAGCTAAAAAGTTTTTGGGATTTATTAATAAGACACCTGAAAAAAATAAATATTCAAGTTATAACTATTTAATTGGAAAATTATTTTTTTTCATTCTCAATTATTTTAAAACGTAATTACTATAAGTTAAGTTCTAACAATTCTCAAGTAAAAAATATCCCATTGATTAATTCAAATAACTATAAGTAGTTGTGTTGCTCTTAAATTATATACTCGTCTGAAATGGATAATTGAAATAAATAATCCAATAATTGTTTTTACGCAATTGATTCTTGTAATAAAATTAATGTACACATTAAATCACAGATCTGCTAATTATATAAGGGAAAATAAGCATTTTTCGAAAATTCATTATTGGCGTTGTAAAATAACGACCAACGCGATTATTGATTTCTTAATTAATTAATGAAACACTTGTCCTAACCTCACCGATCAGAGAAAAATTCATGCCAGTGAAATTCACGTTTAAAAAAGCGAAAAGTACATAATTATGTTAATTAGTTTTATAAATTAATAATAAGCATATAACCATCCTATAAGTATGAGCATTTCTTATACTGGTAATTTCTTGTGTAATCATTTTTTTAATATTATTATAAACTTTATTAATATCAGAATAGCACTTTAAAATTATAAAATGTTAATAATATAATAGATACATAATACAGAAATATGATTAGAGTTGCCTATGTTCAATGAAAATAAGATTGTCAAAAGCGTTAGGGTCTACCACCGAGAAGGGACAATTTTTTTATTTAGTTTTTTTCCTCTATTCAATAATGATTTCTAAACGAAAGAAATTAAGTCAACACAGAAAAATAAACGCCCTAATATGAATAGCATAACGCGTGATGTAGGCGATGTCAATTTCCTTAAAAATTGTCTGATAATCGTCTCAAATAAATAACTTATAAACATAAGGGTTTTTAACTATTTATTAATAAACTAAGCTCATTATTTTGAGTCATTCTATAAGTTACGAGAGCCTCGAATGAAAGAGTTAAAAATATAAATAGTTCGTCTAGCCTATCTAATATAATTGTTAGTAGTCAACGTAAAAGTAAATTTTTATTAATAAAAAGCACTTAGAAATAAATTTAAAAAAATTTAAAAAAACTTTAAACTTTGTTTACAATAAAATATATTTAGGGCTTGATACAAAGCTATTCAGAAAATAATTTGTTATTAATTGTGAATAAATGGATACAAGACATTTTTATCAAAGACAAAAATATATTCTTAATAATTTCTTTTTTTACCTCATACAATTACATTTAGTTATAAAAAAATTTTCGAACAAATAAAAACTATAGTCACGTTAAAATATTTTATTTTTATAATATATTTGATCATATTTTACTGTTTTAAAATTCTTATTAAACCAAGTCTTATTTTTATTTGCTTTATTCTCTATAACTAAATAAGTTAAATTTAGATAATCCATAATTATACATTAAAAAATTGCCGCATTTAGTTCAATTATAATATTTTATGAAAAAAGTATTTAATAAAATATACAGGATAAGTCATTTATCACCAACCACTTCATTAATCAAAAAATACCAGTAATATTAAGAATTTTTACTTGCCATATTTAAGTACAGATTTTTATAATTGATCATTCATGGAGTATATGTTATGTTCATCCCATATACTTTATTTAGGTATTAATTTTATTTTTTCAAATGCATAAGTAACTAATTTATTAAATAGACAATGATTTAATTAAAAACATAGAAATATAGACTGGATGTCAGGGTGGATTAAGTTATTTTTATCATTATGTATCACTGCCATGCTTCACTTATAAGAAATATAGGATGGACCTACAAATTATTTAATTACTTATCATCAAGAAATAAATAGTATTAAACGAGTTCAAATAAACATTTAAAATTATTATTCTTTGATGAAAATTATATACACAAAATAAATATCAGTACTAACAGGTTTTCCAAATTTTTTCCTAAATTATAGAACAGAGTTTCAGATTGATGGAAATTACATATTGATAATACAATTACTATTTTATTTCCATTTAAATAATTATATTTTAGTATTTTAATTCATTTTGTTGTCTAGATAAAGTATCAAAAATAAAATTATTATTAAAACACTACTACTCTATTAATATATATATTGGCATAACATTATTTTTTTATTTAATAAAAAATATTTATACAAAAACAAATATGTCATACTATACAAATTAAATTATTTTTAACAGTAATTATTAGACCTAGCAATTGAATTTATAAAATCTGAGTTTTAAAGGACATTCATAAACATCTTATAGATTATATCATCATACACATGATCATATCCTATAAAATATTAATTGAATAATAAAAAAAAACATTATTTTGGATTTAAATGTACTCCAACTGCCATAGAAAAATAGATTTATTATATTAATATGTATTTTTTACTAACAAATAAATGATATAAAATAATAAAATGATATAGACACATGATCATTCCAAATCTAATGTTCAAACTAGTAATTTTAAATATTAGTATTTTTTTATAATGCAATTTTATTCTTTTATTTTCTTACCTATTTTTGTTTTCGCATTGAAACCAGACGAAAGAGTTCATAGCAATATATATCATGCCCAATATAAAAAATATATCGACAGAGTAGTGAGTTACATTTATTTACAAATTATATACAATCAAAAACTAAATTCAAATGGTGTAGAGGAAGCTTTCCAACAATACACAGACCTGCCTAAATTAAGACTAAAATATAATTATACAATAAGTGTACTAAATTTCGAATACACTAAAATAATAAAAAAATTTCTTGAATACGTGGCTATTATCATCCGCAAATGTCACGAATGTCATAAAAATAAATTGCCGGAAAAGTTTGTTAGTTGGGTAATATTACTTGAAGATCAAATAAAAAATTCCAAGACTATGTTTGAAAATCTACACAATGCTATGAAGTTTATAAGCTACATAGACATAAGATATTTGTTTTCTGAATGTACCGTGCCGCATGCTATAATTGAAGAAATCGATTTTATATATCAATTTGTCTCAGAAAAAAACGTAGAGAATAGTTCTTTTGATCTCAACAAATCATTAAATCAAATATCTAAAATAAAACTTGGGAATATTGTTAAATTTCATAAAGATTTAACCAAAATAGTGAACTCTCTTACTGAAGATAGTAAATACATAGACCCATCTATAAAAACTGATTTGAAAAAAATTGAAATTAATGAACGATCTAAGAAAAAGAACTCTTTCGATGTCTATTCGGAACACCCTAATAAGTTTTACAACGAAACTATCAATATTTGGTACAAAAACTTAGGCTTTGAACAATTTCTTGAACCCATAGAAGCTGAGTAAGAATTTCTACATTTAAATTTATTTTCTAATTTTATATTTATTTATTTTATGAATTCTATATTTTTGACACATTTTTGCGTAATTAACGTGAATGAAAACTAAACAACGTCACATTTATAATATTTAAAATTACATTATCTAAGTATTTATATAATAATGGATATTTATCATTTTAAATATAGATTCAAACCTCCAATTGATCCAAAAACAAATCAAAATGATGGAATTAAAGCTCTCAATATTATTTGTAAAGAATCTGGTTGGGAAAAAATGAACCACATAAGTATAATTTATTTTGGTAAACAATTAAGTTTAGATCGTATAATAAATGATGAAGTTTGTGACATGAATTTTCGAATAAAAAAAGAGCATGTATCACAATTATTAAGATGTCGATATACAGAAGTATTGAAAAACTATTATGCAATACTATCTTCTATAATGTGTGTATGTCTAAATGATGTACGTAACTTCTATCACAATTGTTTGATTAAATTATTTAACTCATTCAAGGAATCCGAAAAAATGATCGAAGGATTGTATAAAGCTATGGTTGCTTCAAATAGATCATCAATATGGAGTGTTCATCGGAACTCTAAATCAAGTTTACACAATCTTTTTCAATGGGTGACTATTATTCTCAGGTTTTTGAAGAACAATAATTTTAATCTAGATAATTTTATGGATAGTTATGATGACAAGATAATTATTATACTTAATGAAGAAGAAACTGTAATTATTGAAAAACTTCTAGAAAATTAAAAAAAATTTTTAGTAAAAATTAGTGAACTGTTACGGAATGAAATAGCACAACTAGGCACACGATGTTATATAAGTAAACGTTTTTATAGAATACAGGACTATACAAACAGTTTTGTCAATTCATATAATACATTGAATAATAATAATAATAATCCAAATATTGATTGGCGATCACAAATTATTCTTAACGCGTGTAATTATTTTGACAAGTTTTGTGAAGACGTTTATAAATCTTGTTATGAAGATTTGGGTTTCAAAAAAATTTTAGACTGTCAACACAAAGAATTACATCACGATCTCATTCCATATACTGTAGATTTATCTACTTAGTGTTCATTGCATAGTGAAGACTAAGTAATAAAAATATAAACATTTATAATAATGTCAAGTTCCATTATATTTTCATACATTAAATAATATTAAAATAAATTATTGAAAAACGTATTATTTCGTATTTTATTTGAACGAAAAAATAATACTTTATTGAGGACTGATCATAAAGACATCATGACGAAAGTTTTCACAATGAGCACAATATAAAGTTCGAATTTTTTTTTCATATTTAAGTAAATTACATGAACTTAAATTTAAGATACATACAGAGTGATTTTTATAATGCTAACCAAAAATCACTATGAATAAATGTGTCAGTATTTCCGAAACATTTTCAAAAATTAAGTTGAAAAAGTTCTACTTTCTATACTCATTTTTAAGTTTTGAACCCCCCTATGGACAGGTAAAGAGTCAAATTTTTAAAAATATATACCAAATAATAGATAAATACCTATTATTTATCGAAGATAAAATAAAAATTTCTTTGAAAAAATTTGCCAAATCCCTTGAAAGGAGTGTAAGGTACAGTAAAATACTGTATGTAAAACGCAGTTATTTACTATAAAATTTTATTTTAAATAAAAATAATGTATTCACTAATTTTTTTTAAAAGATCCACTTTCTTGAGTATTGCATATTTTCTAGGGGACGTATAAAACCATTTTCATGACTCTAATGTTTTGATTATCAAAAAACAATTGGAATCGTAAAATTAAAAAAAAACTTTTGACAGTTAGTGAAAAATGTATAATGCCGGCAAACATATCTTCAAAGGAAATAGAACGAAAATCAAAATATCTAACATAACTAAAAACGAAATAAAACAAAAAAGGAAAACATATTGACGATTCGTTATAACTTATAAGGTACAATGAATTTGGGGAAAATATAACTCGAACAAGTTTTTGTTCAGGATGGAATAATGGGGAGGGGAAATGTCTCTTTATAAATTATGTAAACTAATATACTGAGGAAAGAAATCAATTAAAAATAAGAAGACAGGAATGTCGAATGACAACACTTTTTGATGCCTATTACTTCGTTTATTAAACAACTGATGGATAAAGAAACGTCAGTCGGTAAAGTTTCTTTAAAAATTCTCTATAAAAAAATGTTTTTATTAAAAAAATAATGCATAACTATTTTTAATTTGAAAAATTGATTGATTTGTTAACGATTTTCTTATTTGTTAATAATTTGAATAGGTACGTTCATTATCATTGGTTAACATAGAGAATGGGGCTTAGTCTTCGAATAACTTCCGTAGAATTAATAGTTATTAAAAAAAATAATAATTGAGTAAACATTTTTTTAAAAATATTAATGGCCCCTTAATTTTGTTCGACAAATGTTATGATTGTTATATACTACAGGTTTGCCCTTAAATGTATTTTTTTAATCAACATTATACCTTCATGACAATTTTCGATGACTAAAAATGATCATAAAAAAATGGTTTAATTTTATTAGATGGACACCCAACAGTAAGTAAGCAGTAATTTACAACTTAAAAGTGAGAATGATCGTTCAAGATATTTCTGGGCGAGTGGGTAAACGAGTTATTCTAGCGTATGACGTCAGGTCAATTGGCTAATGGATAGCAAATAATAATGCAATACTTTTGTCAAATGGATTGCAGAAAGGATATGTTAAACGTACAGCGAACTTGTAATTGACAGCAAATTATGCATCCTGATAGAAAAAACCGTATACGCGCTCTATAATCATCCAAACACTGTCATAAAATAATTACAGAATACGTGTCTCGTCTTACTCCATTGTTCTTCAGAATCCAGAATTATTCACGGCAAATCAAAATATCCAAATATCTTATTGATCGAATGACTTCTGATGTCGATTTACACGGCAAGTTAATAGAATTGTATTGTGTACATGCAACAGATGTGGTTCGTGGTTTAATTTGTGTCTTTGACATCGATCACGACTATTTGAAGTGTCTTTAATATATAGTGATGTCATAAAATAAATAATTCATCTGGAAAATGAACTTGGAATGATGTAAATTATATAAAACTATCCCAAGACTTATGAGACAATGAGATGTAATACAGAAAATACAATATATTTTTTTCAAGTCTGAAAGGTTGGGTTGTTTTGTTTTATTGTTGTTGTTGATTTTATTTGCAAAAGATAAGAATAATTAAAAATAAACCAATTATAACTTCTTAATTTATAATTTTCTATTTAATTTTTTTTTATTCGAGTTTTATTTAATATAAATAGGGAATCGAATGCTTGTTCGTGTTAAAAAATATTTAAAAATAAATACTAGATTGAAATTATAATATTATCAATAGAAATATAATTTTGTCTTAGGGCAGTTAAACGTTTTACTATTGCTTTAGATTGAAATGATAATATATATTTAACTGCTCCGATTCCCAATATAGCCCCAAGTTGGCCCTCTTGATGGTACTGAGTTTTATCTGAAAATTTCAGTGTATCTTCATTCAAATGACTATAGATTAATTAAAAATTATTTACTTTACATTTTTTTTTAAATTAATTTTACTCATTATGTTATTAGTTTAAAATTTATACTTTTATTAGCAAACGTAAAATAGTAATAATAATATGAACATTTTATTTTCTTATTTACACAGTGACTAAATTTTATGAGAATAGCGAATTTTTTCCTTATAATTATTTAGTCATATTTATTATGTTTAGCTATTCAAATTAGATTTATTATTAATAATTCCCGGTATTCCAAATTAATTTAAACAATCAGTGTATTGACATTCAGCAATGGAAAGCTCAATTATGCAATAATTAAAATTTATAATACGAAATATGATTTCTAAAAGTTAGTCAAATGAAACATAGTCATTAGTATTTTTTCTGTGATAGATATATTATTCATATTTTATAAATAGGGGATTGTTTAAAAAATACTATTTTGTTTTTATGTTGCACCTAGTCATAATTGAATAGTTAGATAACTGATTAAAGCGCTTTTAAATATTTTATTGTCGCAAATGTATTATTGTTCATTATTGGTACATTTTCCATGAATTTCAGCTAATAAAGCTTGTTTTAATGTACATAATAATATTTATGTGTTACTCAACACAAATGTATGCAAATGCCGTCCAAAGAGGTTTTTTTATTGTTTTAAACGTCGAGCACTTGTACTAGCTGTTTTGTCTCTGCATAATTAAATAGTTAAAGGTTTTATTTCCATGACTATGACGTTTATGGAGTAAAACGGTAAAACCTTTTTAATTATGCCATACAAAAAGTCAGTCTTAAAAGAATGAAAACTATTATAAATCATACATTATGATTGTGTCATTACATGACACCAAAGAAAAATTTTGTTTTTGTTTAGACGTTTACAATTATGCTGTTAGAAAACATGTAATAAATGGTAAAAAAATAATTGTCATAAAAACACACATTTTTGACATCGCATAACCTTTTAAAGTAAAAACATAAATTGTTTTTCGTGGTATTTGTAAAATATTATTTAATTTAAAATTTATTTACCGTACATTTGTGCATTTAAATATATTTTAATTTTTCACTTTAATTAAATATATGAAATTTTATAAAAAGAATCTAACATTTTCCTACTTGTGGCAAAACAGTTTATAAAATGACGCACAATGTTACAATTGATTAAAAAAAATACACTAACAATAGTTTTAAATGTAAATTTTCATTATGGAATTGTGATTTAGTATAGAATTGATAGTTTAAAAATTAATTAAAATTTCAAGACAATACATTATCGAAACATGATTTAGGACAACTTGTTTATTTATTTCATTAAATAACGAATTTGTTTTTTATTTATTAGCGCATTCATTTTTTATGTACACTCAACAATTACTATTTAAATATGTTCAGTGCTGTACTTTGTTTTTTTTATTAGAGTTAATTATTGGTGATATTTTATTTGAATGTTGTATTTAGTAAAAAATAAAAATAAAAACCATAGAATTCTTGTAATCATTTTTGTCAAAATAATTTATTACAATATAAAATGATATTTCAGTGTACATTCTATTGTTTACAGGTATATATATTTAGATGATTAATATTGTACCGTGTATCTGGAACCTTTAATAAATAATATAGTTGTAGTTAAATTTACCATTTATTTTATTCAGTTGATATTTCATTTTAATATACAGATATGGGGCATGTTTAAATTTTACACACTTTACTAATATTTTACTTTATTTTATTATATATATTTGATATAAACTAAATTACTTCAAGAATAGAATTTGTTGTACTTGATATCAGCATATGTGCGTATTTTCGAGAACTTCTCAAAAATGTTACCTTGGGTAAGATCAAAAACATTTTTTAAACGTAGAATTCTGAGTACACACTAAGTATTTTTGCGTTATAATAGAATTTTTTTATAAATCCTAAAAAGAGAATTTGGATCAAACCATTTTTAATAAAAATGTTTTCATCGTTTGTAACTTCAACTTTAAACTGTATTGGGTATTGCACTTTCACGTTTTTCCTACGTAATAAATGAGAACGATTTGTCTGTAAAAAAAGCTACGTTAAAGTAGGAAGCAATTGAATTAAGTATTTTATTACATTTCCCTAAATATATCACAAACTGTTTTTATTATAAATACTTTTTGATGTTTTTATAATTCTTTGCCTGTATTTTTGTACTCCGTAATTCAAATGAAAAAAAATGAACGGTGTCATATCATTTGGTATTTGGTAATTGTAATTAGAGGAAGACAATTTGTTTTATCGTCGCAATATTTGTATTTAAACTAGTTGAATAGTTTTTAGACGTTCAATATGAAATCGTTAGTAGATAAATTAAGTGTGCAAATTATTAAGTACCAGGAATAGTTACCTAATAATCTTTACTCGTGGGTCTTGGACAAATGTACAATTAGTATTTCAAAATAATATTATACTGTTCACTTTGGTGTCTATAGAATTGCTAAAGGCAATGTTTCAAGTTATACCATTGTATTAATTAAACTTAATTTTGAGTCTCAAAATCCCAAATCGGAGAATTGATGTTATACCTCTTGTGACTGTAGCTGATTTTAGAGACGACTTTTAACGAAGTAACATTATTTACTTCAATTGTACATGATACTAAAATATATTTCTTCATCAGGAAAAAAATGTATACCTTTGAAAACTTCATTATAAAATATTTTATAATACGTTGTCAAAACAGTTAACTCCTTTACGTTAAACGTTTACATGGTTTGTATTAAAGAAGAACCTTCTTTTTATGTCGACTATATTTCTATATTAATAAATGTAATGTGGAACTTTTAATTAAAATTATTCTTGCTGTTGAAAAAAAAAAATGTAAAAGTACTTGAAGTACAACTTATAAAAATACATTTATTTTCTGAAATGTAATTTTTTTTAACAGTACTCGTTAAATAGTTTTGTTGTACATATTACTAAAATCAACTAAATTGTAAAATTTAAAATATCTTAAATTATTCATGAAAAATGCTTACCATTTGCTTTATTTAGTGATCCCGTCGTACTTCTTGGATCTTGTTGTGGTCTTGGAATTTCTTTAAACAATTACAATAATATAGTTATGAAATGGCTTTTAAATTGTTTTTGGTATACTTGTCTAATGTCTAATCGCGTTATTATAATATTTACCGTAAATTCTCATAGAGCCTTCCGCTTCGCCCAATGAGTTTTTGGTAACGCATTTATAGCTTCCATAGTCTTCTGGGCTTAGTGATCTTATTGTTAACTTCATGTGTGTTTTATATCCTTCCTCTTCAAACACTAGATTGTGTTTTGCACTGGAGAATATCATTGATTTTACATCCTTAAATAACCAATAACTTATTGGTCGTGGATATGATTCAGTCAGACAGTCAATCGTAACATCAGTACCCAACGGAGCACCGACTAATTGATTAGGAACCACCAACATAGGAGAAACTGAAAAGAAATGTACAACTTTAGTCAACACAAATTTAATCAAGTTTTTAATATATTTTCCATAGAATAATATTAATTTGTTTTATTTTACGAGATTTATTAGGTTATTCAAAAGAAATTGTTTTTTTTATTTATTGATACATCATAATAGTTTTAATTTATTTTTATTTTATACGATATCATTCGGGTTTTTAATCTATTGCCAACTTCAATTAAAAAACATAGAACATACGTATTGTCGTGTATACTGCGTCAAAATTAGTGTTTTTGGACATTTATTTTTGTCAGACTCGTTTATTATGAATAATAAAATCACTCTTGTATTAAAACACACGTAGTGAAAATTCGTTTTTGATCATTCTGAAACTCCGTAACAACTCGGTTGTTGCAATATGAACGATAACATTGTGCGACGGACGGAAAGTCTTGTACTTCGGTTTATGTTTGTAGGCGTTTTATTGTCGAAGAAATTCGTAGAAAATTTGATAATTTATCTCACGTTTGATCGTTCGATAATTAATATCTATACATTTCGAGAGAGAAACCGAATTAGATGATAAATCGTGATTTTCATGACTGTTTCGGTGCAAAAGATCAATGAACTTTGCATTTTGATAGTGTCAAAAACATCCCGAGCCGGCAGTGGAGCTCGCGAGTAATCAAACTTTTGTGTTAATAGTAATTGACACGGAAGACACGCAAACTGAGTGCAATATTAACTTTTCACGCTGAAAACATACACCACGTGCGTAGTATTGTTTTTGGGTGGACGAATAAAGGTGCCGCAACGTCTTCGATATTGCCGTCAAAAACCTCAAACATGACGAAGACGACGCGTGTTCTGCATATGTAAATTATAAACGACGACCCTCTCCTCACTCTCCCGCTTTGCCGAACTCTAGTTGGTGTGCGAAATTTGTTTTGAAAACTTTTGAAATAATCTAGACCGGAAAAGTTTACCCGTGTAATCCGAGACCGATATTGCACTAGGCCCGGTGCTTTCTCTTGCACAACAAAATAACGACATTACATTACATATTATTATATTAGCGGCGGCGGCAAACGGCAACGATAATAATAATAATAATAATAACAATAAAATTACATTGTACGAGACCGATGTGTGTAGGCTGTTGATATTGTGAGCACGGACCCAACCGATTGATAAAACGTCTGATTTAAAAACTGCTTGCGCCTCTGTACTCGGTAGTGATGTATTGTAACGAAACAGGTACACGAACTGTGTGGCTGTTATTTTGAGCAATTATAATTTTATAAATGTGTGTCGGTGCTGTGTTTATTTGATGGTTGATTTTTTTTCCAGCGGCCATTAATCTAAAAGACAATAAATGTCAAAGTCCTTCCGAAGTTCGTCGAAAAAAGGACGCTTTTAACGGAAACCGAATGTTTTCTCATTGCTCCGTTGGAATTTATGGTGACGTGTACCATCGATGGTACGACTAAGGTAAACTAATAATATTTTACGGATTCACGGTTGCCCATTAGTCGACGAAAGATTTGGACAATGTAAAAATGCGTAATTGTGCTGAATACTCGAAATTCATTTAACTATGTGATAAAAAACGAGTTGACTGACAGTTTTTAAGCATGTGCCCTAAAGTTTTGTAAACTCATTTTCTTCAGACATCTCAAAAAAAAAAAAAGTACCGAGTAGCAGAACGTAACGCTAAATTACTGTAATCTAAAATAAATTCATAATTTACACCAAAATTGGTAAAAATGCAACTAATACATTGCTACTTAATGAACTATTGTTTAAGGTTTTTAGAATTAAATATCTAAAAACTGAATCAGGTTATAGCTTTCAATTTTATACCAATTACAAGTATTTTATTAAAACTCGATATTGCTCGAACTGTAGACTGACTTTTAAAAGTCATAAGCTTCACGAGTAAAAATAATTAATTTCGAGTGTAAGCCGATAAAAGAACATTAAATTTCAACTATAAAATTTTAATCAACGCACCACAAAAATGCTGCACTGCTTTAAATTAAATTACGTCCATGTTCTGAATGTCCAAATTTCAGATGAAATATATTTAATCCCCTAGAAATGTCTAATTATAAACTGTAGCTGAACCAAATGGTAGACCGACTGTACTTTTTATCTGGTGTTGAAATTTTCTAGTTTAAACATAATTAAATATATATTAAATAAAGCATTTCGTCGAGATGTAAACAAATTTCCCGTTAGTGGTCTACGTTAGTTTATCATTTTTCTTTTTGTATCCAGAACACTTGTGTATTGTTTTTTTTCGTTGCTAGTTCACATCTTAAATCAATCGTATTGGTCTCTCAGCGTTTAACTGTTATAAAATACTGTCTTTTCACCCACATATATATTTTTCTTATTCTTAATTTAATGTTCTAAGACGCATTTCTTCTATTGTTTATCTAATGGTTTTTATTATTTTCTTGTTTCTGATCGCGTTTATGCTTTTTGTTAACTCCTCATTTCAAAGTTGTAACTAAACTCTTTTACATATTTAATAAATTAATCTTCCGTACTTTTCGTTTTTCTAATTTTTCGAGCTATTAGGTGCTCAATTTTTATGTCTAAATAAATTAGTTTTCAAGACTTCTTGCTAAATCCATTGAAAAATGTTAACAAACATCACGTATTTATTAAAACGAAACCGGTAAAATTGCATTTGCGTGCGCCTTTTATATTAGACTATAGGAAAATATCAATTTTTTACATAGGCCATCATTATAATAATATTATTATTTTTACTACCGTGCTCACGTGACTTCATTCAATGGACGGGAATATAACTTATTAAAATCAGTAATTATGATTGAACTTAGTGAATAGTTTTAATTGAAGTTTTGTTATATATAAAGATAGCAACAGGAATTCAACTTTATGATTCAAAGCCCTGGTTTCAATTTCTCGCAAAAGGATTTATACCCTCACTGTCTTCACAATCGCCTTTAAGCGGCTATTACAATAGCTATTATAGTATTGTCGTGATAAAATGTGAATTTTCGATTTTTTTCATTTCTTATACACTTTATTTTCCCCATATTTGATGCGGATCAGAGGGGATTACTTCTTTTTAAAAGGAATAACGATAGTAGGTTTTTTACTTAGAAGTTGGAATCCATTAGGTTTTGTGAAATACAAGAGTTGATTGATTCTAGTTTTTATTTCGCATGAAAACAGTGAAACATATTTAGCAATAAATTTATAGTATTAAAAATATTTTCAATTTTTAATGAAATATTAATTCTAGCAATATTATTTTAAACTGCAGACTGTACAAATTATTCATTATGATTACTTTCTGATCATCAACTAAAATACACTTATTAGAGTTGGTAAATCAGATTGTCATAATAGTCATGTGATATTAGAAAAAAAATCAATTTGTTTAAAATTGTTCTGAAAATATTTAATAATTATTTTCAAAGGTCACTTTTCGTAGAATTTAAAATAGTTTAGTAAAAACATTAGATTTTCTTCGGAAGAGAATAAAAATAAATAATATAAATAGTGATTTTATAAAATGAACATTGGATAAAAAATATTTTTACTTTGATAACTTTTAATATTAAGCCCATAAATAATCTAATAGTATTGAGATTTTATTAAATCCAGAAATGATTGCTTTTCTTAAAATTTTATGGCATATTTCACATTTATTTGACATGTACCAACTATTTGGTTTGAAATAAGAATAAATTTTTAATTAAAAGTATGTTTTTTAACTTAGATGTATATCTAAATACGCTTTAAGTAATATTATTATTATTATTATTTAAAAATAACAATATAATAAAAACGAGAACATTTTGCTCGATTTTAATTATATAGTATAATTGATTTCAATATTGGCATATACTGGGTAAAAATCGACTGACATCAATAGAAGTGTTTTTTAGTTTATATTGCGCAACATTTTAATTTTTTTTGTGATTCCTACCGTATTATGTATTTAAAGATTTATAATATAACGTTTATAACACTATAATCTGAGATGCTGTGAGTACTAATACAAATATACATACGATATACAAATAGGGAGAGATAGATCTAATAGACAACTTACAACTTTTGATACAAATAATATTTTATTGAAATTTTAATAAAAAAAATTAAAAAATGCAAACATTATTTTTGCATTATATACTGAATTTAAAGCATATTTTTTTTTAATGGTAATAAAATTAAAAATATTTCATTTAATTTAATTGAGTGGGTATGTAGTACGGGTGGGTACAGTTTTTACTGGTGTATATTTATAAATAATTTTTTAAAAATTACAGCAATTTGTTTTTATATCAAACTGCTGTAAGTTGATAGTAATATGTACAGATTGATTGATTAACTATGCCTCCAGCTATGTCTCTAAAATTATAAAACATATTATAATATGCATTGTACAACAGTATGAGCTGTATCCACCCTATGTATTAAAATGATTGTAGTTTAATATGTACTTATCCAAAAGTTGTTATCGACCCAGCAACATTTTTTGTAGAAAAAAGTGTAAAAAATAGATATTTTAAATTATTGTTATGAGAGACAAATAATAAAAATTGCTCTTTTACGTATTCCAAAATTGTAAAACTTGTATAAAAAAAAAGTAATGCAAAATATTTGCTGGATCAAAAGTTATTAACGATGTCAAAACCTGATGGGACGCCCTGTATAATGTGAACATGAACATTTTTAAAAAATACTTTGAATAATGGAATTTCATTTTCAAGTATTATTCTTGTACAAATATTTGGATCTTAATATAAATTGTACATATTTTTACATAAACATTCAACAATTTTTTATATTGCTTGTTACACTTACATTCGACATCAAGAACAATTCTTTTACTGACTGAAGGTGGAACACCGTTAGATGCTATACATAAATAAGATCCCATATCGGATCTGGCAACTTTAGTTAAGTTTAAAGTATCACCGTGAAATCTTTCAGCTGTAAAAAAAAAAATATTATTATAATAGTAAATCATTTTTTGAAAATTTTGTAAGTTAAATTGTAATATTAGCAAATATTTTTATCGCATTTACATTTAAACAGATTGTATTAAAAGAATAATATGAATTAACAATTTTCTTAGACATGTACATTTTTTAAATTCATGATTTACTTATTTCTTAAAAATGACCTATTTATTTTATACCACAATATATTCATAAAACATCTATAAGTTCTTCAATAAGATAAGAGATAGATTCTATTGTGTTTCAAACCAAGTAAACTAATAAAATATGTAAGAGGTGTACAAGTAAGGAGATTCACAAAAGTTTTATATTTTTAAATTCGATTGCAACCGCAGTCATAGTATAATAGCGCGATAGTTAAAAATGTATTTTGTGAAAACACGGTTTTCAATGTGTTGCTAGAAAAAGTCGTTACAAGTTTGTACAAAATGTTTTCATCGTCAGATAACAAAACTATTTAATACCTCCCTCGTTTTGATAGCATAATAGTACTCGTTTTTACAGCAATATTTATCCTGTTAATCTCAGCAAAAACGATGGGCTCAAAAATTGATTTACCTCAACAAACAAATCACAAAATGCTGTCAGTCTGGTTTAAAATATTATTTGTTCGAAATAAATTCAATTCCGCCGACTTACTAATCCAATTGTACAGGTCAGAAAACCGCACAAATGTAGTATCCACCATTCGTTTAACAACTACTTATAAAGTAATCCCATAAACTCTCTTCTACCTCAGGGAACACTTAATGTAACATCACATAACTTAAAGTTTCTCTTTTTTTTTTCTTGTGTTGCATATTTTAACGGTTATTTTTCTTCGAAAAACTCGTATATCTCGTTGCCTCAAGACATCAACGATTAGTCGTCTCATAGGACTTCCATACTTTTAGTAGGTAATATAATACGCCGTGTCCATTAGTGGACGACAAAATATTGTCGACAAACTTTCATCGTAAAATTTCCTTTTCACTACCTCATAGTATATTTTTATATACTCCTTGGTGGTTTCTTATAACTAAGTTTCCCCAGCAACAAATATAAATCATTAAACACTTTAGGACACTAAAAACAATAGATTATTAAGGAAGATAAACTGATAAAATTTCTCTACTATCAAAGTTCGTCGCATAATAAAGTAAGTTTTTTTAACACTATAATAATAATTTTTTTTTCAACTTACTACGAAAAATTATCTTGGTATTTCGAAATGTTAGTTGTGCTTTTAAAAAACGATGTGTTTGTAATTAAGAAGTTAAAAATTATAAATAACTTTGAGGTTTATCATGTAAATTAAATAAACAAAGTTTTAGGGTAATACGGCAGGTATATACAATATAGATTCAAGTAATAATTTTCATTAACTGCGTACCTCAGAGTATACATTATATTATCTTAATATTATAAAATATTCTACCAAAGTATAAGGAAAATGGATAACTGAGCTTACCTAAAGGAAATTTAAGACTTGAGCAGATGCATGCAGTTTAGTTTCATGAAATTTACAGTAATTAATTTTATTGAGGCAAAATCAAAGCTAAATTGATTTTAAATTGTTATAATAGATGACATGTTTATTTCGATAAAATTGCAATCGTAGATATTATCACCGTTTATTAAGAGAAAGATCAATAAGGAATAATGTTTTTTAAATTAATTTGCAATCATTTAATTCATTATTTGAAATATGCTGTAAATTTGTGCACCTAAAAATTAACGTTTCATTGAATCAAATTATTTAATGCAATAATTGCTGTATAGTTGAACACAATTAATTCATATTATAAAAAAAAATTAGCAAATATTTAACAATTGTTTGTAAAATTTATAGGCAATGATTACTATATTTGTATATGTAACAAAATAACCTATCTTAGCGCCGATAGATTAACAAAAAGTTAAAATTAATAGAAACCTTTTATGTATTAGTAAAGAATAATATTTTTACATAATTCCTTAATGTAATAACTTTAACGGAAAATTACTAATGTGATAATTTTTTCTTTTTCGAAACAAATAATTTATCACATACTTTTGTAAAGAAGAAAATAATATTGTTATTTTAACTCGATATCTTTATTCAAATCAGTTTTAAAATTTTCATTTGTTAAAATTTACCACAATTGCCACATTCCAGTTAACTTTTACCTCTACGGTACTATTATAATGGAAAGACGTACCTAAGGGTAAAATAACATAAGCGGTCAAATGTTCTCTGTTTCAAAACCGACAGAGGTTTTGTGCTAGGTTGCTTGTAAAAAGGGTCCACTGGGAACAACGGGAAAATCCTCTACCAGTAGTAAGACACCATATTAATCTAATATTGTTTGAGTATCTCTATTCTATTGATGGTCGTTCAGTGATAGAATAATAATTTATGCATTAAAACATGCTGACAACTTTTTACATTTTCAGAATAAATCACTAAGAGTTGTTTGTCACATTATTATAATTGTTTGACATATTCACATTATGTCAAACAATTTGTCTACAATATGCAATGCCAAAACTACTGAAGTTAATGTTGAACTTTTACGATACATAATGCAACTGTTAAACATATCTAGGGAAGAAGTAGACCAATTAGTATGTACTTTAGAAAGTTCTGATATACCAGATAGCCATGTTACAAATGAAAATCAATTATTAAGATGTAACAAGTGTTCGAAGTCAAATATGACATCTTTCAAAAATAAAGCATTGTCAAGCAGAAGTGAAAATCCCAAGTAAAAATCTTTAAGTACAGACCGAAATTTATTTAGAGTTATTTTATTTACATAATACTCTATTTTAGGCAAACTAACAAAGACGAACGTTTCTACCCAGATTCTACATTGCTAGATGAATATGACACTTTTATGTCACGTTTTAAATAAATAAGAATGGGCTATAACTGATTCTTAAAAGTTATCGATGGAAATATGGTACATATATTACGTTATAAGATTGTTAACAATATTGTGTAAGATATTAAAATGACAAATTATAAAATTCAATAGTTTTAATAAAATTACTTTGTTACCTTTTTCTCTGCGATCAATCGTTATATCGAAACCATTTTCTC
The DNA here is from genome assembly GCF_025091365.1 of Daktulosphaira vitifoliae. Classification (NCBI taxonomy): domain Eukaryota; kingdom Metazoa; phylum Arthropoda; class Insecta; order Hemiptera; family Phylloxeridae; genus Daktulosphaira; species Daktulosphaira vitifoliae. The sequence continues at coordinate 20,900,034 of NW_026099576.1, forward strand.
TTTTCCAAACAATCTTTGGTTCAGGATAACCTTTAGCTTTGCAAGACAGCGATATATTGAGCCCTTCTCTCACAGCCATAGTTGACGCTGAACTTTCTTCATCTACTATGTTTGGTGGTACTGTAAAAAAAAAAACAATTTAAGTTTGACTTGAAAAAAAAATACCAATATTGAAAGTATTAAATCCTACTAAAAGTTGTGATTTTGGTTATTTTTTAAAGTTGCAAGAATATATCAATTGTATTTTCGTTCTTATTATAACTTTATAATACTTAAACAATATGAATAAACAAAAAAGTTGACTTGATAGATAATTAATATTGTAAAATTTTAATTTACATTTTATATAATATAGTTTATGATCTAAAATAATATTAGTTTATGGTTTTGAACCTCTTTTTAGCCTTTTACTATTCAAATGACATATCAGCTTTGAGTGTACAAATCATTAATGGCTAAATTAAAGTTAACTTTAATTTTTAAAATTTTATTTCATTTTTATAATTACCAAGTAGATTAATCTTATTACATAATAAAACATTGAAAAATTTTCCGATGCTGGAAAAATTCATTAACGAATTTCGGATTTCAATTTTTTTTTAATAAAAATGCTCAAATGCGTTGTTCTATGAAAATTGTTCGAATAGAATAGTAAATTTTTTCTAGCGCTCCACAAGCTATTTAAAAATATCAGATTTTTTAAAGATTTTTTAAAAATATCAGCTTACAGCTGCCTACGTTGGACAATGACTTAAGATCTGAAATTTTTTAATGATTCAATTACAAACGTTCAGAGGAACCCTTAAAATTTTGTTAATGATACTTCAGCAAAAAAATAAATAACGCGGTATTTACAAATTGTATTTTAATGATTTAAATTTTTTTATTTATATAATAAAATATTTCATTATAATATATGCTTTTACGGGTATTTTATCATAATATAACATTATTTCGTACAATATTTTATTGTAAAACGTTAACATTAAAAATAGTGAATTTGTTTACATTGTTTGTACATAATTAAATTTGTATTCAAATAAAAAAGTTTTTTCAAATTTTCAAAGCTTAAAGAAGTTCACATATTGATCATCCATTTTTACAAATTATGACGAATAAAAAATCTATTTACCTTAAAGATTTTGTTTATTATAAAAGTAATAGCTTAATCCAGGCATGAAATTAATAAAAAGTACTGGCTATATATGTAAATGAATTTTAAATTTTTTAATTATTACATCTCATATTTATACATATGTTAGATATAATAAAATAAAGAATCAAAAAAGACTATATCGATATGGAAAATCGAAGTTAACTGACTGTTTATAACATATGAGTTTAAATTTTTAAGATCTCAGTTTTACTAACTTCTCAAAAAGCTTCGTGGAATTCATGATGGAGATTCTAACAATGCAAGTGACGTGCATAACTTAAAGATTTACTTATGCGATGATTTCGAACTAGATAGGTTTATATTTTAGTTTATTATTGCTTATAAATTAAATTTATTATTTCCTGATAAATCGCATGAGGGAATATTTTAAGAAATTTTGACTGGGTTAATTTTTTGTACAATTACTCATACAATGTCAAATTTACAGGTATCTGGACACCATGTTCCAAACAACGATATTTTTACATTATTTAATATGTAGAGTAAGACTGATATGTATTCCAAGTACATTTTATTCTTTAGGACTATCAAAAAATTTTTTTTGATAATCCGTTACTGACTGCATAAAGTTGATAATGATAGCTTATAACTAAATAAATTAACGGTACACAAAAATTTATTTAACTCAATCAGATTGTCACTCAGTAATTAAATACTAATCACACTTATGCCATCCAGTTAAATTATAAAAATATTCTTGAATTTTGTTCATTTTCTACACTCGTGATAAAGAAAATAATAAATAATTTAGTGACTCTAAAAACTCTACGAGATATTTTACAATAAATAATTATAAATAGGGTTCATAATTTTCTAGCATTTGCATATAATTTTTTATTTTGAGAGATCTTAGATATAATTACGCAAGCTACAAATTTAGTTCAAAAAATAATAAACCTTATGGCTACACAATTTTACGGTGTGTGTTTGGCGTTATTTTAGTATCGTAAATAGAAAACATTTCTTCTTCTTCTTCTTCCTCGCCTTAATCCCAACTACTGGGGTCAGCCACCCTTATCCTAAACTTCCACTTGACATGATTTCCCACATCATCTACGCTCACGTCAGCTGTTCTGATATCACATTCAATAGCACCCCTCCGTCTATTTTTTGGTCTTCCTCTACCTCCTCTTCCTTCAACATTAATTTATATAACTGTTCTTACAGCTTCCGATTCTTCTCTTCTCATAATATGATCAAATCATCTTAGTCTATTTTTTCTCATCTTATCCACGATTGACGCTACATTATTATTCATTTTTACATGTTCGCTCCTTTTCCTATCTTCTCTAGTCACTCCACTCATCCATCTAAGCATTCTCATTTCTACTACACTCATTCTCTGCTCTACTTTCTTATCAACCGCACAACACTCTGAGCCATACATCATAGCTATTCCCACTATAGTCTTGTAGAATTTACCTTTCAGCCTCATTGGAATTCTTTAACCGCATAAGACAACAGACGGTTCTCTCCACTTCAACCACTCGTACTTAATCCTGTGTCTTACATCCTCGTCAATACCACCGCTCTTTTGCGTAACCTATCCTAAATACTTAAAACTTTCCACCTCTCTAATCACGTCCTCATCTATTGTCACTGATCTCCTCATTTCACCTACCTTGTGTTTTCCTTTATCAAACTCGTACTCTATATACTCTGTCTTACTTATACTTATTATTAAACTTTTCTCTTTAAGAGATGATCTCCACACTTCTAGCCTTTGATTAATTTCCTCCATATTTTCTCCTATTAACTATATCGTCAGCAAACAACATGCACCACGGCACCATTTCTTGTATTTCTCTAGTAATTTCATGCATCACTATAGATAATAAGTAAGGACATAAAGCAGAACCTTGTTGCACTCCTACTCTTACCCGAAAACCTACTGTTACTCCTCCTACGCTTTTTATCCTAGTACAAATTCTATCATACATATCTTCTATTATATTAATGTACCTTTTCAGGATTCATTTCTCATTAATGACCACTTTAAAACCTCACTCGGTACTCTATCATACGCTTTCTCCAAATCTCTAAATACCATACATAGTTTTTTCTTCTTTTTCCAAAACTGGTTTTTAGATACCGATGTCTCATATCTTATTTTCTTATCTATTATTTTTTCCCAAATTTTCATACTATGACACATAAACTCTATGCCTTTATATTATAGAAATTATAATATTATATTATTTAAATTATAGAGCCTATAATTTCCACACTCCTGTATGTTACCTTTACCTTTAAACATCGGTACCCAAATACTATTTCTTCATTCATTAGGAATTTTCCCTTCTAATAAGATTTTATTTAAAAAATCTTTCAACCACTTTATACCTTTTTTTTTTTCGACCGGCTTATTGTGATATTATTATTTTACAACTATTGTACGAAGATAGTATCAGTAGATTGTATCAGGAATAATACATGTACCCCTTGCACCATCTAGCGATGTGCAATTCTTTAACTTAAAAATATGTTTAATTAATTTTATTAAAAAGTAAAATAGTTCAATATCTTTCTATTTTTTTTATAAGCGTTCCCATTAACTCGAAAATTATATTAATACTAATTATAACACGTGCGTAAATAACTTTATAGTTTCGTAGCATTATTTCAGTATTATTGTTTTCATAAAAAAAATCAAAAACAAATCGTTAGTTTATAATATTTCCCAGAAGTTTTTTTTCAGTGTATATGTTAGTTTTCGTGTTAACAATTTTGAAACAAGTGAATTATTTTTTACGATGCCTATAGAAAGATAATCATTTTTAAATCGGTTAAAAATTATGTTTGCGGATTTGATCACGATATTTTTGCAACTGGCCCAAGCGTGTTACTGTGCAAATGTTAAAATAAATCTTGAACAAAAATTAACATCACACAAAATTTCAGAAATGAAACACATATTGAGACTATTAAACTTACAGAAATTCAAAATATAAACAAAAACAAAAATTGTTGATAAATACTGCAAAACAATTTTCAATTAATAAGGAATTGTATTTTGCATTATTTCAACTAATATAGTTTTAAATAAAATTTTAAATTTAAATTTCTACAAATATTTGGAAGCTTATACAGAAACAAACTTGAAACTCGGGTATACAGAAGTTAGATCTTGGATAGAAGTTATTGGATCAATAGTTTTAATGTTGATCACTTCTATCCTGGGTAGATGACATTTTAGGTGATACAATGAGTAAAATTAAACTTAAAATGTCTGGAAAAAGTTTGTGATAAAATTGACGAAATACTGTTGATGTTAAATTTTTTCTAATGTAATTTAAGTTCTCGTTAAAAAAAACAAATTATTTTATTGTTTGAAAACTATTTGAAAAGGCAACTGGAATTATACAAATAAATACTCTTGAACAATTAGTTGATAATAATGCTTTTGAAACCAAAGAGACAAAAATATATTTAAAACAGACATCAAAAAAAATTTTACTTACATAAAGTGAAATTTTACCAAACTAAAAGAATTTAATCTTAACTTTTTGTATTACTTTTTTTTTACAAAAGAGTCACTGAAAAAAAGTAATCGGTTTGGTTGAATTTAATTTAATGTTTCATCCATAATGTTATTTGCTAACAATTTTTTTTTTTGTAAAACAAGTTAGAAATAATTAAATGAATTAATTTTTTGCATATTTTAGCATTTTTATTTTTTAAATTTACGTGATAAATCAATATTTTTAAGTTTTTTGTATAGCGCTTAAAATATTACTTTTTAGTGTTATAAGTTATGAGCCCAGATTATATAGTAAATTTTTTGTAAACGAAGAATAAAATATTAAATTCATGTTTAAATGATTACAATTCATAATTCTCCGAAATATAGTATTTATAAGTATAAATAAAAATTTCAATTAAATTTCATTTAGACACAAATCTTAAACAAACGCCGTGTTAGAACAATTAAAACAATAAAGTTTTCTAGTAAAAAAATACATTTTTTTTTTAAGAAACAAACACAAAATAATTTTTTTAAGCTGATTAAATTTTGAAATGTTTATTTTATTAATTTTTTATTTTAATTACGTTAATGTACCGGGTAAGTAATTTCATATGATTAAATTATTGTTGTAGACTAAAATGATTCAGCTAAATAATTGAAAACTCATGTTAACTGTAAACATCATGTACCCCAAAAATAAATGCAAATAAAAGAAAATCTGCACACTCTTTTGGTTATTGGAAAACAAACTAAAAAACAAACGTCTATTACACATAGCGATCGTAAAACCTATCTGGACCTGCAGAATTAAATTTTGGGATTGTGCTAACAGAGTAGTCGTATAACGCTGTTGAAACATCAGCCTTCGTACCATTGTCGCGACCAATTCAACAGTGTTATAGACATATCTATATTTTCGTCAAGAAGAATAAATACCGATAACAATTTATGGTCTATTAAAAAAGATAATTGTTGCCTTCTGTTTTATTAAACCAAATATAAATGAATTTTTACATTAAATTTAAAAATTTTAAAAATTATAATATTTAAATACACAATTGGTTGATCGAATGAAAAAAATTATAAGATTAAATTTGTTTGTAATTTCTTTGTGCTATTATATCATCACATTAAATTTATTCTTACGTCAAATTTTGTTTATTACATGTATGTTTCTTTAAAGTTTCCTTATTTTTGCATTATATTACAACAGACTGAATTCTATGAAATGATAGTTCATTTGTTTTACTGACAAAGAAATTTACTAAGGGTCAGTTGTTTTCTGTAAAAATGTCAGAGAAAGTCACAATAGAAATTAGGAATTGTTGTCCTTGGCCCGTGGAGCTGTTTTTAATTTAAACAATGTAAATAATTTATTTACTTTAAAGTTTGCAATTTTCATTCAGAGTTCGTAGAAATTTTGAAAATAAATAAACTGCGCCAAATATTAAAATAGTTAATAACTTAAATAGATAACAGTAAAAAATATATTTCGTGTACTAACTAATGTACTAATGTCAAAATCCTTTTTTCTTTAAATAATTTTTATTAAATTTAACTCTAAATTATTCTCTTTAACTCTATTTAATTAAACGCTCAATATTAGGCACCAGTTATTTTAATATAATTATAGCCTTCAATTCCTCTTGAATATGTAAAATAGAACATTTATGCTCTTATGTCTTATTGAAGTGCTAAAATGAAATTAAAAACTGACACTAAACGCTTTTGAAATATAATTATTCCGATAGAAAATTGTTATTTTATCTTAAAACTACTGTTAATTAAACTGAACGATATGTTATGTAACATTTATACAAAACAAATATTATCTAAAGAAAAAAATATATTAGTATAAACCTAACCGTGCTTGAAATATTACTCTCGTAAGTTTAATAACCAACTTTTCTTGGCAAAACCCTATGAGCTACTGCTAATAATAAATCACTTGTCAAATGACTAACGCATGTGACAAGCAGCCATATTGGAGCAGTACAGTTATTAATTTCTATAGTTCATCTACCATTTAAATATTAGTATTCAGAGTAGGCATAAGTTAGATATATTTCAGAAGACGATGAACTAGTACATTCTTAGTAATACAGCAAAAAAAAAAAGAAGAAAAAGTGCACGGCTTAGGTAAAAAAATATTTTTAAAATATAAGCCTGTAATAACAAAGTGTACCATCTGTGTAATATATTCTGTTAAAATTAAATATTAATTTAGAATTTTTATGGTAAAACTGCACAACATAAAATATTTAATTCAATTTTTGGCTTAACCATAAGAAAATAACGTCGCTACAAGTTCTCTTTTTCTTTTTTAAAATAATTACTTGCAATTTTGGTTATTTCAGTTGAAATTTGCTAAAATACCTACATTGTGATAAAGCATTACTAAATGTAAAGAGATGAGTACAGTGTATTAAAGTATTTTTAATCATCTACTTTGTATAAATCATCGTGCGCGGTTAAAAAATATGACCTCATAACTGTAAGCTGGTTCTAAATGTAGAGATTTTTAATTAAATTTTATGAAACACTACTGTTTTCATATATTTTTTTTTACTACGGAGAAATACAAAGAATTAACTGGAATCACTCTTATGATTTTTTACAAGATCCTTCATGATAATCTATTCATTATATCATACGTACTGGTTGTTATGTGGTATATTAAAAGGACGGGGTTAGTCAAAATAAATTGTCGACAGCATCTGGCTTAAGCTTTCATCGGCTTAAACTTTGGTCCTTAATGCCTTCATTTATTGGGTAACTTTATTTTTTATATAGAATTGCTATTTTTATTTAGGAAGACGGTTTAACCAACCAATCATATAGAGTGTAACTAAATATAAAGACTTCTTCAAATATGAATCATTAATAATCATTAATTTATTGTGTAAAACCATGAAACAAAAAAAATTCTACTCACCAACCACTTGAAGATGGCCACTTTGGCTGATCATTGGTTCAGTATTTACTTGGCACATATAAGTCCCTTTGTCCGAAGTTGTAACTCCATTGATATTGAGCATCCATGTCTTTTGACCATCATGCGATATACTAAACCGCGGTATCCTTGCAATCACATGTGTATGCACTGTGAGTATCATCTTACGATCAAGATGTATCCAAGCAACCTATGTTGAAAACATTCCTTTTTAATATTTTTTTAATAGAACTTAAAGTTAATTTTATTTGAAAAATTTTGAGTATTTTTGATAAGATGTCAATTATATACATTATATACAAGTTAAACGACATCTAATTTACTTATTTTTTAAACATAATTATATAATTTTGTATTTAAAAAGCTAAAAAAAGTGAAAACACTGGTAAAAAATGTATTGTTTTTCGTTAAAATTTATCACACAATATTAAAAAATTGATAAATTTTCATGAATATTTTACAAATTTTGTAGATTTCCTTATGTAATCGTCAGTGTAAATGAAATTATAAAGTTCAAAAATTTATATATTGAACTCACTTAATGAAAACTGAAAAGTTTCCAGTGTAAAATAAATTTCCCTGTATCGTATTCTAAAAAATATTTTAGCTACTTTGTTCAATTATTTCTCAATTGAATTTTTATATTATAACATGAAATACAAGAAATTAAATTAAATTATATATATATACTAAACTTTACCTTATTTTACATTTAGTTTACTATAAGATATTCAAAAATTTACATTTGACAATATTTAAAAAACTTCAAAATACTACACTACTTAAAAAAATTAATCTTTTTGACAAATGAAAAGTATTTGCTTTTTGTTATTATTTTTAGTTTCAAATGCCTACGATATTCTAAAAAGGTACAGCTCTTTGCAATAAACTAAAATATAATTTTAAGTATACCTTGGAGATCATTTTTTGTGAAACCGTGTTGAAATTGTTTTTTTTTTATTACCCATCCTAAACCTTAGCTTGTGGCAATTTAATTTACACACCGTCTTTGGCCAAATTATAATACCACTAAAAAAATGTTTTCTCTATCTTTTAATTGATTATTTTCATGCCGACTAAAAACAAAATAAGATGCAAGGGGTGACTGGTTAATTATTTTTATTAACGAAGCAAAGATTGAAAAAAAACTTGTCTCTTCGTTATACTTGACAGTAAACGCAATTAATAATTATGAAGCGAGTTCAAAGAAAAATTGTTTGTCTATAAATAATTCAAGGTATCTTTTTATAAAGTCTTATAATTTCACAAAAGATAATTGTAAATTAGAAAATAAGAGTAATTAAATAAATTAACTTAGAAATTTATTTAATTTGTGCAGAAAGATATGTGTTAATATTTTAGAAATTAAGTTTAATATCTTCTAAAATCTTATTAAGAAAAATTTTAAATATATATATATTTTTTTTTGTTGGAAAAAAAACTTTGTTTTAAATATTCAAAAATTAATACTTTATCTAAATTACTGGAGTACATATATATGTATATATTTTTAACATAACATTATATAATTAACTTTTCCATTATACCATAGATTTAGTATTGAACTGGTAATTTAAATAATATAACGGATGACTTCTATAAATAATTGATATCGATTGAAAAATTAGTTTTGTATTATTTTATTGTATTTCATATGTTTATAAGCATTCCAATATTAAAATGATGAGCGAAAAAAAGGAACAATGACTTATTGTCATGTACCTGTCATTTTGTTTGTTGGAAAAAACGAACGCGAAATTTAACAAATAACTGGTTAGAAAAGTTAATAATAATAATACAAATAATAATATAGGATACGATCAGAAAAGGATTTTTCCACGTCTGGAATGAAATCCCTCGAGAAAGTCTGTTTTTATTTTGTTTGGTCAATCGTTAGTTTTTAAATAACTGTCAGACAATCACGCCGCTACACTGTGTACCTGAACAAAATGTAATATCTTCTCCATTATTACAGAAAAATCTCTTGGTATCTCAATAAACTACTATTTATTCTTTATTTTGTCATATTACCGATGATTAATTATTGTAACTATTACAATAATAATTATTGTGACTTATGTATTTTACAAAATTTAAAAGAGTTATCAATAACAATTTGTATATTAATTGTAATAAACAAACATCCAAAACTAAAACTTAAAAACCTTATGAATGTACTACTATAAATATTTTATAAGTGATACTACTTTTTATAGTTCATTAAAAATTATTAATGATTTAATATAGATGATAACCATTCAGAGTAATCCCATCGAATTATTACTCATTTCATATATTAAGATTTAAAGTACTCATATACTCAATTTGGGGTATATGTAACAATTATTATGATAAATCATAATATTATTCATTACGTGTCATAAATTTATCATTAACCTAGTCGTATTAATTATTATTATTTAATTAAACTTTTTAAAATATTTTGAACTCGTATTAGTAAAACATTGTTTTGTATTAATGTTTATAATCTAAACAATGTACTAAGTTTTGCTAAATTTGCTAAATTATTTTTGTTTATTTTATTATTTATTTTAATTGAACACTTTATAAGTACTCAGTTTTTAATTTAAGTTAATTGTAAAGGAGTATTTAAGTGTATCCATAACAATTATGTACACTCAAATACACCCGTGAAAGAAATTTACGACTGAATGATTAATTTAATTAATTTTTAATTATTAATAGACTAGTATGTATATTATCAAGTGATTGAATAAATTCCTCCGAGTGGCATTATGCAGATAAGATTTTTCACGTTTAAATGCATATTAGAGTTACTTTTTGTCTGATCAAAAAAGATCATCCTATGTGAATAGCTAAAATGTTTTATCAAACAGCTAATCCTCGACAGTTTTTCTTAATGAATTCACTTTTTACCATAGTACAGATTTATACATTCGTAAATCGTCGCCAGTCTCTCTATAAAATGAGATAGATAGTGTTATCAATAAGAATTTAAACTTTAAAACTATTATATATAGTTCAATAATCAGTTTTGGACAATTAATTAACTAATTGAAAACTGATCTACTACTTTACTTTTTTCATTTCTCAATGTTTTATTTTTTTATTTATATGAATTCTCTTATATTTAGCACTTTTATGGATTCTCAAATTTCTAATTTTTTCATTTCTATGGCTTCTTTTATTTTGCACTTTTATGGCTTCTCAATGTTTTATTTTTGCATTTATATGGCTTCTCAGTGTTTTATTTTTGCATTTATATGGCTTCTCAATGTCCTATTTTTGCATTTCTACGGCTTCTTTCATTTTGCACTTTTATGGCTTCTCAAATGTTTTATTTTTGCATTTATATGGCTTCTCAATGTTCTATTTTTGCATTTCTACGGCTTCTTTTATTTTGCACTTTTATGGCTTCTCAGTGTTTTATTTTTGCATTTATAAGGATTCTTTTATTTAGCACTTCTATGGTTTCTCAACGTTTTATTTTTTTTGTGTTTATAACATACTAAAGATTTAAATTTTCATGGCTACTTAAAATTCAGTGTTTTTAAAATAAAAATTGAAAAAGGATTTTAAATATTAACCAGAAGTAAATTGATTAATTTTTATATTGAATGGAAATATTTTATAAATATTTCTAAGTTGATAATATCAAAAATTAATTAATTTTTGAATACTTTTATGAAATAAAATAAGTTTGCTGGAATTTTACATCAATTTGATTAGTCAAAGGTTTTTTTTACATCGGTGCATTTAAATGTCTTTTTAACCATCTATAGGCAAAATAAGTCTTTATACGTATAATAAATAATTTTATTGCTAAGCAATTTTTAATTATTTGTACAAAAGCAATTTTTACATATTAATTGGTAGATAAAGAATTTTATAGATAATTACATTTTTTTTTGTCCCACCTAAGTTTTTGGGTCATTTATAGTAAAAGTAAATTTATAGATACAGTGTAACTATAATTTTTGCAAACTTATTTAACCATTTTACGTAAACCATAAATATAAATATAAAATTATTCAGTAAATTATTTTTATGACACATAAAAATATTAGTAATATAATATTACGCGAATATATTAAATAGAAACATTATAAACAATTTGTGATTAGAATAATAAATTGAATAAATGTATCGTTTACTAGAAATTTATACCTTTTTTTGCGTATCTAATAAATTATTTAAGTAAAATAACTTATACAAACAAAAAGTGCTTTATATTATATAAATATATAACAAAACAAATTTTAGCTTAAATAAAACAGTTTTTTAATCTTTGTAATATATCTTTTAAATTATTTTATAATAAACCTTGGATTGGATAAATGGATTAACAAAAATTTCTCTGTACGTCGTTTATTATATCCCAACTCGGGACCAATTTTTGTGTTTGGTCATTTTATTTTTACTCAACTTTATTTTAAAAAAAGGTGGACTCGTTTAATTAATTTGTCAAGTCGAATTTTTTTGTCAGTTCAGTGTAGATAATAATAAAATACATTTTTGTATGTAAGAAAAAAAATGATATTGCTGATAAAATAAATACAAAAAAATTTGTATGTCTGTAAATAGCTAATGATCGTTGATGATGGGTTTTAAATATTAATTGAACAGTTAATATAATAACGGATTTTAATGAAAGAAATGTATTTAATGCCATATCACATTAGAAAAATATCAAGTCAACTTGTACCATCTGTTTTAAACAGTAAGCTACTTAATCATTCTGAAATTTATGCAAGGGCTATAAATTATGACAGTAAATTATTTCTTAGATTAAACGGTTGGATAAGCTGTTGTAATATTTTTTACTTAAAAATTCGCATTAAATATTACCATGAATTGAAGAAAAAATATAATTAAATTGAAGGATTTAAAAAAACAAATTTATTTTTAGAAATTATAAACTTTCGACTTTACCGAAAGCGAAAAGCTTATAATTTAATTTATATTATATAATAGTTCAAATTCTAAACTTACTTGTTTAATTTGTTGAAATAAGATTTGAGGATTGTAAGGATCAATTAAAATGTAGCTTTTTTAACCTCTATTAACTTTTATTTACCGTACAAGTAATGTTGTGAAAACAAAAATCTTAGAGTTATTAGTTTATAGTTCTAGTTTATCATTTTAAAGACTTACATCATTTCACTATTAATTTTTACGACAAAAAATTAGTAAGGGCTAAAAAAGTTTTTATATTAATTTTCTAATAAGATTCTCTAAACTTATAGTATTGATCTAATTTTAAGAAAATATTATTAAATTCTAGAACACTTCAATATACATTTGCAATATGATTACTATTATAAATTATTATTTTCGTTTATTTTTATTTATCAAACTTCCTAATATCCCACCATATTTAATATCAAGAATCAAATAATATATTTCCAAAATAATTTCAAAAGATTCATTCTTTCTTCTATGATACCTTTCGACCAGCTGTCAGTTATCTACAAAGTTTGCAGATCATACTTAGTTACGGCAATGTAACATAAAAATTCTTTTAGTGATAGTTTGCAATAGCTGGTCTTATATCACTACTTCCTACAAACAATAAAAATCGGCTGTAATATATTGATGAAAGTTTTTACGCACATATTTTTATTTTAAATGTAATTTTGTGTGTAATACAGTCGAAGTTATCTCTGATGCATCAAAACAAAATTATTATTTTATTTAATATGTTGCCATATTACGTCTGAATATATAAAAGTATAATAAGTCAAAAATTATATATCTCCCCTTTTAAGTAGGTTTAAGTTTGATACTTCGTAGAATAATCATTTGAAACATTTCAAATATTAAATTAGAACTGACGGAAATTTTTAAGTAAATATTCAAAAAATAGAAATATAATAAAGAACCAACGAAATGAAGATGTCACAGATAAAATTTCTTAGAGGATAAAAAAATTTAAATATATATGGTTTATAATAACTATTTTTTGTAAAAATATAATAAAATATTATATTTTATGTAAATATTCACATATCCTTCTTCTGATACAATATTCGTGTACAAGTTACCCTATTACAAAGGAGAATTATTCTTTCTTTATATAAGAAACGTAAAAAAGTAATAAATACAGAATTATAAAACTGTTGAAATTATTCCATGTTCCATATTGATATTCTAGTCATTTGGATCATTGCTGGAATAAGTACATAGCTGATCAAATTTATAGGCATCTACGGTCACTTCAAAAATAGATTAATAAAAATTGTATTAAAAAAAATTTTAATTAAAGACATTTGACCAAATTTTTCTATTATTTCAGAAAATTTTGTTCGGTCAATGAAAATTTGGTGTCTTAAAAGATTATGCTAACATCACTCCAATTAACATATTATCAATATAATATTTTTCATTTAAAAAATTGCGCTAGTACTTCGCGAAAAACACTATTAGATTTTACGACAGAGAATTGAAAACTCGTTAAGTAATTATTCATTTAGAAGGATTTTCGCAAATTAACTATTATTTTATGGTGTGGTAATAGCTGTTAACACTCACACAGCATTTACTGATGCAATTCTTTGTTTTAAAACAGCCGCAATTACACTGTCTTAAGTGGCGGAAGTAAAAACGAGTTTCTAGAGCGAGGCTCATCGTGTATATATAGTTGTTCCGGTAATTTGAATTAATGAACGGTCCCTTCTGTTAATTACATAGAATTTTCCGACGTAACCCAATTAGCCACACCCTTGTTAGGACCCAATGCACAGATCTCTTGTCGAACAATCTTAATAGCCTGCTATAAGTTATTTGTTCGAAAATGATAGAAAGCAACAATCAAATAAATACCATTTTCTCTTCAAATAGAAGGACAATTTGTCGAAAAACTGTTTCTCTATGCTATCACTTTGAACTAGAAACACGTGCTGAAAATTCAAAGGGATCGAACATTTTGAAAAGAAAAAAATAATAATTACACTCGAACAATTTTAGTAACATGTTGTTCAAATAGTAAGCATTGTTTAGGAACAAATGTCCGTTTTTGTGTCAATAAAGCTTCATTTATAACCCAACGAAATCGCCTTACCTACCTCTTAAATGAAGGTAACGAACGGGATAGATTATATAATTATCGGTCATGTAGATTTTGATAAAAAATAATTTTGTAGTTGTAATACAGTTAGCTTTATATTGCTTGTAATTTATTTTTCTTTTATCAAAAAAAAAAAAAAATAAACAATGAGAACTATATTTGGAACTATCAAATACAATTCATGAAACAGATCATCAAATTTAATTGACTATTCACTATAATATTTTAAAATTTAAAACATAGTTTAAAAAAACACGCTATATAATTATTAAGTATAGATAAAAGTTATGATTACTTAAAGACTATAGCATTTACATAAAATTATTGAGAAATAATTTCAGCAAGTTTGCAACTATACAATTTTTCAATGACTACTATTGTTAAAAATAAAATTTAATGAGGTTTTATTTTTTGACAACTATAAGCAAATGAAATTAAATAGATATAAAGTGAATATTTATCTTTATGAAAGTAAGATTGTACAGGAAAATTAATTGGCACACCAAACCCTATCTACAGGATATTGTATTGGAAAATTGAACTCAAAAACTTTGTTAATTATTTATTGGACGAGAGGTGAGGGTATATATATATAAATTAAAAACACAGTACACAGTCTGAAGTACCTTGTGAATTATTGAAGTATAAAAATATATACATTAATATTTAAAATAAATCATTTGTTATGTAAAAAAAATGAATACCCTTTCAGTTTTACATCAAAGCTAAAACTTCAAATCATATTATCTATTTTTATTAAATTAAGATTAAATAAATTAGTTTAATATATGTTGAAACAAAATAAAATCTTAATATTAAAATAAAAGAGAATATAACATGTAAAATAAAAAAGTACTTAGCGCGGTGTGAAGTATGCATTAAAGATATACTCTAGTACAACCAGTACCTGTACCAATGTCTGTTTTCTGACTGTTTTCTTAAACAGTCGAATAGATATTATAATAAATTAAATTTAGATCATATTATGATATTTGTAGGACAGTATATTATTTCCTTAATTTTGATCATTATCTAATAAATAAGTTAGTTAATTATGTGTGTTGCCAGTCGATTTGTTCAAAAATATTAAAGTTGACACGCCTGTAAAATATAAGGAATGAACTTATAAAATACTTCATGAATGATAAATTGAGAACATATTGAACTAAAAGATACCAATAAAAAAATTCTTAATATTATTTTTACATATCGGTTAATTAAGTGTTTCATAGGTAAATCACATTTTTAAAAGACTGTATTATCTTAAAATATGATTTAACAAAAGTGATTTATAGAGCTATTTAAAATTTTTCATTTTCAAGAAAAAATTATCATTTCCGAATATTAACACCATTACTTAGTATCACGCGTTCAATGTTATAGATACGAAATAATAGGCTGTTGCGTTGTAATGGGCGTCATTTTACCATAAGAATACATATATAAATCAAAATTGTCAAATTTTGAGTCACTACACTACTTATTTGCTTACATTGCGGTTTGTGCTTAAATAAAATATAAGTTCTATCGAAAACAAGTAAGTATATTGCAAGTTTACATCAAGTAGCCAAAAAAATTAACAACCGCAACAATGACATTGGACTGATTGGTTGGGTTGATGTCTGATGAACTGATGTCACGAGTGGATAAGGGCTTCTTACTCTTTCATCCTCATTAAGTCTCTTGGACATTATAAAGGACTGGGATACGCCTGTGATAGTAGTCCAAAAATTTAATGTGAACAAATATTTTTTTCTAAATACTTCATCAGTGTTAACACGTATTAACAATAAATTACTAATTAAAAATAATGAGTCTAACTATGGTTACAAATGAATTTTGATTAATTCCGCAAGACGTAAAAGATATATCATAAATTACAATTTTTCGAATGCATTTGATATTTAAAAACTAGTAGAATAAAAGCTCTTAATCTAATCAATCCCAATAATAACTTGTTTTTTTAATACGCTCTGGGCATTGTCATTATATCAAACAGTAATAATCCGGTGAGCCCAATATTTTGAACCACGTGCGTTTTACAATATATTCAAATCTAAGTGCATAATACGCATGAAATATTGCCACTCGCATGTTTTGGGGATTATCGGACATTAGGGTTTCACACATTTGTACAAAACATAAACTGCACGGTACGGTTAATTCAGGACGATAATCCATAAATACTCATTAAACCCGTTGAAACACCTTTTGGCCGTTCACCTAAGTCCTACATACCCACCACCTATACATTATTATTATTACTCTACCGGCAACTCCAACGGGCGGTGTGAAACTCGATAATTTGGCTTATGAAAAACACATAGAGTACATGCACACTCATGTGTTCATATAAATGTTATTCATTTGTATAAGTACAATAATGCATAGATAATTTATCACTGTTATATTAACACATTAAGAAGAAATTGCTGAATTCAGAACTTATGTAAAACCATGTATACTTCAATAGGAACAACATCAAAACAATAACACCCAATGTGCATGCAAATAATTTTAGTACTTCACATGATTAAAAAAATCAACAGTCATGGTATTATTGATATTTGACAATGTTCATAGAATGCACAATAACATTACGACTTATGTATTAAGTCAACAGAAACATGTAAAAATAAACTTAAACATTAATATTTGTAACTTGAATTTCTCTTTTATTCACTAAGTTTTCCGTTTATCATAAACCACTTAATTACTAGCAGAATAAAAAAAATTGTTGGGTTACTTTCAGTTCCATATTGTTATCAAATTATTAGTTATGTAATACTTTTTAAGCTCATTTTCTGCGCTTTGAATAATTGACCTAAACGTAAGGACAAAATTATTATGTTGTGTATTATTAGTATTGTTCAAATTATACATTTTTGAAATGATGAATTTAATAAAAAAAAAAAAACCAGTACAGGGGGTCGCAGCACAGTGGTGACGTGGCATAGTTGGATCAAGTATAATGATATCTGACATTGATTAAAATCACTATAAAAAAAAGCACTTCGATGCAATTCTTTTGATAGTGTTTAATTTTAAAAAATTGGTGGATTATTCCAAAAGCTACATGATCTGCTATTTCCTTATTAATATCCTGATTAAGATAAAGTATGTCGAATGAAAAAGGGATATAAATATTATTTCTCATAAAAAAATTGTATTGAAACATACATTTTTCAAAAAGTTATAGTATTATAAAGTTGAAAATGTAAAATATAAAATCGAGAATTTTAACACAAAAATAGCATACGGTAGCCAAAAAAAGGTAGCGGAGTGAGGTCGAGGCACAGTGTGGAGGTGGCATAGATGGGACTAATAATGATTAAAATCACTATTATAAGAAAAGCTTTGATCTAAATTTGTAAATAGTGTTTAATTATATGAAATTGGTGCATTATACCAAAATCAAAATGAATTCTTATTTCCTTCATTATTCCTGTTTAGTAGTTCTTTGATTTATAAGTATAATATATGAATAAATATTTATTATAGCAATTAAGTATAGTATGAAATTGATATTTAATGTTTTAGTGTTATAATTTTTACAGAGAATTTATAAAACTGTAGAAAAATTGAAGGGCTTGATACAAAACTTTTCAAAAAATAATTTGTTGTTAATTATAAATAAATGGAAACATGGTATTTTCATCAGAGTCAAAAATATACTTTTATTGATCAATTTTTCGCGCTGATTTCAAATTTGCAATTAGATTTTTTTTTATAACTACTAACTTTTAATATTATTACTAGTTAGTTAAAAACTATAGGATATATCTATATGGAATATAGTTCTGAATATATCAATTATAAAATTTATTTAAATATAAATAGTTACATAGAAATGAATTTCATTAAAATGATTCATTACGATATAAATACAAAAAATATAATAATTTTAACGAATTTTGAACTTTTTTATAATTTTACTAATAATAGTAATTATACTATTTTTCATCAAAAGTGGTCCAGCGAGAGCTGAGATTGAGCATATACAGACACAAAAAAAAAGCACATCATAGTAAAATTAATACCTTCTCAGATTCGCATAGAAGCTAAAAAAAAATTTACATTTTTGAACTGTTATAATATTTTAAAACAGACTCATATTAATGATATTTTAATAGTCTATACTTAGGGTATAAAGCTTTGTTTTAGTATGCTTTTTCTGAAAAACCAAAGTATAAATATAATTTTCAATTCAGCTTTTAAAAATATTCCGAACATTATTTGTCTATATCAAATTTAGTCTTTTATGTATTACAATTTAAAAATTACTGTTTTATATCATTGATTATATTTGTGTTTTAAGAAATATATTTGATTATTTTAATGAAATTGAAATCTAAAAATAAGATTATAATAGCTTATAACTACTCACAATGGCTTTTTTTTAGTAAATTGTCAATTCAAATTATCAAATATCTAAAATAACAAGAATACTTTTTATGTAGTCGAATAGATTGAATAACTGTCTAAAATTTTTACTATTCGAATAGTTATTAAATGATTATCGAATAATTCAACATAAAAGTATATATTTATTTTTAACAGAAATAAATTTAAAAAAATTAGAAACACTAAAATTTAAAAGAACTTTAAACTTTGTTTATAATACAATATATTTATTCATATTTTATTGTTTTAAAATACTTATAACACCACGTCTTTTTTATTTGCTTTTATTCTCTATAGCTACATGAGTTAAACTTAGATAATCAAATATTATACATTAAAATATGGTCACATTTTTAATTCAACTATAGTATCATATAAAAATGATTCAATCTAATATAGGGTAACTCATTTATCAACAACCACTTAATAAATCAAAAAATAAAAGTAATATTACGAATTTTTTACTTGCCATTTTTAAGTACAGATTTTTATAATTGATCATTCATTGAGTATATTTTATGATCATTCCAAATACTTTATTTAGGTATTAACTATATTTTTTCAAATGCATTAGTAACTAATTTATTAAATAGACAACGATTTAATTAAGAACAAATAATAATAGACTGGGTGTGAGGGCGTAAACTATTTTTATTATTAGTATAACTGTCATATTTCACTTACAAGAAATATGGGATGGACCTACAAATATTTAATTACATATCATTAAGAAATAAATAGTATTAAACGAATTCAAAAGAACATTTAAAATTATTATTCCTTTAAGAGATTTACATACAAAAATTAATAACAATATTTTCAGGATTTTCAAATTTTTTCCTAAATTATAGAACAGAGTTTCAGATTGATCGCATTAACATATTGATGATAAAATAACTATTTTATTGTCATTTAAATAATTATTTTTTTGTATTTCAATTACTTTATTTGCCTAAGATAAAGTATCAAAATAAAATTATTCTTATAAGACAATTCTATTCATAAATATATTGACTTAATATTATTATTTTATTAAAATAATAAATATTTATACAAATACTAATATGACATATTATACAAATTGAAATAGTTAATTAGTAGGCCGTTTTAGTAATTGAGGTTATAAACTCATGGTTTAAAAAAAATTAAAATACATATAATAGATTATATTATCATACACATCCTATAAAAAATTATTTACATAATTAACAAAATATTATTTTGGATTTAAATATACTCCAACTGTCATAGAAAAATAGATTTATACTATTAATATGTATTGTTTTACTAATAAATAAATGATGTAAAATAATAAAAATGATATTTGCGTATGACCATTTTAAAATCTACCTAATATTCAAACTAGTAATTTTAAATATTAGTATTTTTCTATAATGAAATTATATTCTTTTATTTTATTACCTATTTTTTTTTTCGTACTGAAACCAGACGAAGGAGTTCATTGCAATATATATCATGCCCAATATAAAAAATATATCGAAAGAGTAGTGAGTTGCATTTATTTACAAATTATATACAATCAAAAACAAAATTCAAATGGTGAAGAGGAAGCTTTCCAACAATACACAGACCTGCGTGAATTAAAATTAAAATATAATTATACAATAAGTGTACTAAATTTCGAATACACTAAAATAATAAAAAAATTCCTTGAATACTTGGCTATTATCATCCGCAAATGTCACCAATGTCATAAAAATAATTTGCCGGAAAAGTTTGTTAAATGTGTAATATTACTTGAAGATCAAATAAAAAATTCCAAGACTATGTTTGAAAATCTATGCAATGCTATGAAGTTTATAAGTTACATAGACATTAGATATTTGTTTTCTGAATGTACCGTGCCGCATGCTATAATTGAAGAAATCGATTTTATATATCAATTTGTCTTAGAAATAACTTTGGAGACCAGGTCTTTTGATCTCAATAAATCACCAAATGAAGAGTCTAAAATAAAATTTGATAATTTTATTAAATTTTATAAAGATACATCTATAATAGTTAAATGTCATATTGTAGATAATAAATATATCGACCCTTCTATAAAAACTCATTTGGAAAATATTGAAATTATTAAAAGCTCTAAGAAAAAGAATTCTTCCGATGTTGATTCGAAACCTCCTAATGAGTTTTACAACGAAACTATCAATATTTGGTACAAAAACTTAGGCTTTGAACAATTTCTTGAACCCATAATAGCTGAGTAAGAATTTCTACATTTAAATTTATTTTCTCATTTTAAATTTTTAACATTTTTGCGTAGTTAAAGAAAATAAAAACTAAACAACGACTTATTTATAATATTTATATTTATATCATCTATGTATTTAAGTAGTAATTAAAATTTATATTTTTCAATATAGATTCATACCTCCAATTGATCCAAAAACAGATCAAAATGATGGAATTAAAGCTCTCAATGTTATTCGTAAGGAACCTGGTTGGAAATCAATGAATCACATAAGTATAGTTTATTTTGGTAAACAAATAAGTGTAGCTCGTATAATAAATGATGAAGTTAGTAACATAAATTTTCGAATAAAAAAGGAACATATAACACAGTTTTTAAGATGTAGGTATACAGAAATAATTAAAGACTATCATACAATACTATCTTCTATAATGCATGTTTGTCTAAATGATGTATGTAACTTCTATTACAATTGTTTGATTAAATTATTTAACTCATTCAAGGAATCCGAAAAAATGATCGAAGGATTGTATAAAGCTATGGTTGCTTTAAATAGATCATCAATATGGAGTGTTTATTTGAGCTCTAAATCAAGTTTACTTAAGGTTTTTCAATGGCTCACTATTATTCTCAGTTTTTTGAAGAACAATAATTTTAATCTAGATAATTTTATGGATAAATATGATAATAATATAGTTATTATACTTAATGAAAAAGAAACTGAAATCATTGAAAAACTTCTTGACATTTTTATTACATTCTTAAAAGACATTGGTGAACTATTACGCAGTGATGTGGCACAACAGGGCGCTCGGTGTTATACAAATAAACGTTTAAATAAAATATGGGACTATACAAACAGTTTTGTCAATTCATATAATACATTGAATAATAATAAGAGTTATCTATATATTGATTGGCAATTACAAATTTTGCTTAACGCGTGTAATTATTTTGACAAATTTTGTGCAGACGTTTATAAATCTTGTTATGAAGATTTGGGTTTCAAAAAAATTTTAGACTGTCAACACAAAGAATTACATCACGATCTCATTCCATATACTGTAGATTTATCAACATAGTGTTCAATGCAGAATTAAGGCTAAGTTATATAAATATAAAAATGTATAGTAACTTTAACGTAAAGTTCCATTATTTATTCTTACATTTAATAATATTTTATTTCAAACACAATTTTTTGCGAATGTGTTAAAGCAATATAGATTGTTGTATTATTCAGAATATTTAATTTCGTTTTTAAATATAAAAAAAATAACTTGTTTAATTTAATTAATTGTAAAACTATAGAATATTTTTACCGATCGAACTGTAATTGAATAATCAAATAGTTTGAATAATGGAAACATAGTAAATTAGGTAGTTACTATTCATTTTTTCCTATCAGTAGCTTATAATTAAAAGCTCTATAAAAAATAATTAATTACAATCGATTAATCTTTTATAACTTTAGAATAGTTTAACAGGCAATTTAAATGATAACTTTTTCTGAAATATTATAGTTAATAGTTTTCATTTATGTGACACTATTTTTAAACTTATTTAGCTTTTTATTAGATATTTTGATAGAGTTTTAGAATTTAAAGTGTAAAAAAATAATAATCATGGTAAATATACAAGATTATCTTATTTGGTATTTATGGATGAATAAATTAATTAATAAACCTTATACTCTCAATTTAAATTATCATTTATGTAGTGCTTAGTCCCAATAAAACACATAAAGTTCAAATATCCCGAAAGACCGTCTTAATCTGTTTTTCATCTAAAGAACTATGGCATATTTCTTAATCTAATATATCACTTCATGCTAGATTTCCATTTCATAAAACGCCATATTATAAATTAATGTGTCATTACAACCTAATTGATATCCCTCTAAAATAAAACTAAAGTGAATTTTCTATCCGCTTGTAACAGATATTTAACAAAATTTACAAAATATTCACGTTTATTTTATGAGTAATTTATAATCACAATTAGCTGATATGTTACATAGGCTTTAAGATTAATCTAACATATTCGAAAATATTTAATAGACGTCTCAAAATGGTTAGAGTATTATTTTTTTTCACGAGCACAAAAGTGAAAAATTATTAGTTTTGTTATTCTATAAAACGGTAGTTTATAAATGAGTGATGTTATAATAACTCTCATGAATCATAAGATCAGTACGACATTTAATTGCGATAATAAGTATGTAATATTAAGATTTAATGCCTACGATCAGACGTGGGATTATGATACTATTAAGATATTAATTCCTACGATAATTATCATCTTTGTTCAAGATCTATTTTATATAAGACCTTTACGCACTAAACAGATTGTTTGTATCTGCCAACTGTCTATGAGCTTCTATTAAATCCATAATTATTTCATGGTCTTATAATCAAATAGTTATCCATAATAATGATGTATATAATATAAAAATAATATATAAATATATTAATTATCTAATTTTATAAAATCATTCACTTTTTTAGGATATTGTAGAAATTAATATGTGCAGTTTATTTCCAAAACATAATAATTTAAAAATTATTGTACAGCGGAACAGATTTAACTCTTATAAATTTTGATAAAAGTAAAATTTCGTTGTAATTTTTTTTTAAACAATTTTAGCAATCTTAGACTAGGTTAAAAGTATATTTTGTTTTTTATTCTTATTAGTAAAAAAATAAAACTTTTTTTTGAATTTTTAATCTTTCAAAATTGCAAGTCTCTTTTTAGAATTTTTTTTACCAAAAATATTGATGGACTGACAACGAATTAGGATAATTACTTATTGAGTTACAAGCATTTTAAATATACAACAGTACGAGTTGTATCTACTCGCGCTACATACTCACTTTAAGTATTAAAATGCTAGTAACTCAATAAGTACTTATCCTAATTCTTTGTCAATTCATCGATTTTTGGTAATAAATATTCTAAAAAAAAAACTATTTTAAAATTTTTGAAAAGTTAAAACAAAAATGATTATTAAAAATAAATAACAAGAAATAAGCATTTATATTATCAAAAAATTGAAAATTGTTTAAAAAATTAATTATAGCAAAATTTTAATTATATCAAAAGTTATAAGAGTCAGTTAGATTTGTTACACTCCGTATACTTTTATACTATTCAAATTTTTTTTCTATTATATCAATTAGGTTTTTTAATTTAAAGCTTTATAAATTACTTTACTCCATAACAAAAAATAATTATTAAGGAAAACATATAAATAATGTTCCAGTAAAAGTAGTGTAGAATGAAAAGTTTCGATGATTCTACAATAATTGTAAAGCAAAATTAATCTATTATGCTAAAAAAATATTACACATAGTTGCACAAAACTAAAAAGAAAACAATTTTCAATTTTATTGAAATTTTTAAAATAAACGACATTAAACAATATGTAAACTTATTAAATTTCTTGATATAAATTGTGTCATCACAATAATAAGTAATGAAACAATCTAACACTGTAACTTATGAGTAAAAAATTATTGGTTAGTCATTTGGTCAAAATACTGCGTCTTTTTCTGAGACCGAAGTTCAGTTACGTTTGCTCAATTATACAAGTTTTCTTGCCCTATCTAATATAGTAACTTAGTTTCTTCAGTTTTTTGTGACTCATTTAATACAAGACTAATATAAGAAGAGTGACCTTTAATTGACTATATTTTGCATTTGTAAAGACTATGCAAACCTAGTTACATCCAGCTCCATAGTTCCAAACGCAAGCATTAGTGTTTTAGTTTTAGCAGAACATCACATTTTATAAAAACTCAAAATGTGTTGAGAAAAACTTCATTATACAATTATTAACTGAATAGGAATATCGGAATTTGACAATAACATAATTTGATTTTGTAAAATAAAATGTTAAAGAAATCATTGCTTAATTGATTATTTCTACAAGATTTGAAGACATTTGTAAGCTTTCTTATTTGTAAACTTAGATATTGTTAACAACATTACAGTTGTAAACAATATATAAGCTATGAGTACGTTCTCGGACCGGTTCATACAGTTGGTAAATGACTAATTAAACGTTGTCAGTTAAAATAATAACACAACAATATTTTAATTATATTTTGTTTATAAAGTTAACTAAATGTTAAATATTTTAGTTTTTATTTAATTCTTATTTTCACCTTATACAATTACATTTAGGTATAAAAAAAATTTCGAACACACTGAACAAACAATAGCTTCACTTAAAATATTTTAATTTTACATTATATTTGATTTTTTTAAAATAGTTATTACCCTAAGTCTATTTTTTATTTGCTTTTATTCTCTACAGCTATATAAGTTAAACTTAGATAATCAATTATTTTACATTAAAAAATTGTCACATTTTTAGTTCAACTGCAGTATTTTATAAAAATTATTCAATCTAATATAGGGTAACTCATTTATCAAAAACCACTTAATTAATCAAAAAATAATAGTAATATTACGAATTTTTTACTTGCCATTTTTAAGTACAAATTTTTATAATTGATCATTCATTGAGTATATTTTATGATCATTCCAAATACTTTATTTAGGTATTTACTATATTTTTTCAAATGCATTAGGAACTAATTTATTAAATGGACAATGATTTAAATAAGAACAAATAAATATAGACTGGATGTGAGGGCGGATTAAGTTATTTCAATTATTATGTATCACTGTAACGTTTCACTTACAAGAAATATGAGATGGACCTACAAATATTTAATTACATATCATTAAGACATAAATAGTATTAAACGAATTCAAAAGAACATTTAAAATTATTATTCCTTTAGGAGAATTACATACAAAAATTGATAACAATATTTTCAGGATTTTCAAATTTTTTCCTAAATTATAGAACAGAGTTTCAGATTGATCGCATTAACATATTGAAAATAAAATAACTACTTTACTTCTATAATCATAATTTTTTTAGTAGATCGATTACATTTTTTGAATCTAGATATAGTATCAAAATAAAATTATTATCAAAACACTATTCTATTAATAAATATATTGACTTAATATTATTATTTTATTAAAATAATAAATATTTATACAAATATTAATATGACATATAATACAAATTAAAATAGTTAATTACTAGGCCGTTTTAGTAATAGAGGTTATAAACTCATGGTGTAAAAAAAATTTAAATACATATAATAGATTATATTATCATACACATCCTATAAAAAATTATTTGAATAATAAAAAAAACATTATTTTGGATTTCAATATACTTCTACTGCATAGAAAAATAGATTTATACTATTAATATGTATTGTTTTACTAATAAATAAATTATGTAAAATAATAAAAATGATATTTGCGTATGATCATTTTAAAATCTACCTAATATTCAAACTAGTAATTTTAAATATTAGTATTTTTCTATAATGAAATTATATTCTTTTATTTTATTACCTATTTTTTTTTTCGTACTGAAACCAGACGAAGGAGTTCATTGCAATATATATCATGCCCAATATAAAAAATATATCGAAAGAGTAGTGAGTTGCATTTATTTACAAATTATATACAATCAAAAACAAAATTCAAATGGTGAAGAGGAAGCTTTCCAACAATACACAGACCTGCGTGAATTAAAATTAAAATATAATTATACAATAAGTGTACTAAATTTCGAATACACTAAAATAATAAAAAAATTCCTTGAATACTTGGCTATTATCATCCGCAAATGTCACCAATGTCATAAAAATAATTTGCCGGAAAAGTTTGTTAAATGTGTAATATTACTTGAAGATCAAATAAAAAATTCCAAGACTATGTTTGAAAATCTATGCAATGCTATGAAGTTTATAAGCTATATAGATATAAGGTTTTTGTTTTCTGGACGTACCGTACCGCATGCTATAATTGAAGAAATCGATTTTATATATCAATTTGTCTTAGAAATAAGTTTAGAGAACAGGTCTTTTGATCTCAATAAATCACCAAATGAAGAGTCTAAAATAAAATTTGATAATTTTATTAAATTTTATAAAGATACATCTATAATAGTTAAATGTCATATTGTAGATAATAAATATATCGACCCTTCTATAAAAACTCATTTGGAAAATATTGAAATTATTAAAAGCTCTAAGAAAAAGAATTCTTCCGATGTTGATTCGAAACCTCCTAATGAGTTTTACAACGAAACTATCAATATTTGGTACAAAAACTTAGGCTTTGAACAATTTCTTGAACCCATAATAGCTGAGTAAGAATTTCTACATATAAATTTATTTTCTCATTTAAAATTTTTAACATTTTTGCGTAGTTAAAGAAAATAAAAACTAAACAACGACTTATTTATAATATTTATATTTATATTATCTATGTATTTAAGTAGTAATTAAAATTTATATTTTTCAATATAGATTCATACCTCCAATTGATCCAAAAACAAATCAAAATGATGGAATTAAAGCTCTCAATGTTATTCGTAAGGAACCTGGTTGGAAATCAATGAATCACATAAGTATAGTTTATTTTGGTAAACAAATAAGTGTAGCTCGTATAATAAATGATGAAGTTAGTAACATAAATTTTCGAATAAAAAAGGAACATATAACACAGTTTTTAAGATGTAGGTATACAGAAATAATTAAAGAATATCATACAATACTATCTTCTATAATGCATGTATGTCAAAATGATTTACGTAACTTCTATCACAATTGTTTGATTAAATTATTTAACTCATTCAAGGAATCCGAAAAAATGATCGAAGGATTGTATAAAGCTATGGTTGCTTTAAATAGATCATCAATATGGAGTGTTTATTTGAGCTCTAAATCAAGTTTACTTAAGGTTTTTCAATGGGTCACTATTATTCTCAGTTTTTTGAAACACAATAATTTTAATCTAGATAATTTTATGGATAAATATGATAATAAGATAGCTATTATACTTAATGAAAAAGAAACTGAAATCATTGAAAAACTTCTTGACATTTTTATTACATTCTTAAAAGACATTGGTGAACTATTACGCAATGATGTGGCACATCAGGGCACACGGTGTTATACAAATAAACGTTTAAATAAAGTATGGGAACATACAAAAAGTGTTATCAATTCATATAATACATTGAATAATAATAATAATCCATATCTTGGATTATTATCATACGCATGTAGTTATTTAGACAAATTTTGTGCAGACGTTTATAAATCTTGTTATGAAGATTTGGGTTTCAAAAAAATTTTAGACTGTCAACACAAAGAATTACATCAAGATCTCATTCCATATACTGTAGATTTATCTACAGTAGATTTATCAACATAGTGTTCAATGCATAATTAAGGCTAATTATATTTTTATTATAAAAAAATAATTATTTATGAAAACATGTAAATAATGTTCCAGTAAAAGTAGTGTAGAATGAAAAGTCTCGATGATTCTACAATAATTGTAAAGCAAAATTAATCTATTATGCTAAACAAATATTACACATAGTTGCACAAAACTAAAAAGAAAACAATTTTCAATTTTATTGAAATTTTTAAAATAAACGGCATTAAACAATTTGTAAACTTTTTAAATTTCACGTTACGTTTGCTCAATTATACAAGTTTTCTTGCCCTATCTAATATAGTAACTTAGTTTCTTCAGTTTTTTGTGACTCATTTAATACAAGACTAATATAAGAAGAGTGACCTTTAATTGACTATATTTTGCATTTGTAAAGACTATGCAAACCTAGTTACATCCAGCTCCATAGTTCCAAACGCAAGCATTAGTGTTTTAGTTTTAGCAGAACATCACATTTTATAAAAACTCAAAATGTGTTGAGAAAAACTTCATTATACAATTATTAACTGAATAGGAATATCGGAATTTGACAATAACATAATTTGATTTTGTAAAATAAAATGTTAAAGAAATCATTGCTTAATTGATTATTTCTACAAGATTTGAAGACATTTGTAAGCTTTCTTATTTGTAAACTTAGATATTGTTAACAACATTANGTAAGCTTTCTTATTTGTAAACTTAAATATTGTTAACAACATTAAAGTTGTTAACAATATCTAAGTTATGAGTACGTACTCGGACCGGTTCATACGGTTGGTAAATGACTAATTAAATGTTGTCAGTTAAAATAATAATATTACATTATTTTAATTATATTTTGTTTATAAAGTTAACTAAATGTTAAATATTAGCTTCGATGCGAAGCTGAGAAGGTATTGGTTTTACTAAGATGTGTTTTTTTTTTTTTTTGTGTCTGTTATCACATTTTCTCAGCTCTCACCGAACCGATTTCTTTCAATGATACGTCAAAAGATCACAAATAGTATCTATTCGAAGATATTACCCTCAAAAATTGAAAAAAATTTCCTGGTTCCCCTTAAATGGGGGAAACCTCCAAAAAAATTACAAATTTAAAAATCAATAATTTTCGAAATTTTTTCAATTTTTTTTACTTAAAAGTGCCATAACTTTTTCAAAAATGAACATATCAATATAATTCTTTTTTATATAGATGTGTAATATCATTACCTTTCGTTTGGTATATTTTTTTTTTTTATATCTGACCCTTTACCTGCCCACAGAAGGGGATTTAAAATGACAACTTTTTCACAAAAAATTTACTTTTTCAACTTAAATTTTGAAAATGTTCCGGAAGGTCTGACACTTTTATATATATCTTAAATTAAAGCTAATGTAATATTCTTTATTATGCAAAAAAAAATTTCGGACTTTATTTTATCTTCACGGTGAAAATGGCTACCGAATGCTTTTTTTGTGTGAAAATTTTCGATTTTGTATTTTACATTTTCAACTTTATTATGCTATAACTTTTTGAAAAATGTATGGATCAGAACAATTTTTTCATGAGGAGTAGTATTCATATACATCTTTCATTTGACATACTTTTTTTTAAATCCGACTATTTCTCTATATACGAGCGGGGTTCAAATCTAAAAAATTCATGTAGAAAGTAGAACTTTTTCAACTTAAATTTTGAAAGTGTTCCGGAAAGTCTGACACTTTTATATATATCTTAAATTAAAGCTAATGTAATTTACTTTATTATGCGAAAAAAAAATTTCGGACTTTATTTTATCTTCACGGTGAAAATGGCTACCGAATGCTATTATTGTGTGAAAATTCTCGATTTTATTTTTTACATTTTTAACTTTATAATGCTATGACATATTGAAAAGTGTATGGATCAACATTATTTTTTTATGAGAAATAATATTTTTTAATAATCCCTTTTTCATTCTACATACTTTATCTTAATTAGGATATTAATAATGAACTAGATCATGTAGCTTTTGGAGTAATCCACTAATTTTTTAAAATTAAACAGTATCTAAAGATTTGCATCGAAGCGTTTTTTTTTGATAGTGATTTTAATCACTGTCAGATATCATTATACTTGATCCATCTATGCCATGTCACCACTGTACCGCGACCCCCCTGTGCTGGTTTTTTTTTTAATTTACCTCCTTCAATTATGTTTACTGTATATGATAAAGATTTTTTTTTAGTTTTTTTTTAATTCTTATTTTCAGCTTATACCATTACAATTAGTTATAAAAAAAATTTCGAACAAACTGAACAAATAATAGCTTTACTTAAAATATTTTAATTTTTCATTGTATTTGATTTTTTTTAAATAGTTATTACCCTAAGTCTTTTTTTTTATTTGCTTTTATTCTCTATAGCTATAAGAGTTAAACTTAGATAATCAATTATTTTACATTAAAAAATTGTCACATTTTTAATTGAACTACAGTATTATATAAAAATTATTCAATCAAATATAGGGTAACTCATTTATCAACAACCACATAATCAATTAAAAAATAAAAGTAATATTACGAATTTTTTACTTGCTATTTTTAAGTACAGATTTTTATAATTGATCATTCATTGAGTATATTTTATGATCATTCCAAATACTTTATTTAGGTATTAACTATATTTTTTCAAATGCATTAGTAACTAATTTATTAAATAGACAACGATTTAATTAAGAACAAATAAATATAGACTGGATGTGAGGGCGGATTAAGTTATTTCAATCATTATGTATCACTGTAACGTTTCACTTATAAGAAATATCGGATGGCCCTATAAATTATTTAATTACATATCATTAAGAAATAAATAGTACTAAACGAATTCAAAAGAACATTTAAAATTATTATTCCTTTAGGAGAATTACATACAAAAATTAATAACAATATTTTCAGGATTTTCAAATTTTTTCCTAAATTATAGAACAGAGTTTCAGATTGATCGCATTAACATATTGATGATAAAATAACTATTTTATTTTCATTTAAATAATTATTTTTTTGTATTTTAATTACTTTATTTGCCTAAGATAAAGTATCAAAAAAAAATTATTCTTGTAAGACAATTCTATTAATAAATATATTGACTTAATATTATTATTTTATTAAAACAATATATATTTATACAAATACTAATATGACATATTATACAAATTAAAATAGTTAATTAGTAGGCCGTTTTAGTAATTGAGGTTATAAACTCATGGTTTAAAAAAAATTAAAAAACATATTATAGATTATATTATCATACACATCCTATACAAAATTATTTGAATAATAAAAAAAACATTATTTTGGATTTAAATATACTTCTACTGCATAGAAAAATAGATTTATTCTATTAATATGTATTGTTTTACTAATAAATAAATTATGTAAAATAATAAAAATGATATTTGCGTATGATCATTTTAAAATCTACCTAATATTCAAACTAGTAATTTTAAATATTAGTATTTTTCTATAATGAAATTTTATTATTTTATTTTATTACCTATTTTTTTTTTCATATTGAAACCATACGAAGGAGTTCATTGCAATATATATCATGCCCAATATAAAAAATATATCGAAAGAGTAGTGAGTTACATTTATTTACAAATTATATACAATCAAAAACAAAATTCAAATGGTGTAGAGGAAGCTTTCCAACAATACACAGACCTGCGTGAATTAAAATTAAAATATAATTATGCAATAAGTGTACTAAATTTCGAATACACTAAAATAATAAAAAAATTCCTTGAATACGTGGCTATTATCATCCGCAAATGTCACCAATGTCATAAAAATAATTTGCTGCAAAAGTTTGTTAGTTGTGTAATATTACTTGAAGATCAAATAAAAAATTCCAAGACTATGTTTGAAAATCTACACAATGCAATGAAGTTCATAAGCTACATAGACATAAGGTTTTTGTTTTTTGAATTTGAAGTGCCGCATACTATAATTGAAGAAATCGATTTTATATATCAATTTGTGTCAGAAAAAAATTTAGAGAATAGCCCTTTTGATCTCAACAAATCATTTAATCAAATATCTAAAATAAAACTTAGGAATTTTGTTAAATTTCTGAAAGATTCAACTAAAATAGTGAACTCTCTTACTGAACATAATAAATACATAAACCCTTCTATAAAAACTCATTTGGAAAATATTGAAATTAATGAACGCTCTAAGAAAAATAACTCTTCCGATGTTTATTCAAAACCCCCTAATAAGTTTTACAACGAAACTATCAAAATTTGGTACAAAAACTTAGGCTTTGAAGAATTTCTTGAACCCATAGAAGCTGAGTAAGAATTTCTACATTTAAATTTATTTTCTAATTTTAAATTTATTTATTTTACGAATTCTAAATTTTTAGACATTTTTAGGTTGTTAATGTGAATGGAAACTAAACAATGTCACATTTATAATATTTAAAATTACTTTATTTATACAGGCTGAACCCATTCAATTACTTACTGAATAAATATATATAAACATTTTTTTTTTTTGTTTATCTTTAGTTACACATTATTCTTGAATTATTAATTATGTAATACTTTTGAAGTTCATCCCTTATGCCTTGTATTGGGATCAACTTTGTTTTTTTAAATGGAAACACATATTTTTAATTTAATAAAATTGTTGAGTTTTTAATTTAATAGTAAATGTCATTTGAATTTTTAATATAACTTTATTCGTTTATTAGATATAAACAATTAAGGTTTCAAATTTTTGAGTTTATATACATGTATAAAACACAAGGTATTACAAATACAGGTAGCTAAATGATTCTTATGACATCGCTGTCACAGTCACGTATTGTTTATTACCAATTATGGCTAGAAATAAATATACTTTTTATATAGCCAATTAGTGTATTTATGAATTCTCAACAATGCACCTTACTACTATTGCAAATAACAATGTTGTGTACCTGCGAATATTGATGTCATAAAAAACCAATTAGCTACCTGTATTTGTAAATACCTTGTGTATTATACATGCATATTAACTCAAAAATTTAAAAGTTTAAAAGTTTATATCTAATAAACGAATAAAGTTATAATAAATATTCAAATGCCATTTACTATTAAATTAAAAACTCAACAATTTTATTAAATTAAAAATATGTGTTTCCATTTAAAAAAACAAAGTTGATCCCAATACAAGGCATAAGGGATGAACTTAAAAAGTATTACATAATTAATAATTCAAGAATAATGTGTAACTAAAGATAAACAAAAAAAAAAAATGTTTATATATATTTATTTTGTAAGTAATTGAATGGGTAATAATAAAAATATCACTGTATATTTACATATTTTTTTTTATTTTTTTTTACAACCGTCAGGTGGGTTAATACCATTGGTATATCCTGGGGAAATTTAAGTACACTGGTTTCCCGTTGCCTTTTGTACTTGGAATATGGTGCTTTTTCACCATCGTAGAAGCGCACGCATGGTCACCCATCCGTTCACTTATAGCGGTAGGCGCAGCTTAACACTAAAGTTGTTTCAACCATCAGTGTGACCACAGCGCCACACCACGCCCACTTACATAATAATGAATATTTATCATTTTTTATATAGATTCATACCTCCAATTGATCCAAAAACAAATCAAAATGATGGAATTAAAGCTCTCAATGTTATT
The DNA here is from genome assembly GCF_025091365.1 of Daktulosphaira vitifoliae. Classification (NCBI taxonomy): domain Eukaryota; kingdom Metazoa; phylum Arthropoda; class Insecta; order Hemiptera; family Phylloxeridae; genus Daktulosphaira; species Daktulosphaira vitifoliae. The sequence goes on from NW_026099576.1 coordinate 20,934,280, forward strand.
CGTAAGGAACCTGGTTGGAAATCAATGAATCACATAAATATAGTTTATTTTGGTAAACAAATAAGTGTAAATCGCATAATAAATGATGAAGTTAGTAACATAAATTTTCGAATAAAAAAGGAACATATAACACAGTTTTTAAGATGTAGGTATACAGAAATAATTAAAGAATATCATACAATACTATCTTCTATAATGCATGTTTGTCAAAATGATATACGTAACTTCTATCACAATTGTTTGATTAAATTATTTAACTCATTCAAGAAATCCGAAAAAATGATTGAAGGTTTGTATAAAGCTTTAGTTGCTTTGAATAGATCATCAATATGGAGTGTTAATTTTAACTCTAAATCAAGTTTACACAAGCTTTTTAAATGGGTGACTATTATTCTCAGATTTTTGAAGAACAATAATTTTAATCTAGATAATTTTATGGATAAATATGATATTGAGATAGTTATTATACGTAATCCAAAAGAAACTGAAATTATTAAAAAACTTCTTAACATTTTTAAAACATTCTTAAAAGACATTGGTGTACTATTACGCAGTGATGTGGCACAACAGGGCGCACGGTGTTATACAAATAAACGTTTAAATAAAATATGGGACTATACAAAAAGTTTTATCAATTCATTTAATACATTGAATAATAATAATAATCCATATCTTGATTGGCAATTACAAATTTATCTTAACGCGTGTAATTATTTTGACAAATTTTGTGCAGACGTTTATAAATCTTGTTATGAAGATTTGGGTTTCCAAAAAATTATAGACTGTCAACACAAAGAATTACATCACGATCTCATTCCATATACTGTAGATTTATCAACATAGTGTTCAATGCATAATTAAGGCTAAGTTATAAAAATATAAAAACGTATAGTAACTTTAACGTTAAGTTCCATTATTAATTCTTACATTTAATAATATTAAAATAAAGTAATAGAAAACGTATAATTTTGTATTTTATTTGAACGAAAAAAAACTTTATTGAGGACTGATCATAGTCCATTTTCTCATTATATAAATTCTTTTAGAGCAACCACTAAAAATTGTCAATGGAACTATTCGGTATTATGTATTTGATGACAAAAGTTTTGGCGATAATACAAAGTATATGATATTAATAAATATTATTTTATTTCAAAACAATTTTTTGTGAATGTGTTAAAGCATTATAGATTGTTGTATTATTCAGAATATTTAATTTCGTTTTTAAATATAAAAAAAATGACTTGATAAAAAATTGTTATTTATTTTAAAGCTATATTATTAGCTTCACCTCTATGGAACGGCTCAATATCGTTCTTGTTATACTTAATTATCAATTATAATAATCACCAATTAGTATCACTATAAATTTGAAATATTTGTTCTACACTATTATTTGAAACCAGTTGCTCAAATTATATGTTTCATAATTAAACATTATTTAATAAACTAATCATAGGTAAATTGAATAAAATCATTCATTAATTATAATTGATTGTGTTAATCTACGTGTTCATTAATTATTGAACATGTTTATAAATTTTCTATACGTTTTGTATTGTTTATACGTTTTCAGGGTTACACACGTGCACACCACACACACAAACCACAATTCTTTTTTTATAGTAAATTATTATCTTATATTATCTTTATCTTCTTTTTAAGAAAAAAGTTGTCCTTTTATAATTTCTTAATTATTCACTATATTTTAGCCATAAGGGCTGGCATTGTTCATTTATTGTAGTCTTCTGTGATATTTTATAATTATTCTTTATAAATTTTGCTTTGAAATTTATGTTCTGAGTGTTCAGAAAAACTTGTGTGTTATAGTAATTGTATGTAAATGTAAACTGTGTCTTTGTTATAGAAGTTGCTGACCAGTTACAATTATTATTTTTGTTAAAATAACTTTAACTTTTGTTAAAGTTGTTTAAGTTACCTTATTTGATAGTGATTTATTGAGCAGTTTTTGGATTTTGTATAATTTTTTTCATATTCAATTTATTATTCTCTTTCATTGTTGACAGAAGGCCAACATTCAACGGCTCTAAGAGCTTTGCAAATATTTTTTAGTCATTTATTCAGAAGGGCTAATTGTTTAATTATACTTTGGTGAATTTTAAATTATTGTCTTTTTTTTGCTATTCAATTTCCTGCTATTATAAGTGACCAAATCAAAATTTAGTTACCATTATTAGTTCCTAATTATCATTTAATTTAAATAATTATTTGCACATTAAGCTATAAGGACTGAATTTATAGATTTTATGTTAATGAAATATTATTCACCGTTGTAATTTATATTAATTTTTTGGTTTTTGAAATCATTTGTTTATATTATAAATTACATTTATTTACAAAAGGAAGGAGTCGGCCATATATTTTATTAAGAGAATTATAAGATTTTTTATATTTTTGTTGAATTCTATTTAGAATTGAAATTTGTTAATTATTATTATTGAACTAATCTATTGCTGTCATTGATTGCTATAGAGTTTATAGTTATTTATTTTCATTATTATTGTTGAGCCAACAGGGCTAAACTGAATTTTTGTTATTTATTTTTAGAGCCAGAAGGGATAAATTTATCTATTCAACTTATTTACTGAAAACATTATTATTAATTATTGTAAAACATTTGAATTATTTGTTTATTTAGTTTAAGGGTACCTACATATGTACACACTTACACATTTATTCACAACATAGATCACTGGATTTATGCAGGCGAACCCTCCCACTTCCAGTGACTATTTACACAGCATTACACTAAACAAGCCTGATAGGTATTATGTGATTTTAACCGGTTCGGGTACGCACTATAATATTTAGAGTCTATGTCTTTAACAAATATATTAAATTTATACATAATTTTAATAAAATTTAAGCACAAAAATTTTTTTTCTTACTCTATAATACTTAAGCCATTAGTGCTCATTTTCGTGCATCAAAAATAAAAAAATGAAAATGATACGAATCACAGAATAATTTACTTTTTCATTTATTTTACACAAAATTCGTTGGTGTTCATGAATATTATTACATTTTTAATATAGTTCGTTACTTTAATTTACGCGTTTTCAATCATATTTGGTTCTTTTTACACAATATAAAAGGTAAAACGCTAGTTCAGATTTCAAGGGTTAACATGAATGTAACATGAATGAAAAAAGGGGAATTCTTGTTATATTGCAATTTGTATGTTTTAATATACAGAATTTCAGTTTTCAATAAAAAGGCTTTTGGTTTTATGTGTCACGTTATATAATTAGCACGTTAAATTTTTTTTCTCGTTTGTTACTCTAATACGATTATAATATTTTATGGGTGCAACTACTTTTGACACAAGATTAGACAATAAAAACTCGCGTTACTTTACTTATTAAAATAAATGTGTACACAAGAGGTAATATTGACTAGAAACTATTTCCAGCTAAAAATTAATTAACGTTATTTCTTAAAACGTTTTACTTCAAATATTAATTAACTATAAATAATATATACAAATAAGAAAATACTTTGTAATTTCCCAAATTGCTGACGACACAAGGTAGAGAAACATCTCTTCCCACGGGTATCGTAACGTTCAGTATAGGCTCCGCAAACTGGGGCTTTTCAAACACCGACAAAACTGTAACATTAAAAAATGAAAATAAAAATATGAGTATGAAAAGTTATTTACTTTTTAAACAAATGTTAATAAATAAACGACTATAAATATTAAATACGAGAAAAGCCCAATGTTTATGTTTTAATCTATTCGCTTTTAATAAAATATTCAAGTTTATTGCTAGAGAATAACGCACAAGTTACTGGCTAAAAAAAAATTGAAAATGCAACAGTTACACTACTAGCGCATCATGAATAAGTACTGACAATTTATGTATTATGATATGCGCTGTGCATTGTGCAGTTAACGCTCAGGGTTAATTTTATACGATCATAGTATCTATACAATTATTTCTTGTAATTAAGCTTTAGTTATTAACCTATAAAGTACTCTACAGTTTGATTCAAAGGTTTACATATACATATATATATATATTGATAATCAAATAAACACTCAGATTATTTAAAATAGAGTATTTAGTTTTTAAATGAAATATTTATTAATTATCAATGTTAATCTTACTCCATAAACAAGAGTTAAAGCTATAATAAAGTTTAGCTTTTAACGTTAGACATAATAATCTATCTAAGTTGTAAAAATATACATACTAAAACGTTATAACTTAAAAAATAATTTAAATTTAATGGAATTTTTCATAATAAGCAAACCCTACAACATTATTTATAGGTGGACCGTTTATAAGGCAATACAAGTCTTCTATCATCAGTTGTCATATACAATGTGTTCAGTAAGTGAGGAAACAGGTAAATTATCATAAACAATGAGAACAATAGAAATTTGATTCCTTACTTACTGAACATTTTATATATAAAATGATCGTGCTCAAATGTTGATATTATTTTTAAATTCTACAATAAAATACTGTAAACTAAATTTTTTAAAACGATTAAATCTAACCAAAAAATTAATTTTCTACTTAGGAGCTAATCAATTGTTAGATACATTCAAAAATTGTTCTTAATTTACTAAAAAGTCACCAAACAATAAATGATCTAATTCGGTAATAAGGTTTTAACCCTATTAATTATTGTATGCTAGTTTTTAGAAGTGAAGAGCAAAAAAAAGTTATGTAATTCTAGAGAAATGTGTAACGATTGTATAGCTATAAAAAATTTTATCCAATTTATTTTATTTTTTTGACTTGGGCGATACTGTATTATGTGACTATTAATTGTTAAAAACTGTAATAAAATTCATTATATACTTCATTTAATATTTACATTACTTCAGTGTATTTTCATAAAAATTTACAATTAATATGATTCAAATTAGATTATTCGCATAGGAGTTTTATACAGAATAATTCACATATATCTTATGTAAATAAAATGCTAATAAAAATGTTTAAATAAGTTATTAAAAATGAATTTAAAGGTATACAATTGGACCCGATATTTTTTGTTTGAATTTTTAGTTAGTCACGGTGTTATTGAATAAAAAGTAAATATATTTTTAAACCCGTTAAAATTTAATTAAAACTTGTTATTTATACTTTTAAGTATAAAAACACGAAACAATTTGTGTCGTTAAACATTTTTTTTTCTATGGCAGTATTTTTATAGTCTTACGATAAAAAAATATTTTTGATATTGCAATTTTTTACTAGGAATTATCTATTCAATTATGTTTTCTATTTGCAATATTGTTGTGGAAAAGTAATTTTGAACAATATTTTACCCATAAAATAAAATGAAACAATCAAATGAAAATTTAGAATAGGTAAAAGCTTCATTGACTACGTGCAAATAGTGCCCAGTGTCTGTAACATGTTTATTACACCACCGGATAGGATGAGCGCACAACGCCATGTAGTGTGTGGGTACGCTTCCTATTTATCTGGAGATTAACGTTACAGCCGTAACCACTGTTTTACTCATAGTTCTTTAGTTAATGTAGTTTTTATGACCACCGTAAATAAGTTGCTATGACTGTTATTTTAACAAGTGGGATTGCAAAGGTAACGGATAATAATCCTCTCTCGTTAACATTTGGCTCCGGGTAAGGATAAATACGTATAGACGAGGAGGTGATGTTACCGAACAGGGTTGGCGTTAGACAGTTGATCAACAAAATGGTCTCTTGTAATGAGGACAAACGATCCGACGTACAAAAACCATCTGGTTCCATAACATTGTTCTTTCCCTTTTTTCTACTCAACTTACAGGTCACATTATAAAAGCTCGCGTTTACAAGTTATTGTAATTTAGACGCTTAACCATGACTTTTTACACTTCAGAGGCTGCGTGTTCACTTGCAAATTGTTTACACAGCCATGCTAGATTAATAATACCGGAGCACCTGAGCAAGTACATCTTCAAAACCAAAGTTATTATAAAAATGTTTGACAATTATTTCTATCATTAAAAGTTATCGCTTACTAAAATTATGTCTACAAAATACTATTTTAGATTTCGGGTGAGAATAATTAATCTGTAGCATTGGGATATTTTTGGTATTTACTTCTTTACAAGTTAAAAACAGTAAACAAATATTTTATGAATAAAATTCATAGAAATTTAAAATTGTATATACTACCACCAAACAGTTACTGTCAATATTATAATTTTTATTAGACTCTAAATTTACTTTAGAAGTAAATCTATTTACACTGACGGAAACTGCTCGCATTTGCCTCTGGTATGGTTTTTAGAGCTTTTCATCGTCATCATTCATTGTTAACCTATACAGAGTATTTTTGAACTAAAATTACACGCTGATAGATTGTACGACTAATCAGAAGCCTAATTATAAAATCGAATTTTCGAGACCTAAAAAATATTCAATGACTCAAATTTTACTATGTGATCAACGGTACATTTTTTTTAATGGAAAGCATTATAACAGATTAAATAAATGTTTATACAAGACGATTATTTTATCATTGACCATTTAAATAATACACAAGTAAAAATTATATTAATAAAATTTTTGTTGGTTTCTTTTAGTAGCATTTTTTTTTACTAAATTAGAGGTAAAGAGTAGGTGATACTACCTTATCTCTAGACATTTCTTGGCCTGACTCCTCTTTCCGTCCAAGTATAAAACCTTCTTAAATATTTGATCAAAAATTGTTATCGACCAGTCATTTTCTTAATTATATCATTATCTAATAAATAAGTTAGTTAATTATATTTGTTCCAGTTAAGAAAAAAAATGAAAAACAATTACTCCATTCTTTTACATTTCCCCCTATTATTAATTAATATATTATAAGATTTTAAGGAATTTCGTATAGGCATAAGTTCGGGCAAAGTATTGTGGTAAAGTTAGGAACTCCTCATGTCTAATTTATATCATTCCACTAAAAATAAATCTAACGTGGAGAATGTTTATTTGTATAAACGATAGTTCAATATTTGTAAGAATGTATAGTTATTTAGAACATAATAATATTAATAATTTTATTAAATATAATAATATGTACTGGACACATACCGAGTATTTGTTAAAAAAAATTAATTTTCATACCTATTAAATACGTATTTAATGAATATGTTAAAAATGAACTTTAATAAAATAAAAAAACAAGTTATAATGAAATAAAATATGCAATAAAGTAACTACAAGAACTTGAATAAAATAATAGCATAGGTATTATTAAAAACAGATATTTGCAATTTAGAATTGATGAGGTTCTAACATTAAACATTTTCCATTGAAGTTTCGAAATATAGTTACAAAATTACAAATTGCATTTATTGACTTAAGAATATCAAATAGGACATTTTTTTAAAATGTATTTATGTTTAATGTAATGATTTAGATTTGAATTCGGCTTAAAAAATATAAAATAATATAATAAGTGATAATAAAATTAATCATAGCCGTAAAAAAATAAGAATGTCTTCAATTTATTTTTATCATTAATAAAAAAAATGACTAATAAAAATTGAATTAATTTTAAGTAATACTTTACGACTTTTACAAAAGTCATTACAAAAATATAGGAATATGTAATGGTACTGAAAAATCAAATATTAAAAATTGTTACTTTTTCATACTTTTGTTAAGCTTTTATAGGTAGAAGTTATAGTTTTGCAATTGATATTTGAATTTATATATTATGTAAATTAATTTCTTTATAATATTTTAAGTGAAAAAATGTATTAAAATATCAACAAATATTAGTTGCATAATTTTAATAACTATCCATGACAGTTGAACAATATTAACATTAAAATTGCATTAACTACATTATCTATATTCTTAATTATTTTTATAATTATTTCTATAATTCAATTATATATTTAAAAAATTACCACAATATAAACATGCATTAAACCTTTTCTAACATGACACATTTAAAAGCCTATTACTTATATATTAACTGTATTCACCAACCTACTTATAAGCTTATAAAGAGAATTCATTGTTGTAGAATTTCAATAGACCCTTTTTAAAAACTGCATAGCTTTAAAAATGGTAACTTTTTTATAAGTTAAAAACTCAAATGTAATTTCAAATCTTTAGTGTTTTTACAACTATGCCCACTGTTCGAAAGATGCTTTCAACATAATAAAATGGCCACTTAATATTTCTTTTGAAATAAATGGATTAATTTGCTAAAAAAAGTTTTTTTTTCTCTTGTAAAATGAATATTAATTTTAATTTATGACTATCTCAAAAATGACTTAAATAATTTAAAGAAATTTTTTCATGGTAGAATAATCCAATTACTGTAATTTAAATATTCTTAAGCGTAAAATATATTATTATATTGGTATTTTTTTATTATTATTGAAGAGTATAAATAACAAAAATATTACAAAAAATTCAATAATATTGTATGTAATGACTTTCTATAGCTAATAATTTAGATTGGATAAAATGATTTTCACATTATATTAAAATAATGAAAAACTTTTGTCGACTCTTAGGGCACTTTTTAACAGCTAGCCTCAGGGGTCTTACCAAAATAATAATTGAAACAACGTACATAAATAAAAGAATTCCTGAAATATGGTTCTATAACGAAATTGCAAAACAAGGGCTTTTCATATATATAAATAATAATCTATTTTGAAATAAAAATAAGCATGTAATCCATTCTAATAATTACACAAAGTTATTTACTCAACACTACATTATTTTACATAGAAGTAACTAAGTAAACGTCAAATGTCTTTTGGTCACTACCCGTTTGTGTACCCGATTTTCTGTGATAATGTTCGGTTGATTCAATTAATCAACATTGACGTATTCCCTCAAAAATGGAAACAAATAAACAAACCCAACCCAACCTCCAAAAAAAATTACAAATTTAAAAATCACTAATTTTTGACATTTTTTCAATGTTTTTTACTTAAATAATATGAAGAATATTTTTAATCACCAAAAATTACTTAGAAATGATTACTATGATTTATATTTAAGTGATCTATTACAATAAAAATGAAAAAAAAATATTGAGTTCTTCTGATAAATTTACAGTAATTAGTAATTATACAATTGCCTGACTGCATATCAATCTTAGCAATACTATTTTTTTATTCTCATAAAATTTTCTATTTAATAATGTAAATTTCAAACTTGAAATTGAGCTTAAAGTTATGATAACAAATTCAACTTCTTTTTATTTATAAACTTTTAAAAAATTAACTTTAAAATACCAAAGAAATAGATGATACAATTGAAATATTCAGAACTATTTTCCTTATAGCTATATTCTATAGTTTTTAACTAATCAATTTCATACTATGTTGAATTGCTTTAATAGATATTTATTCATAAATTATATTGATAAATCAACTACTAATTAGGAATAATGATAGAAATAGGAGTTAATTTTGCTTTTAGAATAATCAACCAATTTCTTAAAATTAAAGATCATCTACAGATTTGCATCGAAGTGTTTTTTATGATAGTGATTTTATCACTGTCAGATATCATCTATACTAGATCTAACTATACCACGTCCCCACTATGCCGCGACCTCGCTGTGTATGATTTTTTTAATAGTAATGAAGTAAAACACTATGTACAGTGTTAAAAAATACAGTCTTAAAAATACGATCCGACAAGAACCGAATATACATTTATGTAAAATTTTAGGCTCGATCCAATTAAAAGAAAAACTAATCGACCCAAGAAATACCATAAATTATATTGATCTGGTCCTTTCCGACAAGTTTTGGTACATTTTAAATCAAGTTTCGACTCAACCCGATCCAAAACATGAAATTGATATTACGGCTCGACTTTTAGACACAGCTAAATTCGTACAATCGTAGAAACTAATTAACTTATTTTCTCAAAAATAAAACAATAAAAAAATGTTGAAATATTCATAGTTGATTAATCTTAAAAAAACATATAACATCACACTTTTTTAAAATCATAAAAAGAGTATGATCTGTTTTTTCAGTAACTCAAGGTTGAAGGAAGGAATTTCTTTTTCCTAGAAAATAGAAAATGTAGAAATTATACAATAAAGTCAACTTGTGATGTGGTAAAAAATTAAGAGGTTAATGCAAAATTAAATAAGTTATAACTTATTTTTAACTTGAATATTAAATCTTAAGTGATCACAAATAAATGTAATTCAAATGATGCCATAGTTGGATATGATCAACATCTTACTTTTTCAAACTCAATATGTATTAAAATTTTAGTCATAACATTTCTGTTATGAAATTACCTTTATAACTGATAGTATCAAACGAATATTCTGTACTCGAATAGCATTACTATCTCAATAGCAGAATATCTTTTATATACTTAAAAACAATCAAAGGATATGTGCGATATGCATAAACATCTAATGAAGCTTTTAATCTTTATGACTTTGTTTCACTAAAAGTACTCAAACTTCTCATAAATTCTTTTGATTATCATGTAAATCAACATTGAAAACATTTTTCAATTTTAAATTTTACAAAATTATTTAAATTTATTAAAATATAGAAGATTTAATTTTGTTCAAATAGATATTCAGGAAATAAAATTTAAATAAACTTCTAATTATTATTCTTGTAGTTAGCGTATAGTAATTATTACTTTGATTAATCAATATGAATATGATTTTTATCCCAAATTCCGTTTTTTGACGAATTTTCAAATAATTAGCAAGGCAATTCGGAATCAGGTTTAAATTAGTATTTGAGTCTGTTTGTTTAATTGCCGCCAATGTATTTAACAACTACAGCCTAAGTAGTTACACGTATACTTGTATTGATTATAAATACTAGTATTTCAACCATTATGTTATTAATCATGTGTTGTTAGAATTATTTTAAAAGCATTATTGTGTAGTAATTTGTTGGCACACGTGGATTCTAGAAAAATGAAATTCCAAAATACAGGTAAACATTATAATGGATAATATTGGTATTCAATAAAAACATGATGACAAAAGAGAAACAATGATATTGAACACAATAGACTCTGTTTTAGAGCTTGTTGAGTGTACATTTACCTTACAGTATGACAATCGATTAATGGCGATACAAACGCAATATTCTAGAAGTGGATAATCCATAGATCGGGTTTGTGTGCACGAGGCCTTACTAATATTGTTATTATTACACATCTCATCACTATAGCTATTGTTTTGTTAACGTTTTGTAGTGAAGATGAATATCGCCAACACGTCTCTGACAACAACAGTTTTTGAGTGATTACTGATCGACAAAATTAGTGTTTGAAATACAATGTGTCACTGTTATTAGTTATGAATGGAATCCAAGCGGAAATAACAGCCATTTGTAAATCTTGGAAATCATTTCAGCTTATTTCAACTAGAATATTTGATATCCTTTGTTACAAACAAGTATATCTCGACCAAACTTCATTTGTTAACGTAATAATTTAACAGTAATTAATATTATTAATTATCTCAGATAAATCAACGGATATCAAGCTAGAAGAGGAAAGTCAAAAACAATTTAAAGAAAGTCAAAGGAGTACAAAAAATAATGATATAGTTAAAACAATACTCTTAATAGCCTAAAAGTAATGAGGCCGCATAAAATAAAAAACAAATTCCACAGAGAATATTTTTATTAATTGTTGAAAAGTTGATAGTAGTAAATTCTGAAAACACGTTAATTCATACGTTTTCAAGTTTGAATACACGTTTAATCCAATAAAGACGTTAGTCTATTTAAAATACTTAAAAACAATTTGAATTTCAACTACAAAATGTTGTGGATTCCTGAAATTACGTTAGGCGTTTAATTAAATACAAAAACTTAGACATCAAACTGAAATAATTAAACTAACACAATTAAACTAGAATGTTTATACATGGGACTGATGTATCAAGATACTTGTTGATTTCTATAGCTTTGAAATATATGGTTTGTGTGAACTACTGAAATTATTCATGTGCATTTTCTAATTCAATTAAAACGAGCACTACTCCCAACATTATTTATTTTTAACACCTTTATATTTATACTATTCGTCAGTTAAACTTAAATATTAATTAGTTAATATTTATAGTGCAAAGATATTGGTAATACAATTCTTAATACAAATTTTTAGCAATTTTTTTTATTTAAGAATGTTGTACTTTTATATTTTGTTAGCATAAAAGATGCATTTATATATATTACTTATAGAAGTAGCTATTTATACAGATTTTTAAAAATAAATAAATTGAGATTGAATCTTTTAATAAGAAATTGTTTGAGATAGGAAATCTACTAATAGAAAAAATTTCACTTTGGTATATTATTTATGCTACTCGTATATTTAAATACAAATCATCTCTTTTAATGCAAATAAATATTCAAAATGTTAAGGTCATACAATTTTACTGTGTAAATAAACAAAGGTAAGGTAATAAATGTATTAAGTTATTCAGGGAAATTTGTAGGATTTTATCTGGAGGACGAATGCGTAAATTTTTTACTGCCCCCTCTAAAATACATTTTTATGATTTATTTATTTTTATCTTTTGGAGGTTCCACTTATCAGATTAACACGTTCCCTGAAAACAATTTTGAAATCATTTTAGAATATTACTGTTAGTTTAACATTCACGTCTTATTATAATTAAAAATGGTCTATGTAGACTTATTATCTAGTTATTTTGAAACAACGTGCAAGCGACAAACAATTATAAATCATTATTAATAATTATAATTTATTATATTATTATAATATCGCTTGAATAATTCTTGATCGTTTGTTTCTCGATTATCTTTCAAACTTTCCATTCTTATTTTTACAATTTCTTCTTTCTACTCTACTTTTAAATAACGAGCACAGCTCCCCGATAATACCAGTGGTGCTTCCGCCTCCAATACTTTTGTTCTCCTCTCATTTCATTCTTTATTGGATTAAAACCGTTTCATTGTCGCACATACGCCCCGTCGATTTTAGTAACGACAAAGATAAGGGAAATCGTATTAATTTTAGAGACGTGAAAAATAAAGTATGAAATGGGAAATTGACAGCGGTCCAAGAAATAGAAAACTAAATAAAACGAATGCATTAGTAACCTTAAACTTGTATAGGTACTATGAAAACTATTTATGGCTATATAATAAACAATGATAACAATCGTAGTTCACAATAATGTGTAACCTAAACAATCTTGGTGTTAAATGAGTCTGATATGTATTTATAAACGAAAAAAATACGCTATTTACCACTTCTTGTAGTTTATTTTCGACACATTATTGTCTTTTTTTATTTGAATCAAACAATTTTGGGTTAATTATAAACATAAGTCATAGTTAAACGAACACGTAGTTTCAAGCAATAAGGAGGGGGTGAAATGAATTCTATAGTTAAAATATAATAATTATACCTAAATTCTAGTTGCAGATACAAAGTACCCATTCCACCATAACAGATGCCGAGTTTGATATAGAGGAATATTCATCGATATTCGATTTTTTTATTGTAATTATTGTTAAAAAAGTTTTTATTTTTGTACGGTTATTCATGAAATAATTATAAAAAAATATTCCATAATGTTACTGAATTTGCTTTATTGTTTGTTCACATTTTTACGTTTTCTGATTGAAATGTTTTTTGTTTGGTGGAAAGATATAAAAAAAATTAAACAAACATGCTTTTTTATGCAAAACCAACAATTTTCCGTAAATACTGAAAATAAATTCGAAAACTTATTTATTCTTTATCAAATCTAGTATTATGTTTAGGTGAACTTGTGAATCTTGTGTTGCAGCCATTTCTACATATTTTCAACAATCATCGTTATTATTGAATTCCCATTTTTTGTTGGTAATCACAAATGCATGCACATATACCACTAACTTAACGCTTCCCATGAGTTTTGTTCTTATCGTTACAAGTATTGTTATTTTTTTGTTTTTTGAATACCTCTATCTTTTTTTGTCCAATCTACCTATCTACCTATTTGGATTTATTTTTATTGCAGCATTGTAAAGGCCGATCCACTAAGCAATCTTGTTTGGTCTGAAAGTTACGGATAATGTATTGTATTTCCTTCGTTATCTATACACATTGTATTGAACTTACCAAAAATAACAACATTCTACAAAGTAAATAAATAAAAAAATGTTATACGGAAATAGGTCTTAAAAATAATGTCTTTAACTTTTCATTTAAACTAATTACTCGAACATCTTCTTTTAAACATCAAAAATATTGATAATAGCCTCTTTTTCAGACGATAAATAGTACATAGTGATATATTGTGATAAATTTAAAAATGTATACATTTTGTAAATATACTTATGTATCATTAGGCATTACTAAAAAATGAATTGACAAATACTTGTATAAATTTTAATATTTGTTGTTTCTAATTGAATTTTTCTATACTTATTAATACTAGTTAATACTTTTTTTTAAAAACAAAATTTAAAAATTAGTTAAGTACAAGCTAGTGCCACAAGTTGGAAGGTTGTATATTCAATAGCGTCTAAAGAAGAGTATACAAGAACACACTTTTGAAATGTTTCCAATTTTAACTTGATCATGTACGCGTAAATAATATAAACAATACAATATAAACTAGTGTAATTGTCATGATGGCTTATTAGTTAGGATAGGACTCGAACCCAACGAATGTAAAAACTGAAGTTAAAACTAATTAATACTTTTAATTATAACACAAAATGAATAAACACGGTTAATGAAAAAAACATGTTATAGTGTAAACCGACATGATAACGTCTTAAATAATCTTCCAATTAACGTTTAGCACTGGCCTTCAAATCCAAGAACTATAAATATTATGTTAACGTAGTCCTTGCGAGTAGTCGTCGAGGTTACCCTTGTGACAAAAATAATATAAGATTATTCAGTGTGACATTGTTACATGAACACATCTAATTTAGGAAAACTAAATAAACGACTAAAAATATACCTACGGGACTGTTACACTAGTATTAATTATGCATTTTATTTACTGAATTTCAATTATTTCTTAGGTAAAAAATAAGACACACTCTAAATCATCATATTATCAGTTGACTTGATAAGACAACAAAATATGTTATCATATTATGATCTTCACGAATTCACATTATCGTTGACATGTAACTTAAGACTTTTATTATGAACGATGCTGATGATTATAATCTAAATTACCACATGATAAATATAACTAGCATATTTGTAATACATTATAAATTTAACTACTGTGATATCTTTCCATTAAATTTCAGTTAGCATTAAATTTTTAGTTTAATCTGTTAAAATTACAAGAAAAACGTAATTTTATAAAACCATATAAACATTTAATATTAATTTTATTTTGTATGTTTTATTTATCGAATAGCCTAAATTATTGAATCTAAAATTTAACGATAGAATATTTAATCAGTTCCAATGAAAAGTTATTTTGCTTAAATTGTAAATATGTGCATTTATATTGGCCTAAAAATATGCTCATATTTTATGACTATTTGTAAATACGTAAAAATTCGAGAACCATAAAAGACCTATGTCAACATATTATAAAAGATATTTTCGTAAAAATATATTTATATTGACTTGTTAACGAGATTCTTTGTTGTTTTAAGTTTAATATGTATTAACTTTTGAGACCCTTGTGTTTTAACATTTTTTCAATCATATTTCTTGTTTATAATATTTTAATATTTACTTATTTGTACATGTTTTACTATGACTTTGAATTTTGATGAATAACGTTATTATTCCTATGTATTCTAAACAATAAAAGATTCAACATTTTTATATGGTTTTTAGGTTGTTCAGTTTAATTGCTTTCGGCAAAATTTTAGATTTTTTAAAAAGCCTTACCAAATTTATCATAATATTTCCTTAGATAAAAAATAATAATTTATTTTATTACTTAACTGCATATTTTATTGTGCAATTAATTAAAAATTATACGTTTAAATGATAAGACTTGTTGGCTTCACTTTCCATCATTTAATCTCACGTACATCTTTACTGAACTACATTGATTACATAATGGGTCATATAAAAATACTGTAAATGTCGAATGTTAAAGTGAACTTTTAATGATTTTTGTAAGAAGTGCTTGGTTTTTTTACGAGCTGCTTCTTTTTGGGTCGTAAACTTTGTAAGGCGCGTAGAAGTAGCTTAAGTACGGTAAGTAAAAGGTTTTGTTTTCTCAATTGTTACTGTCGTAGGTCAAAAACAATTATGCGCTACGGTAAGATAAAATTCTAATATTTTAACGAGCAAAAATACGCTTATAATAGCCTACAGTAGTCTCTGTACGCGTCGCCATTTTTAAATTGCAATTTTTATGTGTCTCTGCCATCGTACATAACCTATACGTGCATTAAATACACAATACAGATTCTTTCAATTCCGCCGAACATGTTATCATTTTTTTTTTTTACTTCACACACGTTTTAATTAGTAAAAGGTAAAATATTAGTAAAAAATAAATTAATCGTACTATAACCAAAGTGACTTGCTCAAATAAAATGTCATCAACAAAAACTGTAGATTAAAAATAACAGGTAAAAAAGGTTTAATGTGAACTGTCAAAACTTGACATTTTGTAACTGGCCATAACTCTTTTTATTATTTGCGATTTGATAGTTAATAGTTTAACTGTAATGAAAACATGCAATTTCGATTTATAGCTTTTAAGTGAAAAAACAAAATAAACTAAAACATTGTCTAATACAGAATGATTGATTAAAGATAAGACATTCTTTTGTTCAGAAGCTACTGAAAATTTTAAAATTTGTTAAAAGATAAAATATTGCACTCAAAAAAATTTACTATAGGGTGTAATTAAATCACTTTTTTACATTCTTTCAGGGATAAAAAACCAGTGAGTACTGTCGTGTGAGTACCTATACTACATAGGGTATTCATTAAGCAAGGAAACGGATGTTCATTGTTTTCATTGTTTGTAACAATTGACCTATTTCCTCACTTACTTAACCACTTTTAATATTGAAAAATCGGTTAAAAAAAGATTGTTTGAATTTTTTTTTTTATAAAATTAAAGTTATAACTTATAATGTTTTTTACTTTTAAATTAAAGGAATGAAAAAATAAATTATTTAACGACACGAGTTTTTAGGACCAAATAATTTTTCTTTTAATAAAAAGGTTAAATTCTCAATAATTTCTGAGAAACTATCTTTAATCAATTACTCGGTATACTCTGTATTTTTTTGCTCATTGATATAATCATAAGAACTAAAAAAATCTAATAATAATATTGTTTACAATCATACTGTTACGAGTAATTTTTCAATCTTACTAAACATTAACATTTATTATTTCTAATAACTGCATATTATATTTTTAAAAAGTTATCAACTAAAAAATATATGAAAACTACTGTAAACCCTGAACGATTTGTATATAATTATTGAATTTAAATCTAAAATTTCATGCTACTCTTTTTAATTAATAAAAAATAATATTACATTTCACACATCAACATGACACATTTATTTAGTGGTTCACTTTAAATTAAATATTGTAATAAACACAAAACAAATGTATTTAAACCTTTCAATGATATTAAATAACTAAGAGAAATAAAATATTGTTTTCTTTTTGTGATGTATCAAAAAAAAATACACGTATTGTTTGTGTTATACAAGCATGGAAGGGTATTGGTTTCATAATAATATTAAAATTTGTTTAGTGCTATAGATAACAAGCAACAGCATAAAATTCAATTTAACAGTTGTTGCATGAACGCTATTGAAAACCCATTTTTACTCTTGGAGACCATAAAATCTTTGTTTTCTGAGTATTTTAAAATAATTAATTATGTCCAAACGCAAGTGCTATATTTTAACTTAGATTAATATCGTATCCTTCCTTATATTAATTGTACTTTAGTTTTAAATTGTTACTGTACTATAGTAACTCAAAAATAAATAAAATAGTTTGTTTGTCGGGAGTTACTACATTTGTTGTTTAGATAATATTATTACGGGAGGGTATGAGTACGAGGGTTTGTAAGAGAGATAAAAAATGATAGAAAAGTAAAGTGATCTTAATATTAAATTTAATACTATCAATTGTCACACTCTTTGATATCAATAATGCCACGAATATTGACGGTTATCATTGATAAGAGGGATTGAGTCACCTCGTGTGTTTACCCAAGGGAAGTGCGATGGCTATATGTGAACCTTGTATTTAATTACTGAAATAGACATGTATCAATGATATAACTCTGCCAATTAACTCCATACAAACATTATTGGTTTATTAAATTTACTATGTATATTTTTTATTATCGATGATCATTTGATTTTTCTTTGTGCCTACTTAATCTATGTACTCATATCATTTAATTCTAAACCTTATATATTTTTGATCAAATTATTACTTTCCTACCTTGATATTTCTAATAATTACTCTGAAATAAATGGACGTTTTCTTATGTAATTATAATGTGTATTATAGTACACAAGGTATTTACAAATACAGGTAGCTTATTGGTTTTTTATGACACTGCTATCACAGTCATGGATTGTTTATTATCAATTATGACTATCAATAGATATACTTTTTATATTATCAGTTAGTGTATTTATAAACTTACAGCAATGTGTCTTACTATCATTGCAAATAACAATGCTGTGTACCTGCGAATATTGATGTCATAGAAAACCAATTAGCTACCTGTATTTGTAAATACCTTGTGTACTATACAGAGTGTTCAGTAAGTCAGGAAACGGGTTTCTATTGTTCTCATTGTTTGTAACAATGAGAACAATAGATACCCGTTTCCTGACTTACTGAACACCCTGTATATGTATATTAACTTAAAAATTTGAAACTTTAAATGTTTATATCTAATAAACGAATAAAGTTATATTAAAAATTCAAATTCCATTTACTATTAAATTAAAAACTCTAAAATTTCATTAAATTCAAAATATGTGTTCCCATTTAAAAAAAACAAAGTTGATACCCTTACAAGGCATAAAGGATGAACTTAAAAAGTATTACATAGTTAATAATTCAAGAATAATGTATAATTAAGATAACCTAAAAAAAAAAAATGTTTAAATAATATTTATTCTGTAAGTAATTGAATGGGTTATGATAAAAAATCATTCTGTATAATAAAAATTTATCACTTATGGATAAATTGTCTATAATTAAAATTATATTAAAAATATTAACAATATTTAACTCCAAAAGCCATTTTTAGTGACTAAAAATATATAATAAAATATTTATATTATTATAATGATAAGTAAATCATTATTTAAAAATTATCTTATTTTGTCCCTACTATTTAAATATTTGTGTCTTCGAAAATATGTGCATTTCAATTACCATGAACCCTAAGTTTTATTCAAATGAACTTATACTATCATGTACTCCTTTTTCATATCTATATTTAACCATCTATAAACATAATACATCATTCCTGTTTGACGTCTTATTTCAATATTATCAACTAAATTTTTGTATATTATTGAGTAGTTTAAACTTTCTATCTTAAAGTAATTTTTAAATTAATTAAATTTTTTTTTTCTAACACTTAACTAATAGTTATAATAAAAATGAATCACTTGTGACTAATATTATTTAAAATTCAAATTATATTAAATTTAACAGAAAAATTAATCAAAAATTTTTCATGAATTTCAAGTTCTTAAAATTTTAGAACACATGAATACGCAATGAAGTTGCTCATCAAATATTATTTTTGAATTAACGACTTAAAACCAAAAACCATAGATGACGAACTTAAATTATGACACCAAAACTACAAGTTTCGATGATTTTATTTATGTTTAGACTTCAATACTAGCAAATAATAATAACAAAGCACAAAAAATTTAAACAAAAAAAAAGAAATTTAATAATTATGCAAAAAAAAAAAATACTAGGATATATTCAAAATGTTTGATTTAAATATTCTACATAATTTTATAATTGATATTTTATCAACACTAACCTTAAAATAATTTTTTTTTTTATATCATATTCTATCACATGATAATGGAAATTTATTTACTTGATACTAATTCATCTTTTGTTATTTATTTTTAATGTTTTTTAATTAAGTGTGAATGAATTATCGACTAAGAATGCAAAAATCAAAAGAAATACTTATTTTTATATTACAAATTAATTAGTTCACATAATTGAATTAGATTAGACATTAGTTTAGATAAGACTTCTATGTATAATAAAATATAAATTTTAATGTTATTAAAATATTAAATAAGTTTTGAAAATTTCTATTGTATAGGAAATATTTTTCATGTAACTACTATAATTTTAATATTTTTTTTTTTATCGAAATAAAAAAAAGTTATTTATTAAATGCATTGTCACATTAACCAACGAGAATTATGTAGTAACGTGTATTACTATATAATGTATTAATTATTAAAATATTACTGAAATATATGTTGTTACACTTTGTAAATATGACAATTTTAATAAAAAAAAAACTAATTTTGTTACCTACTTTTAAAACTTTAAACTGGGAATATTAAAGAATATACCTATCAACAAATTAATTTGTTCTTTTTTTTTAACAACCTAAGGTGTCTTAAACATTTCAAGTATTTTGAAATATCTTCTTTATTTATTATTTTTTAAATTAAAAAAACGTCTTTAAATTTAAAGTATAAAAGATTATATAATATGAGCGATTTGGAATTTTAAAGAATAACATTAACAGACGATTTCGTGAACAATTAATTACTTAATATATTTACCTGACTTTTAGTAAGAAATTCAAATCACGTTAAAAAAATATTCATTTAGATTTCAACCAAACTTAATAACGCTACTTATTCTGTTAAGTCCGAATTTTAAATAATTCGTTACATATTTAACGTCTACCAGAATTGGACATGAATTTGATTTAACAATTATCAGACATTTTTTTTTTTCTAAATTAAAATTTATAGACCTTAATTAATTACTCCAAAATTTTTTTTTTTGGACAATTTTGCATATCACTCGCTTAAATAGTGTACGTAGTAACAAATTTTTATTTAATCTAAAATTCAGTTAAACCAATGTGGTAGTTTAACATTTTGGAAAAAGTAATCCACGTTGTCTTTAAAATTTTCTCTGAAATATTATTGAGTATAAAAATAACTTGTGCAGATCGATAGAACTTATATTTGAGAATTTTATCGAATAATTTACTTTATTATGTAAACAGGATCTAATTAAAAAGTCAAAACATTTTACAACTATGGATTAGTTTTTAACCTTGACTGCAAATGTCCACACAACAATACTGACGAATCAACTCTACCGCAATAAATATGAAAGGCAATAAATATAGAGAAGCGCAAAGTCAAAAAAAAAAAAAAGGCAAACGGTAAATCGGAGCATCTAGTTACCCGATGAAGTTTGTGCGGCTAATAAAGTGAACAGGATGGAAACGATGTTGTCCATGATTGAAAGCGCACACGGTACTGTCCTCGTGCTGTCGAGTGAAGTGCCGACGGCGGTTTCAGTGTACGCCACGGCGTCTTGCCAAAAGCACCGGTGTGATCACGCCCACTACTACAATCCTACTATTAAGTATCGCCACCGGATATACGCTGTGGGACGCTGCACAAGCACGATCGGTGCACATAGCAACAGTAGACTATTATAAACACACGACCGATGTGTCCCCAGATGCATCCCAAGGGATGCGGTAGAGCGAGACCTTCAGGCACAGAAGAGCCTCCGTAGGTTTTTTGCCGATCACAGGGGCACATCGCAACCGCTATCGGATAATGAAATTTTAATTATCAATTGATTGTTCTCACGTCGAGTGAAATTAAACTCAATCGTATAAAACAGCACAACACCAATGTTTGGAATCGATTATCTATAAAATTATTTAAACGATATGTTTTTTCAACACGGGGGTGTAATATTTTTACAGATAAAGTTTTGATATCAAATAATATGTCTTATTTAATATCGTCTGCACTTTTATAGTTTAAGACGTAAAATTAATGTTTTTATCAATTTATAGGAACTAGACATTTAATATCATTATAATTTGACAATAGATCCAAGTGAGAAAATTTTAACACGTATGTGTCCCTGAACGTAATTAAACGTTGTTACTCGTTAACAACTACTTAAGTCAAATGTTGTCGCTACTTTCTGAATAATTCAGATAGTAGCGACTTCATTTGACTTATCATGTGAATTATTTTCTAATTATTAGAAAAATAACTCACTCTCGAGAGGTTTAAAAAGAAAATTTTTCTTAACTTTTCAATTTTTACCATTTTATAATTGTAGTAGGTGCCTATACCGTTGATCCAATTACACACATAACAATTATAATGAAACAGTTTACCTTTTTTCAGAACAGTTACTGTTTTGCTCACGTTAATAGTTTTATGTTTTTGTCACACAAAAAAAACTCTAAATTCCCAATAGTCCTCAAGAAGTCATTATAAAATATGTAAATTGATAAATATTATTCGGTTTAAACTATGAAAAAGAAACATTTCTCTTGATATCCATCACGTTGAGTAGAATTTATGTTCGTGATAAATCATCAATTTGAAAAGTATTACTATCTACTCACCCGTAGTTCTTTTTAGTATCGATACCAAGCTAGAAAATATAATGGTTTTATTGTGATATATATTTTTATCTTCAAATGCATTTGCTCGATTTTATGAGATAAAAGTTCGTATACGATCGCGATTAACGTATCCAAGGTACTTCCAAAAAAATATTTGAATTGTAGAAATTTAAAAGTTAATTTATGTTAATTAATGTGATGTACCAATTGTATTAAAAATAATTTTTTTGAATTTTATGTTTTTTTGTTACTTTAGAAATTTTACAATAGTCTTAACTGTTTAAAAATGTCGAATTTGAGCAAGTAGTTCACATAGTAGCATTGTAAAATTAATATTTTACAATCAAAAATATATAGTTATATTTATCTGTATTATTTAAATAGTGTAAACAAATATATTAAAAACTTTGCATGGAAAATTCGTTTGGTATCAATTTAGTAAAAAGTTATCTTAGATTACCTGAAATTTCAAAGATATTTTTTTCATTAAAATAATGTTCGACACTACAAAACTTTTGGTAAATAAATAATATTTATCATGTATTTATACCAAAGTAAAGGTGTGTATTACAGTGTCATACGGTTCTTCTGATGGAGCATTTTTTTTTTAATTTGTAAATCTTTTTCTTCCTATGAAATTTCTATTTATTTGTTCATGATAATCAATACCACCTACTTAGCCTTTGTGTATAAACATATATACTCGTGTTAATTAAAATTCAAACATCGAGTGGAGGCTTTATCAAAGGGCTTCTTCTACACAATACAAAGGAACAAACCATAAACTCATAACACATTGATAATTACTATAAAACATCGAATTCTGGTGTATACCCATTTTCATAACGTGTCTGAAGGTTGTTAATTTTAGCATAAAAATTGAAAAAATATCTCTTGAGATGCTTTATAATATGTGAAAAATTATAGATAGTATTCACCTAATTCATTCATTTACAATATGCGAGGTGTTAATTACATAACTGTAGTGGATTTTAATATTCATGAATTAAATTAAATTATATATAGACACACACTCTTGTATATTTTTTTAGTTTATTTTTACCAACATAAATATAATTTAAAAAAATATGTAAATAATTTATGAGTGTAGAAAAATAATAAATTCACTTATAGTGTTCTATCAAAAACTATATAAATTATTAACTGACAGTGAAACCTCGTGTGAAATGAATGTTTAATTTAAGTTATATAAACTTATTCACAGGCATTTTATTATTGGAATATTATTTAAATTTATAATTTGAAACACTGATAATAACTAGAACCAACAGATATTGCTATTATATTGATTTAAAATAGGTAAAAGTACATAAATAAAACAATATGTTTAACATAAAATTAAAAGTTAATTTTGAATTAAAACTTTAACATAACATTTAAAAATATATACAATATACCAAGAAAAAAATTGTATTATACTAATGTTAACACAACAATTGGATTATGAGGGTTTTCAATTAGTATCGAGTTGTGAGATTAATAAATTAACATACTATAATGTCTCTATTATTCTATACTTATTACATTTTTTATCGTTTGGGTGTGTTAGAAGCTTTTCGTGTACAGAAATACTATTAATAGCACTAATTGGGCCATCATCGAAGAGATAAATACATTTTTTGTTTTCCCAATTTACATTATCACAGTTTGGCCAGCTACGATGATACAAAATCCAATCTTCGTACTTTTCATAATATACTAAAATACACGTATTAAGGTAAAATGCAGCTCCCATAATTTCAACCATTCCATTACAGATTTCCGAGGTATCTGAAAAAAATTAATTCTGTAATCAACGATAAAAATATGATTTTTAAAAATAAATATTACTAATACTGATGCTAAATTCAAAGTAAATTAAATAACTTTAAGTCTTAATGAATATTGCCCACTGACACATTTTATTAATTTATCTATATAATATAATAAAACGGAAATGATCCAGTTTTTCGATCAAAAAAAGTCTTAAAAAGTAATTGGTACACACTGTTTTGACATTTTCACGCCTTGGTCCGTTTGTTTAACTCACATATTCTACAGTGTCTGAACTTCATCATAGTCATTATTATCCGTTTCTCCTCCAACCAATATATTTTGTTTACCCCTAATCCTTCAACAAAACCTATCGCGAAGATATGATCTTTGCTGTTTAAAATCACACTAAATAAATACTTTCAATAAAATTTTAATAGAATATATAAGTGTAAATATACTATTTGTGAATAACCAGTAAAACACCTTAGTGCAAGAAAACTAATACAACATTATATTGTAATGGTACAGTTTAGATGAAATGTTGTAAATGTACTATTATTGTATGATTACTCGTATTATTGTATAATATGCGGCAACATCGTGTGGGACTTTTGCATTCGCGTTATGTGGTGGCAGCGCTGGAAAAATGTTGTCATGCCTAACAAAGTGATAAGAAGATAAAATAATTGGTTGGTTATGTTTTAAAAAAGAAATGATATACGTAATGATATCTATGTATTAAAAAATGAACACTTTTGTTTTTTTTTCTCTCTAAATAAAAACTAACAAGTAACAATAAGATTTTTCATGATGAATTAAATGGAAATATCAACAAACTATGTTTGATTGAACAGCGAATAAATACGCACGAATATCAACTATATTTGAACTCCTACATCAATGAACACTGCATCACCAGTACAACTGAAATTAAGGTTAGAAATATAACTACCACTAATCGTACACATACTAAATAGTACATAGAAATGAATATGTTTATTTTTGTATATATTGATATTTATATAAATTTTTAAATTGTTGTTTAATACAGAAACGAATAAATACTTCTAATGTTAACGAATTGTAATCAAAACCAATTTTTAATTTGTAAAATAAATTAAATACCATTTCAATATGTCAGAATAACATTATTAAATATTATTATAATATTATTTTTAAAAAATGATATCTAGGAAGGAATAAACTAGAAATAACGAATGAAAAATTCAGTTTAGTTTAAGTCAAGCCTATTTGTTGTATTTATGTGAATAATTTGCATTTGCGCCGTTATTCCACTGAAAAAGCGAGATGGTAAACGTTACATAATATGTAATATTTAAATCCTATTAAATTGATGCATCATAATATATATATTTATGAATCAAAATTAACATTTATTTATTAAAACACTAATCGTGTACATTAACAAAATAATTTATGTACATAAATTCAGAAAAATTATGTGGAAAAATGTCTAAAGAATTACCACAAACAAATTCTCACGGATTCATATAATTTTTAACAATTTTTTTATGGAATAATTGATTACCATGTTTAAATTGTATAAATGTTGCAAATTTGAATAATTCGCGGTTAACCTCTGTTGATTTGGGCATCCCTCTGCTAAGATAATTTTAAGTAGATTCTAGTGTTCAATACCATTAAAACTGAAGTCTTTCAGTAGTATAAATGAACAATGTTATTGATATAGCAAATACTACATGTGAAATCTATAATTATGTTTTTTTATAATAATAAATCCCATTAGTTAAGTATGCGTTTAACATGAAGTCAATTGATAACTTCGTTTTCCCAACGAACAAGTTTATCGTTAATGTTCAAAGAATTTGTACTCTAATTCAGCCAACATTATTATAATATCCACTTACTTTCATTGTTAATGTTGCCCTTGATAACTGATTCCTGATACTCGTTTCTTTGTATAAGTTGATCTAAGTATAACTTAAACATTTCTTGACCACCGACAAAATCAACAGGAAATTCATTTGTTTTTAAATACTATGCAATTAACATAATCTGATTAGTAATAGTTTTATTAAAAATTTACACAAATAAACTTTGTCAGCAACTTACATCCATAATTTTTTTTTGTAAATAATAATATTCATTCTCATTTCCAAACAAAATATAAGACAATGATTTATAAAGACAATTATGCTTTGATGTACGAAAAATGTCATTAGGAATCAAATACTTCAACAATATTTCGTTATTAGAAAACTTTGTGACATTATTAAGTTTCAATTTATTTGAAGAAAGATTTAACAGTTGCAACGTCTTCTGTCTCCAATCATCATCTACTGGTTGATAATATACATTGAAATTTGCATTTACTGATTCGAATTTAGTTCTTAAATTATTCCAGAAAACTATCGATTTCACATATATCACATCCTGAAAATGAAAAAATTCATATTAAAAATTCGATTTATAACATTTTTTGTTCTTAAAGTCGAGCTAGAAACTTTTTTTCAATTTCTACTTTTAACTATTTATCAAATTATTGAATTTAAGTTTAAGATGATTTAGTTTGAATTTTTTTTTATGAATTGCAATTTAAAATATTTGGGGATTATAAGTTCAATGAGATTAAAATCGTGTTCTTTTAACATATTAGTCTTTAACATTGGTCAAGTGAGAACTGAGAAAAATTAACGACAGACACAAAAATAACCCACATAGTAATATTTAATATGAAAGTCCTTCTCACGAGGGAAGACTTAAGTGATGGATCCTCGATATTCATTGAATATTTTGATTGTATTTTATTTAATATTATTCATTTTGAATTTTTTTTTCACCTCAAAAAAAAATTAAGAAAAAAATGCAAAAAAGGTTATTTTGACTGGCGGGTTTCGAACTTCGTACCCCACTCGTGTAGGGCTGTAAAAATGACGACGCAACCACTGTACACTACGTATACATAAAAAAAAACCCAGCACAGGGGGGTCGCGGCACAGTGGTGACGTGGCATAGATGGATCAAGTATAATGATATCTGACAGTGATTAAAATCACTATAAAAAAAAAACGCTTCGATGCAAATCTTTAGATAGTGTTTAATTTTAAAAAATTGGTGGATTATTCCAAAAGCTTCATAAACTGCTAGTTCCTTATTAATATCCTGATTAAGACAAAGTATGTAGAATAAAAAAGAGATTATTAGAAAATAGTATTTCCCATAAAAAAATTATATTGATCAATACACTTTTCAATAAGTTATAGCATTATAATGTTAAAAATGTAAAAAATAAAATTGAGAATTTTCACACAATAATAGCATTTGGTAGCCATTTTCACCTTGAAGATAAAATAAAGTCCGAAATTTTTTTTTTCCATGATAAAGTATATTACATTAGCTTTAATTTAAGATATATATAAAAGTGTCAGACTTTCCGGAACACTTTCAAAATTTAAGTTGAAAAAGTCAATTTTTTGTGAAAAAGTTGTCATTTTGAATCCCCCCCTGTAGGCAGGTAAAAAGTCAGATTTATAAAAAAAATATACCAAATGATAGGTAAAGACATCATGCATCTACAAAAAAAAGAATTATATTGATCCATACATCTTTCGAGAAGTTATAGCATTATAAAGTTAAAAATATAAAAAAGAATTTTTTTACAAAAATCGTATTTTTTTTATTAAGTTTAATGTCTATTTTCACCATGAAGATAAAATAAAGTCCGAAATTTTTTTTTTGCATAATAAAGTAGATTACATTAACTTTAATTTAAGATATAAATAAAAGTGTCAGACATTCCGGAATAATTTCAAAATTTAAGTTAAAAAAGTCAATTTTTTGTTAAAAAGTTGTCATTTTGAATCCCCCCTGTAGGCAGGTAAAAAGTCAGATTTATAAAAAAAATATACCGAATGATAGGTAAAGACATCATGCATCTACAAAAAAAAGAATTATATTGATCCATACATCTTTCGAGAAGTTATAGCATTATAAAGTTAAAAATATAAAAAAGAATTTTTTTACAAAAATCGTATTTTTTTTATTAAGTTTAATGTCTGTTTTCACCATGAAGATAAAATAAAGTCCGAAATTTTTTTTTACCATTATAAAGTATATTACATTAGCTTTAATTTAAGATATATATAAAAGTGTCAGACCTTCCGGAACACTTTCAAAAGTTAAGTTGAAAAAGTTCTACTTTCTATATGCATTTTTATGTTTTGAATCCCCCCTATATATAGGGAAATGGTCCGATTTAAAAAAATAGTATGTCGAATGAAAGATCTATATAAATACTACTTCTCATAAAAAAATTGTAATGATTCATACATTTTTCAAAAAGTTATAGCATAATAAAGTTAAAAATGGAAAATACAAAATCGAAAATTTTCACACAAAAATAGCATTCGGTAGCCATTTTCACCATGAAGATAAGATAAAGTCCGAAATTTTTTTTTT
>NW_026099576.1:20963286-21029336 GCF_025091365.1 Daktulosphaira vitifoliae
CTGTGGGCAGGTTAAGTGTCAGATTTACAAAAAAAATATACCAAATGATAAGTAAAGACATCAAGCATCTATATAAAAAAAAATTATATTGATATGTTCATTTTTGAAAAAGTTACGGCAGTTTTTAGTAAAAAAAATTAAAAAAATATCGAAAATTAGCGGTTTTTTAAATTTGTAATTTTTTTGGAGGTTTCCCCCATTTACGGGGAACGAGGGAATTTTTTTCAATTTTTAAGGGTAATGTCTTCGACTAGATACGATTTGTGATCTTTTGACGTATCATTGAAAGAAATCGGTTCGGTGAGAGCTGAGAAAAAGTGGTAACAGACACAANAAAATCACTATCATAAGAAACAATTCGATACAAATCTGTAGATAGTATTTAATTCTATGAAATTGGTGTATAATTACAAAAGTAACATCATCTTCTATTTCCTTAATTATATCCAGATTAGTAATTCTTAGGTTCAAAATATAATACATAATTTTTAATTATATATTATATAATTTTTATAATTAATTGTTTTCAAATTATTATTGATTTTGATTTATAATAAGTTAAAATTAATTATTTTAAACCTACTTTTTTTCGACCTTAAAAGTGATAATTTATAATTTTAAAAAATGAATTTATTACTATAACTTTTAGCTCAACTTACAACTTTGAAATACACATAATTAAATAGAAAAAAATAAAATTGTTAAGATTAATATGCAGTCAGCAAATTGTGTAATTACTATTTACAGTAAATTTATCAGAATAGCTCTATTTTTTTTTTTTTGCATTTTTATTGTAATAGATCACTTAAATATAAATCATACTAATTATTTATAATTTAATTTTGGTGTTTAAAAAGATTCTAAAATTGAAATATGCAGAACTGAATTAATTTTAATAATTTACTTTAACTAAAAAAACCAATAAAAAAAAAGTTGTTAAAAAGATCTACTCAATTGAACATATTATAAAATTTTATTATAATTGTAAAAATCCATTGTTAATTCAGGTGAAACTGAATATCATTTATTTTTAGATTTTTGATTTATAAGCAACATGTTACAAAAAAATTTGGAATATTATAGATTAGTGGTTACACACAAATTACATTTTTGTTAAATTCGACGGCCATTTTCCCATAGAAGAAAAGGTGACGGGACAAATTTTTTTTTTTTTAAATTGTAGTATATATTGTAAGCTTTAATTTGACATATATTTAAAGGACGTTGTATTTCCGAAACATTTTCAAAGTTAGACTGAAAACGTTCTACTTTTATATGCGTATGTGTCAATTTTTATACCCCCCCCTGTATAAAGGAAAATTGTTCGATTTAAATTAAAACTATATTAAATAAAAGAAGTACATATAATGTATTTAGACAAAAAAATTTGTGTTGATACATACATTATTCAACAAGTTATAACAATTTAAAGTTGAAAATTTTAACACAAAAATAGCATTTTTTTAACTACGGCAGCTGTTTGCACATAAAAGATAATAGGCCAGTCAACAAAGGAGTAATTTTGGTAAATGGCGGAAAAAATTCTCAACCAAATTTTTTTTTTTTTTAAAGTTCACTTAAGATATGTATAATGACATACTAAAAGTCCTCTTTGATTGGAATTGGACTTGTTTTTACAGATTGCAAAAGTTCAAAAAATATGAGCTTTTTTAATTTTATCAAAAAATATTTAACTTACAAAAAAATATTTCGTACAAAAGTTATTTAGTTAATTTTAAACAAAAAAGGTATTTTTTATTTTTCCATTTAAACAAATATTTTTCGATTTACATTACATTTAATATGAGTACTAAAATTTATTTTCTATTTTTTAAATGTTATAAATGCATATGTGCGTATGTGTTAGTTTATTTATTTATAATATCATTAAAGTGTAGTGTATATTAAGATACAACCGATAGAGTAGGTAATTGATTTGACGCTATATTGTTTAAACCCAACCAAACGCTAAATTGTACATTTCCAGACAACAATTATACTATATCAATTGGCACCGGAATTTCTGGTAATGATAAAGATAATTATTATAAAGCGTATTGGCCTTTGGTCAGGTACTGGAGCTGTTAAAAATTATGGCTAAGTAGATATATATAAGTAGATGATTTTTATATAAATTTCACTCTCGATAAATGAAATTTTTATTTGCGATTAAAATAATAATTACATTTACTTTTACCTGATAAGCACATATGATTGATATATATTGTAACAAAATAATAAGTCCAATACTACTCATAAAAGTCATCGTAATTAGAATTACAAATTTTTTGATACGTGTCAAATAAGTAATTTTCTATAAAATAAAATTTCGAGCTTCATGAATCCTATTTAAAAATTTAGGATACACAAAAAACAGATAAAATAATTTGTTTACATTCAAAATTTGAAGTTCTATTTATGAAACAAAATAGGTTAACGATTTATCTTAAAATCTACCCATATAAAACATGAATTCTAAATTATATTGTCTAATGAATGTATTTTTAAAAAAAATTTGACGTCATTAATATGGTAACTTTTGTTGTTTAAATAAGAACAATAAATTATGATAAAGAAATTAGTATTTTTAATTAGATTTATTAACATGAACAAAAATATATTTAATACCCATAGGCACTAAAAAAATGTTGTATATTATAAAACCTATATTTCAATCACTAAAAGTTAATATCAAAATCCCATAACATCAACTCAAAACTACATAACATTACGTTTTGTGATTTTTTTTTTTTTTTAGAAGAAAAAAAATAATTTCCGAAATATGTAGGAGTCTAATCGTAGAGATTAATTCCGTCTATTTTAAAACATTGATATTATGTCTTTTTGAAAATGTTGAATGTTTCTAATTTCTGTTTAATACTTTTTGGTAATTTCATATTCAGAACTGCATAGTAAAAAATTTCAATGTTTAACTGATATAAATAATTAAATATCAATTTATTGTGTAATTACTTACAGTAAGTATAAATTGTTACAGTATTTATAAAAGCTGTAGTTTTAATGATTATTTGATAAATTTTTTTTTATTGCTCATTTCTTGTGATGCAAGTTTTTTATTTATAGTCCGCATTCTAAAATATATTCTTGTTCTAATAATGAAGTTTAGGACTTCATCATCCACCAAAAGATCATCTGAATTACATGCTTTTTTAGCTAACACCAGTACCTCCTTTATTAAGTCTGGAGTTTTTCTAGTATCTAATAAAAATTCAATCATAGGTATGTATGTATATATATATATTGCGCACAATGGACTAACAGGTCTGAGTGCATGGGCATTATGTCCACCACAATAATAACTAGGTATGTATACAGGGTGTTCAGTAAGTCAGGAAACGGGTTTCTATTGTTCTCATTGTTTGTAACAATGAGAACAATAGAAACCCGTTTCCTGACTTACTGAACACCCTGTATAATATTTTACATTAACTGTATTTCTATAAGTACCATTTTAATTTTTTTTAAATAGTTTCTATGATTTTTCCTAAATTTATTAATGTAGGTGATGGTTGTCATAATATTCCAATTTGTTTAGCCTCTATCCAATCATTAGGTTCATTCAAATTATCTACAAGATTCGGATATTTGTATTCAAATTTAAAAGCTATATATCCCATTAAATATGTGAAGCTGTCCTCCTCAAATAAATC
Organism: Daktulosphaira vitifoliae; assembly: GCF_025091365.1. Taxonomy (NCBI): domain Eukaryota; kingdom Metazoa; phylum Arthropoda; class Insecta; order Hemiptera; family Phylloxeridae; genus Daktulosphaira; species Daktulosphaira vitifoliae. The sequence goes on from NW_026099576.1 coordinate 20,966,958, forward strand.
TGATGGATTATATTCATTATTAGCAGCACACTAAAAAAATATAACATAAAAAGGTACTAGAAATATTGAATATATTACTTTATTTTATTTTGATAATATAAAAACATAATCTATATTTTAAGATTATATTATACTATTTCTCTCATTCACTTATTAAGTAAAAAAGTTAAAATAATTTCTATAAATAATGTTGATTGTTTTTTTTAATTCACATTAATTATTACTCATTCATTAAAAGAAAAAAAAATGTTATGCGCTATGTTTTCCAAGAATGTACCATCTTAACCTAATGTTATATATTTAATATTAATTTCTTCAATATCTTTCTAATTTATTGTTTTTAAAATGAAAAATAATTTTATGTGTCAATTATGTCTGTTTATAATCACTACACATAAAGCCGATTAGAAAAATCTTTGCTAAACAGCATCAAACAAAAAAATACTCAAATATGAGTTAAAAAGTTACAAATCTCTATTATGAGACATATAGAAGAGAAATGAATAAAATACAACAATTTCATGCAAAAAATAAGGACTGTTATTAACAAGTTAATGTGGTGTTAATTCAATGTTAGAACATGAAAAAATAAGTCTGTAAACTAGTTAATATAGCTCACGTTTAATTAACGAGGTACAAAATCCTAATTTTTCATTAAAATACAAAAGTTACAACAAAAAAAATACATAGAATCTAAAATAAGTATCCACGATTTAATTTAATATAAAATATAAATACAATGCGTTGTTTTCAAGTAATTAATATAAACTTAAAAATTATGTCTATCATATATATTATATCAGAATTATCAATTTAAAAATCGTGCGATTTTAAAATGCATTCGGCAATGGTCGTTTTTTACCGATCGTATACGAATGCATAAAAACACAAGGTGATGCACTTGCGCGTACTACGACGAAAATGCGGACTGCGATCGAGCATACTTCTTATTCATTTTACTATGCCTGTTGTAGCATTATGCAGTTTAAGTTAAGTTACGTTTGTTTTCATTTAGTTAAGTGTTTTTTTTTTTTTGTATGAATTGGTAAAACATTGTTCAAGTTTTGTTTTTAAAATACATTATTCATATTATTATTTTGAAGGCATACAGTTGTTTTCATTTTTCCTTCTTTTTTTACCTTGGCTGGTGCATTTTTGTAGTGAAACTGCAGATATTCTATTACTGTTGTAAATTGTAATTCATTTTATTCATATAGAGCATGGCTGTATGTAAGCAGTATGGAGTATTATATTTATGGATTATTCGGTTCGATAATGGTAGGTTCAGTTGTTCGTATTTAATTATTTAGTTGTATTCATTGGGCTGGGTAAGCTTATTTTATGTTAACAAAAAATATTTTTCTTTTGGCAATTTTAAATTGATTAAAAACCTTTTTTGTTGATTATTAGTTGTCCCTATTTTTAGCCGTGCGGCGGAATTCTATTTCCCATTTTTATTTTGGATTTTTTTAGAACAGCCCAAACGGTAACAAAATATTACATACTATGTAACGTTTACCATCTCGCTTTTTCAATGGAATAACAACGCAAATGCAAATTATTCACATAAAAACAAAACATATAGGCTTGACATAAATTAAACTGAATTTTTCATTTGTTATTTCTAGTTTATTCCTTCCTAGATATCATTTTTTTTTAAAATAATTTACGGATAATAATTTGTTGTTAATTATGAATAAATTGTCTGTCAAAAAATTTCATCAGAGTCAAAAATATACTTTTAATATTCAATTTTTGGTACTAATTTTGAATCAGCAATTATATGTTTTCCATCAACAATAATTTTTTATATTATTGTTAATTAGTTAAAAACTATAGGATATAATTATAAGGAAAATAGTTCTAAATATATCAATTGTATCATTTATTAAAACAACAAGTGTTACGTTGAAATGATTTATTACGATTAAAAAATTATTCAAAACAAAAAACAATTGTTTTTAAATTATTACTGATTTTGATTTTTAATATATTAAAAATAATCAGTGAAAACATCGATTATAACCTATTTTCTTGATTCTTTAAAGTTGATTTTTCGAAAATTTTTAGTAAAAAAGTTGAATGTGTTACCATGACTTTTAGCTCAACTTGCAAGTTTAAAATTTATATCATTAAATAAAAAATTTTATGAGAATTAAAAAATGGTACTGTTCAGTATAATATGCAGTCAAAAAATTTTATTATTATTATTTACAGTAAATTTATTAGAAAAGATCAATATTTTTTTGTATTTATCGTAATACATCTCTTAAATAGAAATCATAGTAACAATTTCTAAGTAACTTTTGATGTTTAAAAAGAATATACAATTGAAATATTCAGAACTTAATTAATTTTCAGGATTTACCTTAACTGAAACAAGTAATCAAAATATTGTTTATGTACTTAATTTAGTGTATTATAAACATTTATTTTAATTGTAAAAATCCATTGTTTAATCAGAAAAAACCCAAAGTCATTTTTTTAGAAATGATTTATATAGTAAGATGTTACCAAAATATGTGGAATATTATAGACTGGTAGTAACAAACACAAATAAAGTTAAAAAATTAATAAATTACAAAGTACAATTATTTAATTTTGTAGTTGAAACCTATTATCATATCAAACTTAATTCGGCAGTAAATACTTTAAAAACATTAGAAATTAATGATTTTAATTATCATTATGGAGAATGTCTAAGTATCTTTTTATATGATAAAGTGAGAGCTGAGAAAATAAATGAGAGCCACAAAAAATAATTTGTTATATCATTTGCGTAGTTTAAGAGAACTATAGCAAATTACAAAAAATACTAGGGTAATAGTTAATCAAAATATTAATTTCAGAAGTGTTTTTTTAATTGTACATGTGAAATCTAAAATAAATAATAAACAATAATAAAACAATAATATTTATAAAATTTACTTTTTAATTTTTGATACTTAGCCATTACTATACAATAAAAGCTAAGTAGATAAATCTTCAGTAAATTCAAGTTTATCGTCTAACTTTATGTTTTGACAGTCTGAAACTTTTCTAAAGCCCAGATTTTTATAACAAGATATGTAAACATCTTCACAAAAATTGTCAAAATAATTACATGCATTATGAATCATTTGCATATGATATTCAAGATTTTGATTCTTTGATGTATTTATTGAATTTTTTAATGTAGATACAATATTCTTAAATTCTTTAATTTTTTTTAATTTTCTATAATAAGGTTTGTTTATATAACAACGGGTATACATTAGTTTCTTTTCTCTATGTAAGTATAAATAAAATTCTTGAAGAAAATTTTCAAATGTTTTTAGAAAACTTTCAACCATTACAAATTTTTCGTTATCGTTTTTATCAATAAAATTATTTTGAGAAAACTTATTGATCATAAATGAATTGATAATATACTCAATACACTTTGATATGATCTTTAAACTCGATTTAGAGCTAAAATTAACACTCCATATTGATGATTTATTTAGAATAATTAAAGCTTCATACAATCCTTGCAGCATTTTTTGAGATTTGTTAAATGAATTAAACAATTGAATCAAACAATTGTGATAGTAGGTAGATGCATCTTTAATGCATAAATAAAAAATAGCAGATAATAATGTATAATAATTTTTAATTACTTCTCCATATCTACATCTTAGTAGTTGTGACACATGTTCTTTTTTTATTTGAAAATTTATTTCACTAATTGGGTCTTTTATTATATGATCTACGTCGAATAGTTTACTACAATAAATTATACTTATGTGGTTCATTGATTCCCACCCAGACTCCTGAAGAAGAATCGTAAGAGCTTCAATTCCATCATTTTGATTTATTGTTTTATCTTTTGGAGGTATACATCTATGTCAAAAATCATATATTTTGATTATTACGTAATTATATAGATACTTTAAAATTAATTATTATAAATTGTATAGTTTTACTTTCATTCAGATTAATTACACAATAATGATAAAAATATAGAATTATTATTTTATATTTATTTGATATGTTAATATATTAAAAAATAAACTAAACTAACTATACTATAGTTATTTAAAAAAATTCTATACTTAGTATAGAAGTTTTATGATTTGATAAATTAAAAAAATAACAATATTTTAAGAATATTTCTTTCTTAAATTTCTATGAATTAATTTTTGGATAAGTAGCAAACATAAGCTTATGTGTAAAATTTATTACGCACAAAAATAGTGATTTATTTATATGAATCCACATCAAAACATCTTAATAAATAGAAATAATACCAAAATAATGTTGTTGTGCAATCTTACTAAAAAACCAAATTAGTTTTTTCCAATAAAAAAAACTATATTTTATTTCGTAACGATATTATTTCTTTTTTTTAAATTTTTAAAGACCTGTTGAATATTTATTATAATACGTTTTACAAATTGATTGCCAAAAAATAATTGTATACTTTCAAAAAACATATTTGTAATCAAATATATTAGAAAATACATTTAAATATATGAATTCTTACTTCAATGATGTGGGGTTAAGAAATCGTTCAAAGACTAGATTTTTGTACCAAATTTCTATAGTTTCGTTGTAAAACTTATTAAGTGTACTACTTGTTGAATATAAAATATCAAAGTTATTTTCATTATGCCATTCCGCTATATTAATTGTTGTCCAATTCGTTATTATAAAAGTGTTGTTGACATTATAATTATGAGAAATATTATTTACTCTGTTAGATGCATCTGTATAAAATTTAATAAAATTCTCAAATTTTATTTCAGATTCTTGATTTGGTGATTTATTGAGATCAAAAGACCTGGTCTCTAAACTTATTTCTAAGACAAATTGATATATAAAGTCGATTTCGTCAATTATAGGATGTAACACCATGTTTTCAAAAAACAAAAATCTTATATCTATATAGCTTATAAACTTCATGGCATTGTGTAAATTTTCGAACATTGTCTTGGATTGTTTCACTTGTTCTTCGAGTACTATTACACAATGAATAAAATTTTCCGATAAGTTTCTTTCATGAAATTGCTGACATTTACACATAATAATAGCTATATAATCAAGGAATTTTTTTAGTATTATAGTGTATTTGTAATTGAGAACACTTATTGTATATTGATAATTACACATTAATTCCCTATACTTGTTTGGCTCGAAAGCTTTCTCTATATCAGTAGTATTATTTAAATTTGATGTTTGATTTATCTTTTCACTAATTTTAATTCGTAAACCAACGTGAGTCACAAATCTTTCAATGTAAAGTTTATACTTCTTATGATAACTTCTGCAATATATTCCTTGATCTGGTCTCAACGCCATAACGACAATAGTTACTAAAATAAACGAATAAAATTCCATCATAAAAAAATATTAATATTAATATTAATACTTTAATCAAACTAGTTTTTTAATTTTTGGGAAGGTTAACAATGATCATGTGCATATGTCTTCATTATTATTTTATATAATTTATTTTTAGTAAAATGTATAAATAATATAAATTGTTTTCTTACATTGGTAAAAATATATTTCTATTTAATAAAGCAAGTTTTTTTATTATTTTTCAAATAATTTTTTATAGGATTTGTTAAATATTTTCGCTTTGAAATTCTGTGTCTATAATATCAAAATTGCTTACAAGAACTTTTTGTGCTATATTATATTATTTTATATAGTGATCTAATTATTACTTTTAAAAAAGTTTAATTTAAGTGATATTTAAAAGTTTTATTTAAATTAAATACGAAGTCATAGTTCTATTTTTAATACTTTTACTCGATCAAAATGAAATGCGGTTTTTTAATTACAAAACATTTCGAGTATTCTATAAATATTACTATGTAAATATATAATATACCTTTTTATGTAAATATAAATTTCAAATCAAATATGTGTTATATTGTAAAAAAAATATAAGTTACGAATAGCTAAGTTTAACTTATTTAATTTTAAATGTACATGTATTCTATTGAAAAAACAGTAGTATAATATACCTCCTGTGATTTTTAAAACATATATTTTGAACAACTTCAGGTAAGAGTAATTTTACTACACTAATCAAATAATAAATAGAAATCAAAGAACTTGTATTAATTATATCATTACGAATGGTGCTATTATCATTCTTTGATATTATCACCTCTCCTATTAACTTCTTTCTTTTGATTGATACAAATTTAATATTGTAACCCTTACGGATAATTTATAAAAAATTATAAAGTTGTTTAATTATAAAGTTTTTTTTTTACTTATGAATGAATTTATTGGTCTACAAGGTGTAATAGATATTTAACACTTATAATTTTATTTTATTTATATTTTTATAGTGATGACTTTTCTAATAAATCACATTATCATGGGAGATGATAGATATAAAACACCAATATACGTATGAAACATTAACTCAAATTAGTACAATAATAGATTGCGCGTGTGTCTCTTCAAGTTTAATTAAGTAGTCAACGAGAAGCATTTTTCAATTAAAATCTAAAACATAAATTTTCCCCCTCAAAAAACAGGCCTATAAAAGAGCAATTTTTATCTCATTTGCCACCTTATTTTTTCTAAAAATTTGGTCATAAAGCATCTCTGCAACAGAATGTTTCGCGATTGTGCTCTCTTGGCCTTAGAAACTTTTTCACACTTGATGTTTTTCATCTAACTCTCTTATAAGTAATGTAATAAAAACAATAATAACTTAACCATTTTATATTATTTATTTTTAATTTAAAATGTTTACAAATTATTAAGACAAATAATTTTATATTTTGTGAAATGTTTCAATTAAGAATTTTTTAATTCTTCAATTGGAGTGTCTTATTAGTGCACTTATTGAATGCATTTCGAAAATCTACCTTAAAATATCTAGCGGTTAAAACTGTCGTAAAACAATAGTTTGTGACGTTTCACTAAGGAGATCGTAGAATGCATTTTAAATTTGAATAGATACGTGTTTGATTGATTGCACAATTTACTGATGGTTTGTTGAAATCATTATTCTAGCATATCTAACGCTTGAAATTATTGGTAAAACAATAGTTTGTGACGAGTCACTAGGGATTGATTCTCATGATCTATCTGGTTCTATACATTTTCATTTTAAAATATAAAGAAACACTCATATATTCAGATACCAGGCGTAGAAAGGAGTTACAGTGGAGTAATATTTCAAGTTTAATAATTTTTATAATCTTATAAAATAAATAAGTAGATTAAAGTCAGCGCTCTTTTTATACAATAAACGATCAAGCTAGCTGAACACAATGTAAAAAATTATATTTTTAAGTATGACATAAAAATTAAAAATAGACTTAAGATAAATCAAGAATAATTTTTATCGAGGGAATAATAGAATTGCTAAAGGTAGATAATTAAAAAAAAAAAAAAGGGATATTATTAATAGATGTTTTATCACCATTCTAATCTAATAGTATGTATTTAACGTAAATGTCTTAATTTGTATTTAACATCCATATAAAAAAATAATTCAGCTATTAAGGCTTGGTGCCCAACAATTGGACAGTTGCATTTTACGTAAACACACATTGTTTCCTATTTATACAGAGTGTTCAGTATAACCAATAAATATTAAGAGTCGTAAAATCCTGCCCCATAAGCATTGCACATTTCATTGTAGAATTAATATTATTCAGGTATGGTCATCCGAATGTAATTTTCCTTCAATTTACATTTTATGACAAACCATGTATGGTCGTTGTATCTTAACAAAGAATTCTTGATTATATAACGTATAGTTTTATTTTCACCTTGTAGAAAAACGAACTTCAACAATCCGTTAACCATAATATTCATATTCTATTTATTTATCCTTCCTCTTTTTTTTATGACAGTCATATTTCTCAAACACAACTGCCCTTTGTTAGTTCGACGCAGTAGCTCCGGGCTACAGACGAGTAGAATTGTCACATCAGCATCTCCCTCTATGCTAATTAATATGTATTACGAATTAAACAAAAAGAAATAAAACGTGTGTAATATAAGTGGTAAGAACATAGTAATAAATGTTTTTACAATTTAAAAATTAACCGATTTTAAAAATCGTATTTTTGGGGGGAAATTTTGCCCATTTACGGAGAACAAGGGTAAAATTTTCAATTATTGAAGGTAATGACTTCAACTAGATACGATTATTGATTTTTTGACGTATCGTTGAAAGAAATCGGTCTATTGAGAGCTGAGAAATAGTAGTGACAGGCACAAAAAAAAAATTAAAATATAAACACATCATGATAAAACTAATACCTTCCAGCTTCGCATCAAAACTAAAAATAGTTATAAAAATATTTTCGAACAAACTAAATGAATAAAAGCATTAGTGACATTGTTGGATACACAACGGTCGAATGTGCTGTCGAGAAATTTTATTGTGATTATTTATATCATCGTTGTGCTACACCGAGTTGTTGTCCTCTCTGTGTATGTCTTTATTGTCGCTGCCGTTGGGTCTATATATTTTTTAAGATACAATACCGATCATAGTATATTGTATACGTCGGTGAGATTCTTGCGTTCGACTTCAATTGATCTTTCAATATTCAACATTATCATCAGCCGTTTTAATTAGCCGATAATGCTTGTTCATCTTCTTTCTAAGATTTACTCACATTTATAATTTATTATTTGTTTATATCAGCGTCATTGTGGCATTAATATTAAGTGTCCCTCCTATCCACATTAGTGTATATAAGATTTTATGTTTCATGTATAATACATTTAATTGTTATAATTATATATTGTGAAATTTATCCTACATTCATTAATACAGTCCGCTCACCTTATTCTTTTACCTCGACATTGCCTGACTTAAGAAAAAATAAAACCACGAACGTTAATGAACCCACGTGAATACCATCGGACGCTACGTTCATTCGGACATTAAAGTTTTTTATTTTAGCTTCGATACGACGCTGAGAAGGCATTTTTTAATATGATATATTTTTATTTATTTATTATTATTATTTTTTTTGTGTCTATTACCACTCAATCTCATCTTTCAATACCTTCTCAGCTTCGCATCGAAGCTACAAAACTTAATAATTAATAAATCAAAAAATATATAAAATTAAATAATACCAAAAATAATTTTTTTCTTAATATAATTATTATTTTAACTTATGTTGTAATAAAATAATATTTATAAGTTTTGTATATTCTATATTATCTTCGAAACAAGGTTGCCGAATCCGCAGTGCCGAAAAGTTCCATTATCAATTTTTAGTGGTTGCTCATTAAGTATTTATATAAGTATAATAAAGCATTTGATGATGATAAATCCTCAAAAATTTATTATCGTAACACAATTTGATTTTTTGAATTCAAATTTGAATTCATTTTCAACGCTTTTAATGTGTTAATGTATTATATTTTCGTTTAAATAAATATGCACGTATTATATTTTTCAGTTTTTTATTTTAATTTTATTAAACATAAGAACAAATAATGGGAAGTTAATATCAATAAACGTTATATTTTTATAACTTGGTGAAATATTTTAAATATAATGTTGTAGTAAGTGTGGACGTAAAGACTGTCACAAATACAGCGGATTTACAAAAAATAATAATAGGGTGATAGTAATCCAAAATATTAATTTAAGCAATATTCTTTAAATTATACATGTGAAATCTATTAATTAAAAATTAACAATAATAAAATAATGAATTTTTCAAATCTACTTTTTAAATTCATATCGTTTATACATAGCCTTTACGATTTAGTGAAGCCTAAGTCTATAAATTTTGCATATATCTCTTAAGTTTACCATCAATATCATTGTTCATACAGTGTAAAATTTTTCCGAAACCCAGATTTTCATAACAAGATTTGTAAACATCTTCACAAAAATTGTCAAAATAATCACGAGCATCAAAAGCAATTTGAAATTCCTCACCGTAAATTGAACCATTTAATTGATTATTTGATGATTTTTTTACATTTTTAAAATCTTCTATAAAAGCATCTTCATTTTTAAAAGTATTAATTTCACACCGGGTATGATATTGACCTAGATCGGTGCTTAACTTTTTACTAAAAATCCTAAAATGTTCACTAAAAATTTGTAAAAGATTATTAACCTTTCTGATTTCTTTTTCTTCACTTGAAACTATTAAGCGATCATTATAAAATGTATTGTTTTTCAATAAACGGCGAAAATCTGAAACCCATTCTAAAACGTTCTGTAAACTCGATAAGGAGCTTAAATTAACACTCCATATTGATGATCTATTTAAACTAATTAATGCATCATACAATCCTTTAAGCATTCTTTGGGAGTTGCTTAATGAGTTAAAAAATAATATCAAACAATTGTGATAATATTGCTTTGCATGTGTGTTGCATACATTCATTGTAGCATTTATTAATGTACGATAATTTTTCATTATTTCTGTAAATCGACATCTTAATAATTGTGATACATGCTCTTTTTTTATACGAAAATTTATGTTACTAACTTCGTCTTTTATTACATAATCTACGCTGAAATATTTTTCATAATATTTAAATTTTAAATGATTCATCTCTGTCCAGCCAGATTGTACACGCATAATGTTAAGAGCGGCAATTCCATCATTTTGTTTTGTTTCAGGATCTATTGGAGGTATAAATCTATATTGAAAAAAGTATATTTTGATTATTACACAATTTCATAGATGATATAAATTTAATTATTATTAATGAAACATTATTTAATTTTTATTCAGATGAATTATGTAAAAATGTTTAAAAATGTAGAATTTATATTTAAAATTAATATTTATATGTTAAAGTATTGATAAATTTAAAAAATAATAGTATTTTAAAAGTATTTCTTTCGTACATTTTTACGAGCTAATTAATACTTTTGGGTAAATAGTGTGCATAACCTTACGTTTAACATTTATTACGCACAAAAATAGGTATTTATTTATAGGAACACACATTAAAAACACGTCAATAAATAGAAAAAAATACCAAAATAATGGTGTTGCACAATCTTACTAAAATGTAATTTTTTTCCAATAAATCAACTATTTAAAAAGATATAAAATATTGATTTGCTATACCAATATTTTAATATGTTTGTTGATTTTGTAACGATATTATTTCTTAATTTTTAAATTTTTAAACATCCGTTGAATATTTACTTTATAAAACGTTTCACAAATTGTTATAGTAATAATATACTGAAGCTTTAATTGTACATTTTTTTTATTATCTTAAAACATATTGAGCTATTTAATATAAAATATAAAATAAGAAAATAAATTTCAATATATGAATTCTTACTTGGCTAATATGGGGTTAAGAAATTGTTCAAAGCCTAGATTTTTGTACCAAAATTCTATAGTTCCATTGTATAACAGATTAAGATTATTCTTTATTGAATTTACAACTTCATGGATAGTTTTAGTATTTTTATCCACAATACTCATTTTAAATAATTCAGCTATTAGAGAAGTGTCCATTGTACTTTTATTATTTTCAACAAATTTGTTTATTAATACTATTGCTTCTGTATAAAAATGTTTTAATTTATTAAATTTAATTTCAGATGTATGAGCTAATTTGTGATCTGGATTTGGTAATTCGTTAAGATCAAATTCAGGATTTGGTGATTCGTTAAGATCAAAAGACCTAGTCTCTAAACTTATTTCTAAGACAAATTGATATATAAAGTCAATTTCATCAATTATAGGATGCGGCACAGAGCCTCCAGTAAATAAAAACCTTATATCTATGTAACTGATAAACTTCATAACACTGTGGAGACTTACAATCATAGTCTTGGATTTTATCAATTCTTTTTCAAGTAATTTTACACAGCCAATAAAATTTAACGGTGATTCTTTATTCTCGAATTTCTGACATAAGCTGATAATGATACCAAAGCCATCGAGGAATTTTTTTAGAATATCAGTGTATTTGAAATTGAGTACACTTATTGTATAACGATATCTATTAGTGAATTCTTGCAAGCCCGTCTTTGGCAGGAGAGCTTCCACTATACCAGTATAATTATTTGAATCTTGTCTTCTATACAATAGAATTTGAGAACAAATGTGATTCACCACTTCTTCGATATATAAGGCATATTTCATATGATAATTATTTCTGCAATGAACTCCTTCATCTGGTTTCAATACGAAAACAACAATGGATATTAAAATAATCAAATAAAATTTCATTGTAAAAAAATACTAATATGAAAAACTACTCGTTTAATATTTAATAGTACAATTACAACCTGATAGTTTAATAATGAACAAGTGCAAATGTCTTCATTATTTTTATATCATTTTTTCTTTAATAAAAATATGTATAAAGAATATAAATTGTTTTCTTACATTGGTAAAAATATATTTCCATCAAATAAAGCAGGTTTTTTCAAATAATTTTTTATAGGATGTATAAAATATATTGTCACCCACAATATGTTGATAAAATTCCTCTTTGAAATTCTGTGTTTATAACATCAAAATTGCTTATAAGAACTTTTTATGCTATATTATATTATTTTATATAATGAGACCTGATTAATACTTTCAAAAATAATTTAATTTGAATAATATTTAAAAGATTTATTTAAATTAAAAACAAAATTATAGTTTCATTTTCAATATTTTAATTTGATCAAAATGAAATGCGGGTTTTCAATTTCGAACAAATTTTGAGCATCCTGTAATTATTATTATTTGTTTTAGGTGTTAATTTACGAATTTCAATATATACATAAACGATTGAAATACTTGTATGTAAATATGTATTTCAGTTTGAATATGTGTCATATTGTAAAAAAAATATATGGTTGGAATAACTAAGTTTAACTTATTTAATTTTATTAAAAAATTTAAGAGATAGAAAATCAAATAAAAGAATTATAAATTATCGAAACCTTGAAATATGATTACATGACGTGTTAATGCCATAGAATAACAATGTAATAGAATACATTGTGTTCTATTGAAAATAATTAAAATTTTAATGTCATAAATGCTTTTATTTGTTTAATTTGTTCGAAAATCTTTTTAAAACTTATTTTTATTTTAAATATGTTTGTTGTGTGTATAGTGTAGCGGTTTAATTTATCTACTAATTAAAAAATGTATGAATATCCAAATTTAAATATATTATTTTAAGAAATGAAATAAAATCAAAACAAATAAACTAAAAAACCAAAAAAATAAAAAACTTAGTGTAATAAATATATCCAAATCATGAAATACGTTTACATATATCCTACGAACAAATAAAATATTTTAACATCATTTAGACTTTTATTTGTTCAGTTTGTCTAAAGATCTTTTAATAACTATTTTTTATTTTAAATGTCATTGTAGCGTATAAGGTAAAAAAACCCAGCACAGGAGGGTCGCGGCATAGTAGTGACGTGGCATAGTTGGATCAAGTATAATGATATTTGACAGTGATTAAAATCACTATCAAAAAAAAAAACGTTTTGATGCAAATCTTTAGATAGTGTTTAATTTTAAAAAAATTGGTGGATTATTCCAAAAGCTACGTGATCTGCTAGTTCCTTATTAATATTCAGATTAAGATAAAGTATGTCGAATAAAAAAGGGATTATTAAAAAATATTATTTCTCATAAAAAAATTGTGTTGATCCATACACTTTTCAATAAGTTATAGCATTATAAAGTTAAAAATGTAAAAAATAAAATCAAGAATTTCCACACATAAATAGCATTTAGTGGCCATTTTCACCGTGAAGATAAAATTAAGTCCGAAATTTTTTTTTTCCATAATAAAGTATACTACATTATCTTTAATTTAAGATATATATAAAAGTGTCAGCTTTCCAGAACATTTTCAAAAGTCAAGTTAAAAAGTTGTCATTTTAAATCCCCCCCTGTGAGCAGGTAAAGGGTCAGATTTATAAAAAAAATATACCAAATGATAGGTAAAGACATCATGCAAATATAAAAAAAAATTTTATTTATTCATACATTTTTCAAAAAGTTATAGCATTATAAAATTAAAAATATATAAAAGAATTTTTTTACATAAATCTAATTTTTTTCTATTAACTGATGTCTGTTTTCATCGTGAAGACAAAATAAAGTCCGAAAGTGCTGGTAAAGACATCGTGCATCTATAAAAAAAAATTATATTGATATGTTCATTTTTGAAAAAATTACGGCAGTTTTTAGTAAAAAAAATTGAAAAAATTGAAAAAATTGAAAAAATTAGCGAATTTTAAATTTGTAATTTTTTTAGAGGTTTCCCCCATTTACGGGGAACGACGGAAATTTTTTCAATTTTTGAGGGTATTGTTTTTGACTAGATACGATTTGTGATCTTTTGACGTATCGTTGAAAGATATCCGTTCGGTGAGAGCTGAGAAAAAGAGGTAACAGTCACAAAAAAAAAAACACATCATAGTAAAACTAATACCTTCTCAGCTTCGCATCGAAGCTAAAAATTTATGCTTTAATTTAATATTTTTATGTGTAAATAGCCCTTTTTTACTAATTAGTAAATTTGTCAAAATTTAAAGGCGATAAAAAAAATATAATCACGTAATTGAAATGCACCCGAAAATTTGGTTCTCAAAAAGGATGAGAAACATTAAAACTATTGAGCTATTCTATAGTTATAGAATCGATTTGAATAGTTGTAAAAACTATTCGGTTGCATAAAAAATTTGGAATAGATATTCCATAGTTTGTAATATTTTTAAAAATGACCATTATAAGTGGTTATAAACTATAATAATCTTATTCCAAGAATTATATTTCACTAAAAAAATAAAATATTTTTCCAAACAAAAATACAATTAATGGCTTAAATCAATATTTTAAATAAACCTCATTAATAATATTTTTAGTCGGCAATTGAAACTATAATGAAATATTGGTTCAAGTTGAGGTAAAGTACTAAAAAATAAAAAAAATGTTTTATTACTTTTAAACTAGTTAAAAACTCTGGTTTTTATATTTTATATAAAAAAATTATACTATCATCTAAAAAAAAAGTAAAATACATATTTTATCCGTGAATTATATTTAGAAATAGAAAAATCCCAAAATATTTCTGTAGTACCCTAAAAAACCCAACACAGGAAGACAAAACTGCTCTACATTAAAAATTAATTTTCTGCTATCATCCCTTATAAACTAAACTTTCGACTTTCAAATGGAAACCCAAAATTTTTGTTTATACTAAAAAACCCCAGCAGAGGGATGACGCGATATAAGTATAGTTGATATCTGACAGTGATTCACATGACTATCAAAAAACACTTCGATAAATATGTTAAATTTTTTGTTGAATGCATTTTGAAGTCAAATAATATGGTCCGGTAATTTTTCTTTTTTTCATCATAAAATATTGTTAATAAGCTTCAATTTTATATAGGTTTGATGAATGCAGATGTCCTAGAACATTTCAACATTTGAAAATATGTATTCTTTTTTTTTAATTGCAATTTTTTTTACTTTGACAGCCAATTAGCAGAACGATTATGGAGTGGGTTATTTTTTTATATTGTAGTACATTTCAAAATCTTTAATTTTGTATTGATTAAAAGCTGTCAGATATATTATCGTGATTTTGAGATATTTTTTTAAATTATTAAAACTGAGAGTTTATCAAATTTTCGGTGACAACTATTAAGTTCAACTATATTAAAACCGGATTCTTTTTATGCAAAATCTAACAAAATTGGTTCAGTGAGAGCTTAGAATTTTCATAGACAAACACAAAAATAGTGCACAATATCACAAAAACAATAATTTCACCGCTTCACATCGAAATTAAAATTAGGAAATTTTCATTTAGTCATCAAAATAGTTTACCTACGATTATAATAAAGCAATGAAGCAATATTTCTCGGGTTAAGCTGGGATGAGTATGGGTTGGGATACAAAATACAACAAAGTAACCCATTTTAATTAAAATAAAAATAAAACTTCATAGACACAAATTTAATAATCTCGCAAAATACTGCAATGTAATATTAATTATTTTTTTTTAATATTATATAGTTTTCTTTTTAATCTAACCGAAAATTTATGTTTTTAAATTATAACCTGTAATATCAGCTTGTTTAACGGCTTTATATCTACAACAAATATCGGTTTATTAGATGTTGGAAAAAATTTATATCAACTAACCCCTATTCTACTAATGAGTACTCGACTCATTTATTTTACACATTGTTTAAATATAAGTGGAGAGATAATTTTCAATATTCATTAATATTGCATCATGAGATTTTCTCTTGTACCCTAAGCAATTTATCAAACAAATAAATTTGTAGAGATAACAATATCATTGTGTAAATACTTACCTCGAATATATTTTGTAAGAAGTATGATTTTCATAAATATAATGTAATCTTATTTAACTATTATGGTATAATTCAAAATTAGGAGAGATTGGGCAAGTTAACACCCTTAAACTTAAATTAAATATTTTAAGGAAGTATTCATGAAATTTTAAATTTGACAGAAAAACTATTTGATATATTAAGAGTTCTTTATGAATTAGATAAAAATAAAAATATCAAATTCGTCATCTTGCTCCAGGCGTGGTGCAAGTTTACATTATTTAGGTTAAGCTTAAAAAAAACATTTTATTTGATCTACAAAGAAATTAAAAATATAGTATAAAAATATTTAATCGGGAAATCGATCTGATAACTTTATAAGGTATGTTTCTTGATAATTATTTTTTATTTTTTCAGGAATCGAGCTAGTTTAAGTAATTATAACAAATTATTGTATCAATATAAATTTTGTATTTTAATAACTTTCCCCACTTTCTTTATATTCAAAATTCTTATACTCCCTTAATTTAAATAAGAATTAATATTTTAAATATTTTATTTGTCATATTTTTCTTTAGCTATTGCAATAAAAAAAATGTTGATTTATTTATTTAAATTCACTTTAAACATAACAATAACAATATCAATTTTTCAGAAATAGTTTAAATTTAAAAAAACCCATGTGTTTATTTAAATTATTTTTAAAGGATTTATCATTATTTGGCCAATACATTTAATAATATTTCTATAAAAAGTTCGCAAACATAATTACGTTTTATTGAAATCCAAAATTATTACCTCAAATCCGAGCGTCAAACTGTCTCACTCTCTTCTAAACAAAAAAGATTTACATATAAAAATAGACTCAACTAAAATACCATTTTTTGGAGATTGTGATGTATCCACTTTGAATTAATATACTTTTATTAATCAAGAAATACGAAACATAGTTTTTAGAGTAAATTAAAAGGTCAACATCAGCAAAATTTAATAACTCTGTTATATTTAAAATATTTTTCTTATTAAAAAAATTTCAGGATCACTTTTCAATTTTTAAGGATAATGTATGTCTTCAACAAGATATAATTTGGGATCATTTTCAAAAAACACTTCATTTAAAAAAGAATGATTATTTTCTTTATTACTACCAATTAAAATTTCGTATAAATTCGGTTATTAAAAAAAAAATATTACAATTATAAGTGTAGCGAAAATTCTGAATTTTTCATTTTTGACAACTGCAGAATTTCGAGATTATGTTCTAAATAACTAAACTTGAGAATTTTTGTTTTTAATTTTCGAAAAAATGTCTTTAACTAGATCAAACTCATGGTCTTTTGACGTATTAGTGAAAAAAATCGGTCCAGTAAGCACTGTGAATTTTTATTGACTGACACAAAATAATCATATCATGATAAATGCAATACACTTTTAGCTTTGCATTAAAGCTAACAGCATTTAAGAGGAATTTTAATGAACAAAAAAAATGACCATCTATATTTATAAATTTGGAAAAAAATTACTTTAATTAAATGTTAGAAAATTAAGAATTTTAATATGTAAGAATTTTTAAAATAAAATGTTTAACAAAAATAAGACTTAAAACTATTATATGTATAAATATATCGTTTCCTCTGTTGCTAAATAATGTAACTAGATTTTTCGTACTTTATCAAGATGTACAAAATAATAATCTATTTTGATATGGATAAAAAGAGTTTTTTTAAATATTCTTTATTCTAAAACCACTCAGAACGTGTACCAACATTCAAAGTATAAATTAACTGAAAAATATTTCGAAATTTCGAATGATGTGCTTAAGTTACGAATACCCGACATTATCTTATATAATACACACATAAAGTATTAGTAATTTATTTATTTATAAGAATTATAGATTTTTCTCGTGAAAAATGACAACTTACAAAAATAATCAATTAAATATATTTATAATTATTGGAAAAAAAGGGATATACGTTGCAAATAGATCTCCATGTAAATATATTCCCACTTAATAAATACTTATTGCTCATGTAACTCAGTTCATTGCTGTACAACACTCTGAAAACCAATAGACAATGTTGAATAATGTCTTTTATTGTTACATACAAATAAGTATACCGTCACAGACGTGACGTGTTTTAAATTGCTTTTGTTCTTACATGCCAATTTTGTTTACATAACAATAGACACTTTTTTTTTTCCCGAAGAAAATGTAGAAGATTCATATTAATATGTATGTAAAAACAAATATATTTCAAAACAAGAATGATATCCCGGGGTTCTACATAAAAATTAACAGTTAACTTTTTAATTAGAAATTATTTCTAATTACGCTAAAATTATTGAACTGAACATAGACCAATCATCATTTCAGGATGCTCAATTAAAGGATTTTACGATAAGAGTTTACGGTCCTACAATGAGGTTTCTCAAAAGATTTAAACTAAGAACTTCTAAATTACAAAGAGAGATAAATAACCACCGTCGGGTCAAGATTCATCAACGACATTTAATTTAACAACTATTTACAGTGCTAGGGTAAATACAAATATTCTCAATTTATAAAGTCTATAAAGTCCTAAAAATTTTTTGTTAGTATGGAAATTATTTCAATTTATTCCCGTACATCTTTTAATTTTTAATGATAAAATTAAAAGATTAGTTAGTCATAAAATTTAAACATAAAATAGGTTAAAATTATTCATTAAATAATCTAATTTTACGTCATCGACTTCATTATACATAAAATGAATTATTTTCACTAAAATGATTTTGTTGTTTATTGCAATGAAATATTTAATACAGTAAATGAAATCATATATATTTATATATACAAAATAATCAAAATTTGGTAAGACGAATATTTTTTTTAAAAAATTTAGAGAATTTTAAACTTATGTAAAGAGAATAAATTTTACGTTCAAAGAACTTTATTATAATATGTAGTAAAACATTTTTTTCATCCCCTCAGGGATAAAAATCCTTTACTATAACATAATAACATTTTAATAACTATATATCAAAATTTTTCATTACATTTTATGTGTAATACGATGTAATGAGTTATTAACACATTTAAACAGTTAAAAAAATTTTTACGCTAAGATAGTACAAAATAAAATCAATGTAATCCTCTTGTTTTAAATAAAAAATTTGTTTTAAAGTGTATATTACCTACATTTTAGCTATATAAGTTTAAGGTTAAAATAAATATTTTCGAATAAAAAAAAGAGAAGTGATTCTCTTTCATCACTTTCTTAATACGCCAATGCAAAGTTCACTAATTTTTTAAAAACACTTTCAAATAAGTTTTTGTACGACAAATTATTAAAATTTTGCAATTTTTACACAAAAAATTTAGTTTTTTCTTTAACTTTAATGTACGTTTTCACCACATAGATAAGTCCAGAAATCAAATTTTTTTTCTCAAAAATTAATTACATAAGCTTTAATTAAAGATATATATAAAAGTTTTAATACATCCGGAATGTTTTAAAGTTAAGTTGAAAAAGTTCTCATTTTTTAAGTATGTTTAAAGCTTTGGTCCCTTTTGTATATAGGGAAATGATCCGATTAAAAAAAAACATGACAATAATGACAACTTTTCACAAAAAATTAACCATTTGAACTTAACTTTTGAATATGTGACGGAAATATTGATAATTTTATTTATATATTAAATTAAAGATTATGTAATGTGCTTTAATATAAACGAAAAAAAATTTGTTTTTAGCTTCGATGCGAAGCTGAGAAGGTATTGGTTTTAATATGATATGTTTTCTTTTTTCTTTTTTTTTTTTGTGTCAGTCGCCACTTTTTCTTAGCTCTCACCGAACGGATTTCTTTCAACGATACGTCAAAGATCACAAATCGTATCTAATCGAAAACAATACCCTCAAAAATTTTAAAAATTTCCCTCGTTCCCCGTAAATGAGGGAAACCTCCAAAAAAATTACAAATTTAAAATTCGCTAATTTTCGAAATTTTTTTAATTTTTTTTACTAAAAACTGCCGTAATTTTTTCAAAAATGAACATAGCAATATAATTTTTTTTTTTTTTATAGATGCTTGATGTCTTTACTTATCATTTGGTATATTTTTTTTGTAAATCTGACACTTAACCTGCCCACAGGGGGGGATTTAAAATGACAACTTTTTCACAAAAAATTAACTTTTTCAACTTAACTTTTGAAAATGTTCCGGAAGGTCTGACACTTTTATATATATCTTAAATTAAAGCTAATGTAATGTACTTTAATTTGAAAAAAAAAAATTTGACCTCTGGACTTGTCTTCATGGTGAAAACGGCTACCGAATGCTATTTTTGTGTGAAAATTCTCGAGTTTATAATTTACATTTCTAACTTTATTATGTTATAACTTTTTGAAAAATGTATGGATCAATACAATTTTTTCATGAGAAGTAGTATTTATATACATCTTTCATTGGATATACNATGAGAAATAATATTTTTTAATAATCTCTTTTTCATTTGACATACTATATCTTAATCAGGATATTAATAAGGAACTAGCAGATCATGTAGCTTTTGGAATAATTCACCAATTTTTTAAAATTAAACACTATCTAAAGATTTGCATCGAAGCGTTTATTTTTGATAGTGATTTTAATCACTGTCAGATATCATTATACTTGATCCAACTATGCCACGTCATCACTGTGCCGCGACCCCCCTGTGCTGGGTTTTTTATTATGAATTGATCTAGTGGACCTTTTAATTTTAAATTTAAATTTATATTTTTTTCTATAACAAATGATCATAAATATAATATAGTTAAAGATATTAGATAATTATTCTCTATACAAACAATTAATATCATTCATTTCTAACATTATTAAAGAACTCTTTGTCGAAATAGGTTTGATATGATAATAGGTTTCAACTACAAAATTAAATAATTGTACTTTGTAATTTATCAGTTTTTTAACTGTATTTGTGTGTGTTACTACTAGTATGTATTACTCCAGATTTTTTGATAACATCTTACAATATAAATAACTTCTAAAAAAATTATATTGGGTTTCATCTGATTAAACAATGGATTTTTACAATTAAAATCAATTTTTATTATATATTCAATTGAGTAGATTTTATTAACATCATTTTGTTTGGTTTTTTTAGTTAAAGTAAATCAGTAAAATAAATTGTACTATTATTATTATAATTAATTTAAAAAAATCAACTTTAAAGAACCAAGAAAATGTGTTAAAATTTATATTTTGCACTAATTATTTTTAATGTATTAAAAATCAAAATAATTAATAATTTGAAAAAAAAAATTTTTTTTGTTTTAAATATTTTTTTATACTTAAATACTCATTTTAAGAATTTGTAATAATATTAAAACTTAAAAGTCATAGATAAAGTCTAATTTCATTTGATTTAGATAAGCATATTTTTGATTCCGATGTAGGTTTCTTGTAGACCAATTTATTTATGACCTACTTCACTCCAATTGTTTATTTCACAAAATCTCTCGATGAAGCTATTATATATAAACAGAATTGGCACTGATAAAAATTTACATGGTCAATATAGGGAAGTAATTAGAGTCAGTCCACCATTTTTATGTAGGTAAATCAGTGTGACCACTATTTAAATGTGACTAAAACTGTATATACCTTTTTCAAAATGTAAAGTAACAATTTTAATTATGGTATTTGTTTTATATTTTTGAACGTGCACAACACTACATAAATATTTAAGTTTTAATATATTTAAATAATATAATAATAGGATAATTCAAATTAATAAAACAAAAACACCAAAAATAATGATTCGTGTTCAATTGAATTATACATTTTTTAAATATTTCATACAAAAATTTCTAAAATGTTTCATTAATTATTTTATAAAATACATCATAGTAAAATTAATACCTTCTCAGCTTTGCATCAAAACTAAAAACAAAAAAGAATCAATTAACATAATAATGAAGTTTCAAAATCAACATACACATTCATCGCATAAATTATACAATAATTATCAATTAATAAATTAAAGTATAATAAAAGCTTTTTCTAAAACATGTAAATGTATTTTATTAATGTTTTAGTATATCAAATTTCTTATGTTTTCTCGGTTTTGATAAAATATTTTTGTTTAAAAATTTTAAAGAACTAAATATTCTCAGTCTTATTAAAAGGTTTTTTAAAAACTCATAATCAAATTTTGGACATTGGTGCTTAAAGGGAATATTACTTATTAAATTTCTTATTTCTTTTCCTACATTATTGTTTACAGCAATTATTGGAAATAAGTGGATAAATTTACATTATGGCAAGCCTTAATATATGTAAAAAATAAATTTATCTGACTAATTTTGAGATGTAGAATAACTAATACATATACCGCAATTATGTTTTTCGAGTTATGGAGATTGCCACGAACTGATAATGCTTCGACATTCATATACTCTGACACTGTAAAAAAATCCTCCGAATACATTTACTCCGACAACAATTACTACTAATACATGGTTACAATAATTTGGATTTTACTACGACGATGAATACTCCGAATAAGACTATTAATTGATTGCTCCGAATGAAATTTGCTCCGAATATTGATTATTTGCGAAAACGATTAAAAATTATAAAATTTCGGATTAAATAAGTATCGTAGCAATACATTATCTGATGGAAAAATATAACCCTTATCACTAATTAATAAATATTAATTAATACAATAAAATAGCGTTATAATTAATTACTGTCTATTAACGAATAATTATTACAATAAAGGTCCTCGAAATGTATCCGACTTTTGATAAAATAGGTACATAAAGGTAAGGAAGGGGGCTTTGAACTAGAACAACCCCAGTTATATAACTGGTGTGAGCCCTTAAATTTTTTTTTTTTTTTGAGGGGAAAAAAGAGCGATTCCAATCTTCGGACGTAAAATATTTTTTGCCTCTCCTTATTAGTGCCTATTATTATAACATTTAATTAGTTTAGTTAAAAAATATAGAGGTACGTGTCACTGATGATAGGATTCGTCATTAAACTAGCTATTATTATTATTAACGCTACAATATTATTATTCGTCTATATTTAAACGAATAGTTTTTCACTTCTATTTTAAATATTAGAAAAAACCTGTGTACACAATAAAAGACAATTAATTTTGTGCGTTTGAGAAGCGATAAAGATTTCCACATTAAAATCTAGACTAGATATAATTTAAAAATAAATTAATAAAATATTTTTACTAACTAATAGTAGTAATGATACACAAGTTACAGCATAAAATAAATTAAATGGACTAGACATCTTTGTTACTTTATTAATAACAAAAAAAAAAAAATGTATCAAATGTTAGTTTACAAGTGATGAGTAGATATTTTTAAGGGGAATAACAATTATTTAATATTATATAATGTTTAACTACTGATAAATAAAATATCAAAGAATAACACTTGTGAAAAATAATGGAGTGCAATGTTAAAAATATGTGAAGTCTAATTTTGTAACAATTTCATTGTAATTATTATTAAAAAAAGAAAAGGTTATTCAGATATTTTTTTCAAGGAAATTTGAAACTGATTTTAATAAATGTATATTAGATTTTAAAGAAAAAGAACTTTAAATAAATAATTTTTTACTCCTTAATATTTTTACCTTTTCTTTGAGTACCACTAGAGATTATAATGGTTTTACTAATAATTTAACATTGATTATAAAACTCATGTCACAAAATGAAAATTGTTTAACAATGAGTTAATATATTTTTACTTTTAGACGACACACAGAATTTTTAAATAAGAAAAAATTAATTCTACTTATATATAACCAAAACTTACTCATTCTTAGCATAACTTATATTAGAACTTGTAGCAAAATTACACAGTTTAATATTATTTTTATTTTTTTATATAAAAGTTAAAGATTATTTTAGTAATTATTTTTCAATTAAAATTGCCGAAAGAAAAATTAATCATAATCCACTGAGTCAACACAAACCTATTGGAAGAAACTTCCAGAAAGTCAAGACTAAAAATGTGTATTCAAAAATTACTGCATTGAAGTTAGATATACTATGTTGTTTTTACACTTAGATATCCTAATGCAGCACAGAAAAAAATGTAGTCATCCCCAAGAATCATGAGACATACATGGAAGAAATTTCTTTCTTAACCTTAAGGTCCTATTGCACTACATCCAAAATTATTGAATAGACCTCAAGGGTTCTCAGTTTATGGGTTCTGCATCCGAACAAATAATAAGATATTATTTGTCGTGATATGCTTAATACTTTGCATTACGCATCTCACAATTATCAATGAAAAATGTATAATCTGTATTTTAAATAACTTGTAAACAAACATATAATTTATCTGTCATAACAAATACAATGTTCAACACAATTTCTTATTATTTACATATATGTCAAGTAATCTATTGTTAACTATGCTATCAATATAATTATCATGTAATGTATACTTTAAAACAATAAAATATAATCATAAATAACACAAACGGCAATATCCCTGAATATGGGAGTACCTTTTTAGTACTATAAAAAGCACTAATATCCATTGAAAAGCCAGCTCCAGAACTCCAGCTCAAGCTAGTTCGTTCTTACGAACTACTCTTGCTCCTACATTTTTGATCACGGCCCCGTGCTGCCGTTTGAGTTATTTTATTGTGTATACCTTATTTGTGTTTAAAATTTATTTTAGTCTATAAAGACATTATTACCATAAATAAATAATATTGAGTAAAAATTGGCATTTCTGGTAAATACTTCATTTATCTTCTTGAATATTATAGAATACGAAGGTAAGTCAATTTATATCATCCCATTTATTTAGAGTTAATAATCTGAGTAAGGAACGATAAAGTAATAGATCTATAATTCCTTTTAGCATCAAGAGTAATTTTGTTAGTCGGATTACCGCCCTGTGCCTAAAAATAGTTTAAAAACCTAATGTGTATCTGATTATATTAATAGACACTTCAACTGGATATTCGAGGGTCGTTACCGCCCCGTTACCTCAGTGTCCTATTAAAGGTGTTTACAAATTTATTAGCTCATATTCCTCAATAAAGACGACATACATTTATTTCTTCATATCCACTTGTTTTTATTGTTCTAAACCCTCGAACCATACGTCCCCGATAGAACCACAACATCAGGTTCTCACTTTATACAAAAACCCAAGACATCATTATTTTTATTATTATCATTATTTTTATTTTTGAATTATAATATATTTTAACTCTCCCGAAGACACTTATCCATATTATCAAATTAAACATAAAACACCCAATTTTATATTGTACAAATACTAACAATTTTATGTTTATATTAGTCATTATTTTTTAATAATACACACTTAGGAATTAGTCACTAATAAAATTGCACATTACAATTTTTACAGCACATATTTGTTATAGAAAAATTAGTTTTCAAATGGATCTCTTAGATGTTAAAAAATAAGTTACGGTTAGATAAAATTTTATGGATTAACTGAAAAACAGTTAACAGTTTTTTGATTTGATGAAAATATTTTGTAATTATTGGATAATTAAGAAATAAAATTCTCAAAGATAAATATATATTCTAACAATAGAAAAAACTTTTTCAAAAATGTACATTTATATTAAAAACTTAATTTTATGTTACTTAATGAATGACTATTATCATTCGAGTATTAATAACATTTGTCAAATGTGAGAAATTGTATCAGAAAATAATAAGCAATATGTATATAATTGTATAATAACTATAGTAGCAAATAAATGCTAATTTAATAGAACATTTTAATTTTAATTTTACAATATTATTAATAATAATATAATTAATTTAATAATGTAGCGTTTCTGTAGCCACGTGATCCTGACGTTGCAACATATACGATCGATGTGCCCTATTACTAATAATACAATCAAAATATAATATAACTTTCGATGCATAATCAAACTATCGATAATGTCGAAGTTTTTGCAGTCTCATTTTTTTAATTTAATGTCGGAGTAAAATCCGTCGTAATTTTAGTAACCTATGGTATCAGATGGTTGGAGTACCAGATGTTCGTAACAATTACTACTTTATCAAATGTCAAAGTATGTAAATGTCGGAGCATTATCAGTTCGTGGCAAAGGTGTTTTCCCATGTTTTTCTAGTGATTTCTTAACTAGATAGCCACATACATAAGTAAGGTATTATTATGGTTTTATCATAAAAATTAATGTTCACACTTACCTCTTATTATCCTGATAAGACAAATATTCTTATACGATGAATCAAGCACTTGATGTCATCATTAGCAATATGTATGTATAAATTTCCGTGTACACACTTAAAACTACAAATATCAATGCCTAAAATAGCATCAGGCCTAGATAAAAAAGAATAGACCATAATTAAATAAATAATTTTTATAATTTTCATAAACATTAGTAATAATATTTTAATGTCATCAAAATAATGAATATGTTACTAATGATTGGAAAACTGAAGAACATAATGCAGTTATAAAAACAATTAAACAATTTTATGATAAAAATACATCAGACAAAGTCAATAATTATAATCAGAATATTGATAACTTAAAATTTTTTAAATCATATAAAAAGGGAGGAAATATTTATAGCGAAAATAATTGTGGATTTTTTACAATTATAAACACACTTAATGATGGGAAAATTGAAAAAGTAACTTCTAATTTTGAAATAATACAATTTTTACAATTATCTAATTTACCTAATTATTGGTTTAGTGATGATGAATTAGCAGCTATTGCAAACCATTATAATCATGATATATACATTTTTAATGGTACACATAAAACTTGAATCATTTATGGTTTAGGCAATCGTCCATTTATAGTCATACAATGTAGATAAAAACACACACTGGATTCCAGGTACACAATCGCACAAACCATCAAGAGATATTCTTTTAAAAACAATAAATTTTACAGATTTTGAATCAATAGTCAATTAAAAAATATATAATTCTAAACACAAACAAAAAAAGAGTCCGATAATATTGACAATAATAATGAAATTTATAATTTAATTATTAACGAAAACAATTTGTGAATAAAAACAAAAGATAATGAAAATTCTAATAACACAATTTTAAACACCAACACACACACACACACACACATGAAAGTAAGCCAAACATTGTACACATAGAAGATAACACAATATAATAATTCACAGTTAAATATTTTTCTGGAATTAAAACAGCCAATAAACAAAGTGTAATTGAAAATTTTTTTTCCGTTTTTAAGTAAATCTAATATTTTAACACAGAATGTAAAGTTAAACAAACAAATAGATGAATGTATTAGACCAAATACATTAATTAATTTTATATCACCAGCATTAATTAAAATCAAAAAACTGTATTCAAATTCCTTAGTTATTCCAGACAAAAATTCAAATAAGAAAATTGAAAAAAATCAGATGTCAATCCAAAATAAAATAAATCTATTAAAGGCAATTGTAAGTTTTTACAGGTATATGCGAAACCATCAAGTCGTTTTCAACTATATTCGACTTATTTTTATAATATTAGTAATACTATGAAAATAATACTAGACATTAATACTATAAGTTTTCAAAAAACATTTAATAAACCTATACTTTCTAATTTTAACTTAGATTCCTATAAGAAAAATATTCCACATTTTTTTCTTAATTTTAAAAGAAACATTTTATATCATTAAAGTATATTTTATATTTCTTTAAATTAATATTATTGGTCTTTTAAAAACCGTATAAGATCTTCTGTTAAATATATCATGAAAATGAATTACATAAAAAAAAAAAAAAAATGTTTACATCAATATATTTATAATTTCATTATTTTTAAGTCAAATAAATATTACACATTATATTATTGCTATGTAATTTATTCATAATTTATAACTGATTATAAATTTACAAATCATATGAAAGCAAAAATTATTTAATGGTGTGATGAACTGGATGTTCTAAGTCCAAGTTCGATCACGTGGATAAGTGTTGTCAGGAAGAGTCAAAATAATAACAATTATAATGTGACATTTACTGTTTGAACACTAACCACCGAGAAGAGTGTCAAGTTTCCTTTAATATTTACACTAAACATTAAATATTAATACTATAATGCTTTCTACAATTAAAGTATTTGGCAGTATAATCTTACTTTCTAGTAATTACAATTTTACATAAAAATTCATAATTGGTTCATAAAAGAAATAACTTTGTAAAAAAATTACAATTTTAAAACAAGTTTCAACTATTTCAAATCATTATAAAATACAAAAGATCAATGTGAATTATGAAATTCATACTAGTAATTGTGGTTAAAATAATTAGTTAAACGACGAATTAGCTTCACCTGATGAAGACTTTGAAATTCAAATTAAAAGTAAAAACCAATGTATCAAGTGCTCATACAATATCAGCAGTGGCGGCTCGTGGTTTGAAATAGTTATAATACATTTGTCGTGTACGAACATTGAAGTTGTTTCCCTTAGTATTTGCGGGTACGTATGCACCACGAGCAGTGTTTGGACGCCGACAGCGTCGTCCGAACAATATGCAAAAACGCATGTCATAAGCGTTGGGTTGCAATTGTGTGCGTGCGGTTCAGCTGCAATCTTATACACGGTTTTTTGACAACCGGCAGCGTCGTCCATACGGTAAAATTTTATTATGTAATAGAACAAAGCTTTTCTGGGAACATTACTTAGCATATTACTGTAAATAATTATATTATTATACAAGGGTTGCCATAATTGTATAAACGCTATTATTATTTTCATTTCTTATTTCTACTGCGACTTTCAAAATAATAATATGTGTATTATGTTTTATTTTATTATATTTAATTTGAAAATTTTTTTCACCTAAGACTAGTGGTCTTATATTTAAAGTAGTATGCTCACCACCAGCGCCCACGAACCACAAACATAATAAAATAAAGGAAAAGGGTCAATCCATGCCAAATTATCCAGAAGTGGTTGAATGACCACCTCATTTTTTCTTAAAAACCTTTTTCTTTATTTTATTATGTTTTGAGTTACAATAAGGGTAATAGTTATTGAAAAGTAATAAATTCAGACGCTTTTTGTTCTTCTAGAATTTTTTTCTTTGTAATTTAAATGTATTGATATTTGGTTCTGTAAAGGATAATTTTAAAAGTGCTATTCAATGTGGAGTTCTATGAATTTTCTTTGTTTTTGGAATTCACATTTTTATTTGGTTAGATTGTAACATTTTTTTGAAGCCAAGAATGTCAAAATCAAAGAAATGTTGACAATACAAATAGATTTCTTTAATTAGTTTTTCTTTATATATACTGATATTAAGTAATGGTTCGTGGGCGCTGGTGGTGGGGATGCTACTTTAAATATAAGACCACTAGTCTTAGGTGAAAAAAATGATAACATACTAAGATGACTTTTAGTATATCATTATACATATCTTAACTCGACTTTAAAAAAAAAAAATTGGTTGGGAATTTTTTCTGCTATTCACCAAAATTACTCCTTTGTTGACTATCCTACTAAGTGCTGGATACAAACATTTTTTCAGCTCAGACAATTATTGTATTGTTAAATCAGTCACTCACCATGCCACTTCCGCATCCTCATTACATAAGCATTCAATGTATTAAAATTATTGCAACTAATGATTACTTGTCCTAAAATTGTTATAACTTTTAATATTTTATTGTAACAAAAGATAATAAATTTTATATTATATATGTTATATTCATACTACACACATCACATAATAGCTTACAATCATCATAAAAATATATTTCAAATTAATATCAATAAAATAATTAAATCACTAATGACATAGTTAAATTTAACAAATTGACAGAATTCAATTATTAAAAAAATTCGTTCATAATAAATCACTGGTAAAATATTTAAAGTTATAAATAAATATACTATTTATAATACAATAAAAATAAAAAATTGGTTATTCAATGTTACACATTTTGTTAAAATCACAATTATTCAGTTTCTCTTGATAAATTTTTTTAAATGTATCATAAGAACAAAGATCTGATTCACACCCTGGTATTCTTATAATTTTTTCTTGATGCAATGTCAATATTTTCATATCATTATAGCATCTAAAAAAAATTAATTTTTAAATAATATTAATATAAAATAATTGTGCAACTTACTTGAATAAAACAAAAATTAAATTTGATCCAAATGCATCAATTTTTGAAGTTCTCCATTGTCGATTTTCCATTTCCCAAAAGTTATCATGTCTTAAATTATCATTATCTTTGTACAAACCTAAAACTCCAAGCATTTTCAAAACTGTTCCAGAGTGAGTGAAATAGAAAATTCCATTATGACTATCTAATTTATCATCACTACATAGAAAAATCAAAATAGTATTACATTGTTATTAAACACTTTAACAATGTTGATCAATTTTTTCAGTAAGATAAATCAGTTTAAAAAAAATGTATCTTAATTAAATATTAAATAAATAATATATTATTAAAACAATAACATACTCAAAATGTTCAACAACATTTTTTAATAAAACACATGCTTGTTTATAAGTCAATTCATATTTATCCCCATCAATCAAATAATGTTTCAAATCTTCACTGTACTCAAAAACCTAAAATAATTTTAAAAATTAAATTAAAAAGACATTCTGAAAATCACACAATTTATAAGTTAATTATTAAATAAAATATATATTACCTTAAAGTCAAGTTCACTAAAAATTGAACACCATGGTGAAACTTTGATCTTTTCCCAAGCAGTTTCAAAAGCACAATATGAGTAAATATTTTTAGCCTCTTCTAAAGTTTAGAAACAGAAATTAAGAATTGATCAAAAAACTCAATTTTTAACTCAAATGAATAAAAAAAATGTTTACTAAAGGATAGTGTGTAATTAAGTCCAAGTCTTTTTGACAAATCAGAAAGTGTTGTATTAACAATGTCACTCAATGTGAATTTTGTATACTCCAGAATTGCACTTGGGGATTTTTTTACATTCTGCCTCCATTTTTGACATACTTTGTAAAACTAAATTAAAAAAGTTAAAATTAAGTAAAATTTCATAATAAATATTGAGTTATACATTGAAAAATACTTTAAATAAAAGCAACCAGCCCACAAAAAATTGTGTTATTAAAAAAAAAAATCATTATAATGAAATGTATTTTTAATTTACTTTTTAAATAATATTATATTAATATATATTTTTAATCTAAAATATAGTTTTTTTCAATATTTCGATAATACTTTTAAGTAGCATAAATATTTTAGGAAAATTGGAAAAACAAAGTAAGATTTTATTTCATCATGAAATAAATACCAGACAGTTGATATTCAAGTCTGTACAGAAGGTGACGAGAGTTCTTTTAATTGTATTATGTTAAATCAGAAAATGTTAATATTAAACAGGTAAAATAATTTATAATTTAATTATTTTGCTAGTTTAGCATAAAAAGAAATTGAATTAAATGAAAAAATTGAAATGCAGAGTGGAACAGTTTAAAATTAAATAAAATAGAAACTTTTAGTAAGATATTAAAATAAAATATTAAAAATTAAAAAGAAAATACAAATAATACCTCATTTTTTTTTATTAATGTCAGAAACAAAACTCAAATTTTATGTTATTATCATGGTCTTTTGAGATATTTTAATTAAAAATATTTATAAGTTCAATAAATAAAAAACAATGAAAAATAAAATTAATATTTGCTTAGCAATTGTATTCAACAAGAGGAACCTTACAATTTTATTAGTTGAAGGATTTCAGTTAAATAAATTGTAATATTCATTGATAGGTAAAAAAGCACCATTAAAATGTAAATATAAAAATAAATGATGTTGAAATTAAAAAAAATAATTTACTCTTAGTAGAGGATCTTTATCAAGAGGTTTTGTAAAAACAACTTTTTTTACTTCAATCCGACCAAACAGACCTGTAGCAAATTGTTTGGCACTTTCGTCAGTTCTTTGAGTATCAGTATACCTAAACTAAATAAAAACATAAGAATTTTCTTATTATTTACAATTTACAAATTAATAAAGTTCGATTATACCAAAAAATTAGTATTTTGATAAGGTTGGTCAAGAAGTGTTGGTAATCGTAACTGTAATCGTTCAGCAAATTCAAAAAGTTCATCCTGTCCTTCTGAAGTTAACCTTTTTTGGCTATCCAGTTCTTTATGAGAAGTCCATAATTTAATTCCTTCAAAACTACATAGTTCCCCTAAAATAGTTCCTAGATTAGTTAAAATGTATATTGATGTTTTAAATTAATTTTTTAATTACCTTTACTCAAATTGTTTAAAATATCTTCTTGAATTTTAGGTAATCTATCTCGAACAAATTTATCTAATTCATTACCTGGAGTTCTTGTACCATGTCTTTGAACTAACCAAATTTTCCATGGTTTACAGCCTAAAAAAATGGTAAAATTTATCAACTATATAAAATATATATAAAAAATATATATACCTTCATACTCTATTGATGAAGTATTGTAATTTGCTATGTATCTGTAAGGAGTTTTTGAAGAAAAATGCTGAAAAAAGTTAGTATGTAAATCATGGCACGTATTCACGGATTTTAAAAAAATTATGAAAGTGCAAAAAAGTTTAGATAGCTGAAAAAATGATTTCATATTGATTTATTTTTAAATTATCAATATATAGTGATAAATTTAGGAACAGACATAATTTTGTTTGACAATCATGTTCGATAATGTTACCAAGAAGCTACTAAGTAAAATAGTGACATAAAATTAATTATTCATTATGTCACAAACTGTTTTTTTGTTCTTTTAGATAACGCAAACATGAAATTGTTTACACATTAATCGCAATATTGCAAAATATTATATGAAGAACTCTATTATCTCAAGTCTTTGCTTAATACAGCGCCATCTACTTATATAACTTTTTAACTATGACTTATGCAACATTAATCTACACAAGATAAAAATTATATGAACAACTATAAATCAAAAAAGCGATGTATTTATAATCAACCCATTTTAATATTAATAGTATACAAAGCAAAATTATATTCTATTTCGTAGAACTTTAAATAATTATGTTAAGTTAAAGGATATTAATACAGTTGTATACGTTGTCGAACTATTGTAGTTATAACAATGCCAATAATAACGTAACATAAATAGATACTACATGTCTTACTGATTTTGTAAAACATTTTAAACAAAAAAAAAACAAAGAATAAAATGTTTCCATAAAATTTTTCATTGAATTCAATACATTTATTGTTTGTCTATAAAATATATTACCGAAATCCTTAATCCTAGACCTAATATTTAAAAAATATTCGTTCATCTTTTTATTTATCTATCATAAAGACATGTACATTAAAGCTTAGTGGTTAGTGGCAGTAATCTTAAGAAATTATTATTGATCAATATTAAAAATAAAACGAATGCAGTATAGTTCCAATACGATTTTACAGTTTTTTTTTATTAATTTATTCTTTTACGTTTACGAGTATACAAAAGTGAAATGTTGGTTAAGAATGGTTAAAAACTTGTAGTACATTAGTTTGTATATAGCGTTGAAACAGCATGACATTTTTGTCAACATTGTTCTATTTTGTACTGGATATCAAATCTCACACAAGATTTTAATATTCTCCTCGTTGTACATTTTGTCTACAATTTTTAAGGTGTAAGTACCCACGAGAGCTCATTAAAGTTCAACATTTCGAAAATTTCCAAAATATTGTGCATTTTTTTCATACTTTAAAAAAATTTTGGATCACCTACGCCTACAGGCTCTGCTTACCAACTCAAGTCCATATCTATCAAAAATTAATTTTTAACATTTTGAGAAGTAACTATTCCATACTAGATATATGTTTTTATGGTTTTACTTGAAATATATAGAAATTATTATATAGACAATTTTTAATCTAAACCGACAAAAAAATGTATAATTTAATTATTTTGCTAGTTTAGCATCAAAAAAAATTGAATTAAATGAAAAATTGAAATAGCTCTTTTACATGTATTGTTATCTACCGATTCCATATGCAATTTTCAAAGGATTTCCGATAGTTTTTCGCCACATTTAACTTAAAATTGGATCAGAAATCATTGCTTTCACGTAAGTCACTCATTTTCGTCAAAAGACGTCAAAAAAATCTACTATCATAGAACAACTAAACGTATTATCTGTTCCACTCTTTATATTTGAATTCTTTTTATCTTATTTACATTGATAACTTTATCATTATCACATGTACGTTATTTATAATTTTAAATAATAATTATATAAAATTATTATTTTTTTAAATTTGTAAGAATTATTGTTGTGAATGCGAATTAGTCAAAGAAAATATTTTTGAAGGATTATTATTTTTGAGATTTTTATGAGTTGTGAATTCCTCGATAAGTGCCCATAAATCATGAACACAAATTTATTAAGTTTAATAAAACTTATCTTAATTTCTCAATTACAAATAACATGATTATGCTCTCAAAGGAAATCGTATTTTCGAGGTAAATTGTTTGAAATTTGTGTTACTCTTTATTTTAAGATTTATATTTAGTTTTATTATCTTAGACCTTGTTTTAACATTTTTTATAAAACTTATATTATTATAAATTGTTTAAAAGTGCTATAAAAATGAATTAATTTTAATCATTAAAATGTACATAGGCGTAATTAGTGTTTTAAAAACTTGTAGATGCTTAAGTTCCAAAGACCAAAAAATATTTTCTAACTTTGCTAAAAATGATGTATTTAACCTATTTTTATTTATTAATAAATATGTTATAATATATATTGTATAATATACATACATTTTTTTCCTACCACTGAAAATTTGAACTTCAACCGTGAAATAATGTATTTATGTTTAATTGTTGAAACCAAATTGTATTACTATGTTTTAAACAAAATACATACACTAAATCTAGGCATTGTACACTCAAAATATTAAAAAACAAGATTTCAAAAAAAATAGTAATTATTTTTATGATAATATGAGAAATTATATTATTTATCCTTAAAAAATGTTAAAAGAATGGTTAAAACTGCTACAGGGTGCTAAAATTATCCCAAAGGATGCTAAGGATAGAGCCAAAGGATCCCTTAATTGTATCTATTAAAATGTGTTACATTTATATAGTACTTGCAATTATTATTATTTGTTGTGAATAATTGGTTGTTATAGTAACAGACTTATTATTTTACTTGTGACTGTTTTTCTAATTCAATATAAGTTAAAAAACTTTACAGATTAATGTCTTAAGTAAAATATATTTAATAGTTTTCCATTTAATTAATGAAATATTTGTTTTATGCTTTTTATTTTTTTCCATACTTTTTTTACTGATACATGTTGTCATATTCCATACGACTAACAAATTCTATTGAATTTATTCTTATCTTGGGTTCTTTTACTGAGTTAATACTCTAATCACGTAAATATTTGTAGAAACTTACATAGAATATATGTTATATTTTTCAATGAGATAAATGATGACTTGTATATTATTAAACTATAATTCATTAAATAAAATGTTTTTATTACTAAATAAAAATCTATGTATTAAAAATAAACAAAGATTTTTTAATATCTATTTAACTATATTCTATCAAATTTAAATTGAACAGATCAAAATAAATGATAATTTAATAAAATAATACCATAAGTAATATATAAATATTAAAATATGCTTTGTTTTAACTAACAAGCATTTTCAAACCTGATTTCCAAAAAAAATATTTATGTAAAAATATTGAATTTTAGATTTTATTGTTTCATAATATAAACATTAATTATTTATATATTTTTTAGGATCAATATCAGAAATCAATGAAATTCAAATTTTTTTCAGAATTATAATGAAAAAACATAATCAAAAAATATGTTCTATTTTAGTAGAGTAATCAGAATCAGGCTGTATTTATTTCTTGTTAAATTGTAGATTTTACAATATATAATAGCTATATGACTTAAATTTTATTTATTTAATTAAATATATATATTTATACACTATTATGGATTTAGAAATTATTCAGTATTTTCTTAGAAATAAGTTTTACTACAGTGCCCAGCATGCTACATCTAAAGCTATAGAGAGTAACAATAAGAATGCATCTTTCAAACTATACTTAGGACTTTCTTTAATACTTCAAAATAAGCTTTCTGTAGGATTATCAACACTGGAATCAACTGTAAATGATATTGATGTTGGTTTGGCGACTTTACTTTGTATGATACATGCACATAAGAAGTTTGAAGTAATATTAGTTTATTTTACTCAAATAATTATAACAATTATTTATAAATTCATCAATAAACTTTAATGATATTTTAAAACCGAAAATAAAGTTTTGTTTGTTTTTCTACATATTTGAATTACTTTAATAGATAACTGACACTAGTGCAATTGAAAATTTAGAATCTGCTGCTAAGAATTTTAATATCACTGAAAATGTATTATATCATGCTGCAAACGTTCTTATTCTTTGTGAACGCCTGGAAGAAGCAAAATGTTATGTTGAACGTATTTTAATGGATTTTCCCAGTTCTGTTAATGGTTATTTAGTTAAAGGATGGTTAGAATTAAAATGCTACCATAATAAAAGCTCGAGAAGTTGCTTTAGAGCTGTTTTATCCCAAGTAAATTAATTTATATAATTGTATTTTTTTATTGTTCACTTTATAACACATGAAAAGGCTATAACAATACTTTTATACAGGGTATTCAGTAAGTCAGGAAACAGGTCAATTTTTACAAACAATGAGAATAATAGCAACCTGTTTCGTTGCTTACTGAACATTCTATATATATTTTTAGGTATGCTTCTTTTATCATATTAGACTAAAAACTTGTAATCTTGTATGAAATGGTTAAGTGCTGACATTCTTTTAATTTTTTTTTTTGCAGTTGATTAAAATCT
The DNA here is from genome assembly GCF_025091365.1 of Daktulosphaira vitifoliae. Classification (NCBI taxonomy): domain Eukaryota; kingdom Metazoa; phylum Arthropoda; class Insecta; order Hemiptera; family Phylloxeridae; genus Daktulosphaira; species Daktulosphaira vitifoliae. The sequence continues at coordinate 21,004,177 of NW_026099576.1, forward strand.
TTTCTTATATAAAACTTATAACTTTACTTAATTATGTATAAATGCCCAAAGTTATGTAGTCTTCTAATAACTCGATTAATTGTTACATTAATGAGTTTAATTTCATTTTTTGTCTGATGAGTTTAGTTGTAGTTTCATGTTATCTACTGCTTGCTTGATTGCTTGTTAAATACATGTTTGAGTGTTATTTAACTTTAATATTTTAAAGCTTTTTTGTATACTTGTATGATAAATAATACTACAATTCCCTAAGCTTAATTACTAAGTATTTTATTACAATATGTCTTCATATATCACAAGATATTTTTGTCTCATACAACCTATTCAAAAATAATTTGTGATTAAAAATTAATATCATTTATTTATTTAAAAATTTAATTGAAAAATTATTTACAATATTTTTTAGAAAAGTGATTCAATTGAAGCTTATTTAGGAGAAGTAGCAACAGTAGACACAAATGATGCAATTTACATGTTAAATCAATTAATTGTCAAATTTCCAAACTTTTTACCACCGTTTATTGAAAAACTTAGGTTGTATTTAGGTTTACAAGATTGGGTGCAAGTACTTGAAACTACAGATCGTATTTTAACAATTGAACCAGACTCTTCAATAGCTCTTATGGTTAGTAATGAAAAATAACAATATTTAGAAGTAATACATGAATAATAAGTTTTTTGGTAAAAAATATACTAACATGCTTAATATTGTTTGACTGTTAATATTACTTCTTAATTCAGTAATTATTATTAAGTCATCTGAGCTATTCCTTATACATGAAAATAAACTAGGAAAATTATTTTTTTTAATTTTGTTTTTATCTAAAATTGATAGGAAAGTTAAGGTATAAATATAATTTTAAAATTTCAATACATTTTTGTTCATAAAAAATAAAAATGAAACTCGTTTAGATAAAATTAATTTTCTTATAAAATATTTAATAATTTGTATGAATTTTATAAAATTAATTTTAATTTTAATTTCAACAATTGATTATTGGCATAGGTAAGGTACTGTGTTCAAACATTTTTTTTTTTGAAGAAGAAGAAGAAGAAGAATTTGTTAAGACATATCCTATTGACTGTGTAAAAATAAAACACATTTTTGTTTAGAATTGAAATTTATATAAAACAAAAAGATGCTTGTCAAAAACTTTTTTGCATTAAATTAATAGATATTTCTTTCTTCTGTAAAGTTCAGTTTTAGTGACTTAGTATATTTTCTTTGATAATGCCTCAATTTTTTGAACTACAAAATTTTAGTTTTAAATAATTTTGTAAAAAAATATTTAATTATTTATATTATCATAAATATAATTATTGTTCAATGAAGTTTCCTATATTTTAATAAATCTTTTTATACAAATTTTTTTGGCCTTCATTCAGAATTTTTCAAGCTATCAGCACCTAAAATTAATTTTTTATGTATTATTAATTTATATATTAATTAACTTAACTCAAGTATTAATGAAATATTTAGGTCAATATTTTGAATAATATTGTAGTCAATGGAAAATATGACGAGCTACCTGATCAATTTTTTGAAATAGTAGAAAAATCTGAACCATGTGCTCATATATTTATGTACTGGTCTTCAGCATTGGTTCGTGTCTGTGGCCAACATAAAGGAATTATCAATGAATGCATACGTGCTACAAAAATAGCTATTAGTATGGATTCAAATATAAATTATAAATTAGAATTAGCTTATCAAATACTATTATCTGGACATTATGAGGAAGCCATTGAGTATTATAGCGAACTTACAAGTAATGGAGAACCTGTACCTAAAGCTCTTGAAGGAATTGTTTTATGTCACATTGCATTGAATGAGATAACCTCACAAGTAATATCAATTACACCTTTTTAATTTTAGGTATTTCTTAAAATATTAAATTACTGTAAGTTTTTTATATTATTTAGGTGAAAGATAAAATAAAAATTTTAAATGAAATTCAAGGTAGTCAAAAAAGTAGTGAGTTAATATTTATGAATGCCTTGTGTACTAATGATGTCAATGATAAAGAAGAGTTAATAAAACTAGCCATCAACAAATTATTTGACTTTGTCGAAAATCTTTCTTTTGGTCCTGAATATTTAACCAAGCTGAATCCAGATCTGATATTGTTTTTTTTAAAACACCTAAAAGATAATAGTTTTATAGAAAAAATGTTGAATAAACTATTAATGTTGTGTCCAGGTTTAATTAATTGTTGGATATTACTAGCAAGTATTCAAAGTATAAAAGAAGCATACCATTCTTTAAAAAAACTTTTGGAATTGGATTCTACCAATACTGATGCACATCTCATGATAGCTAAACTCATGATTCAAGAAGTAAAATTTTGTGGCATTACACTTTTTAACTAATTTTTATTTTTAACTTATTTTTGAACTAGAAAGATTTTACTAATGCCTCCAAAAGTTTAGATCTGGGTCTCAGTTACAATTTATCTATTAGTGAATTACCATTATATCATATGTTGAATGGATTAGTTCACAAGCATTATGAAAGACACGAAGAATGCATTAATTCCTTTGAAACTGCACTAAAATATTCATTAAGTAAATAATATGATATAATTTACTTAAAACATTACACAGATCAATATAATTTATATTTATCTGTGTACTTTTCAGTTATTATTTTTATATAACCTTGTAAATTATCATTTATTGTCCAATTGTAGTTGAACATAAACTAAACCAACAAGATTTAGCTACATTGTTTATTTATTTATGTCAAAGTTATTGTGTAATTGGCAATTTTAACAATGCTAATAAAACAGTACAAAAAGCATATAATAGTTTAAATGGAACAAAGTATGTAGGGAATATAAAATTAGCAGAAGCCAATATAGCTTTGTATAATAATAATACTAGCGAAGCATTGTCTATTTTAATGAAAATCACTCCAGACCAATACATATTTAATGAAGTAGGTAATTAAAAAAAAATTGTTAACAAATTTATTACTATACATTTTTTTTTAGGCACAAAAAATGAAAGCCGATATTTATATCAATAGTAATCAAGATACAATTGAATATGCAGAATGTTATCAAGAACTAGTAAATTCTAATCCTACTGTAGAAAATATGATTATTCTAGCTAATGCTTATATAAGTATACAGGTTAATATTTAATTTATTAAATTACTTAATGTACTTTACATTTAAAAAATGTATATATTTAGGAGCCAGACGAAGCAATAAAAATTGCCAAAAAAGCATTAACTATAAAAAGTGATAATTTAATGAACTTAAAAGTGGCAGAAATTCTTGTAGCAACTCATCAATATGCTGAAGCAATAAAATATTATAATAAATCAGGTAAACCTATTAAAAAAAAAAAAAAATGTTATTTATAACTTTTTATCTTGATAAATTTCAGGAAAAGAAGGAGCTTTAGATTTAGCAAATTTATTGATCAAATTAAATCAATGTGATATGGCTCTCAAAGTACTTGGTCCTCTTCCGTTAACTGTGAAAGTGATGACGATGTCATATGTAATAAATTTGTATATATATTATATAACTTAGTTATTATTGTGTAATTTAATATAATATTTACATTATACAATTTTACAAGGCTTTAGAGAAGAAAGGAAATTTAGAAGAAGCATTAGATATATTAAAGCAATGTTCTTATTTGGAAAATCAAGATTTAAATATTCGTTTAAACATATTAAAACGTAGTGGAGAAATAGCTTTCAATCTGGGTAAAAATGATTTAGCTATAGGATTATATAAACAAGCTCTGGTACTAATTGAAGTAGACAGTGTTGAAGCAAAAGAAATCAAAATAAAATTAGCTAATTTATATATGCAAGTAAGTTAAATTTAATATTTTAAAAATTTATTAATTATTAGTCATTATCTATTTATACTCAACAATAATTTAATTGAAAACTTATAAATAGTATTTTATTCAAATAATTATAGATTCTATAATTCCAAATATAGGTAAATGATTGGACTTCTTGTGAAATTATATGTTCTTCTCTTCTTAAAGACAAAAACAATGATATAGCAATGTTGATTGTAGCTGATCTTTCATTTCGTCGATGTGATTTCATCACTGCAAAAAAATATTTTTGTACACTTTTAGAAAAACAACCAACGAATTGGGCAGCATTAGCTCGTTTAATTGAAGTTTGTCGGAGAACTGATTGTCTAGATGAATTAAAATCAACCATGATACCAACTCATAAACATAAAAACCAAGCTGGTTTTCATTATTGTTATGGTTTATATTTTTGGTTTACTACTTCTATAGTTAATGCAATGAAACATTTTAACTTAGCTAAAAATGATATTGAATGGGGACAACAATCATTACATAATATGGTACAAATTTGCTTAGATGAGTCTTCTTTAAATTTGAGTTTAGCTAATAAAATAATGGAGGTAAGTAAAAAATAATAAAAAATAGGTTAGGATTATATTTATTCAGTGGGCTTTTATAAAAAATATATTTGTTTATAGCTTGGAATTTCCCTGGAATCCAATATTAAATAACAAATTTAATTTAAAATTTAGTTTAATTTTAATTAAATTATGGATAATTACTATGTCTAATTCAAGTTTAATAATTTTGTTGTATTTTTTTTTAACAGATACTAGATTAAATTACTAACATTTATGTTCTATATCTATGTATAAATAATAAAAATAATTTACATATATTTTATGCTTGAGATTTCTTTGTAACCCTCAAACAAATTAATTTAAAATAGCATATTTTTTCAAGTGTAATTTAGTCACCCTGTTTATAAGTAATAAGATTATATTTTATTATTAAATTAAGTAAAATATTAATAATATATGAGTAACTAATTTAAATATTTATTATTTTTAAACTATTTTAATTTATTATTACTTTTTTATTTTATAGGAAATGAAACCTAACACATCAGAAGAAAAGAAAATTTTCAAGTTGTTATCTGCTTTTATATTATTAATGTCTAAAGAGAAACAATCTATTGAAAAAGCAAATCATTTATTCAATGAAATGTTGCAGGAATCATATAAGTAACTTATATAAATTATCTTTCATGGTTTTAATAATATTATACAGATTCCTTAACTTCATCTCATGAAATATCTTTAAAAGTATTAGAAATAATCATTATTTTTTTTTGTTTTAACCATAATTGATCTTTGTTGATCTGTTTTATTTAAAAAAAAAATTAATTTTATGCTATCATCCTTCATTCTATCAACTTATGATTTTCAAATGACATCCCAATTTTATTTATATCAGATTTATTTCAATTGGAAAACAAACTGTATTTTATATTTTTAAATATTATTTGATTTTAAATGAATTTTATCTGCTTAGAGTTTAAGGAAAATCTTAAAAAAACATACCAATTTTTAAAAGACTGCAATATTATCATGTCATATATCAATAATCACTACTGGTTCATGAAAATAAGATAAACTATACACTTGATTTTACAATAAACCGGTAGTACTTATCAATCTATGACCCTAAAATAAGTATGGTTTTTTTCTGATTATGCCTAAACTGAAAATAGATGAAACTTATTGAAAATTAAATAGTATAAATTAACTTAAATCCTTTTTTATATGTTTCGGGACGTCTGCTTTTTGCAACCTATATCAAATTAAAGCTTTTTAATAGTACTTTATGAGTGTTTAATTTATTGTGTAGAACTGCTGCAACATTAGGCATTGCTCTTGGATTTATTTATCAAAAACAATCACAAAGAGCTCGTAATATTTTAAAAAGAGTAGCCAAATCAACATGGCAGTTTGAAGAAGCAGAGTATTTAGAAAAAAGTTGGTTACTCTTGGCTGAATTATACTTACAAAGTGGAAAAATCGATATCTCAAGTGAATTAGTTAAAAAAGTGTTTATTTATAACAAATCGTCAGTTAGAGGCTTAGAAATTTTTAGTTCAATAGCTGAGAAAGAACAAAAATTTGGTAATTGTATCTTTGCTAATATAAATATAACATTTTGTGTTGGTATTAATATTATTTGGTGATATTTTTTTTATTCTAGATGATTCAGTGACTTACTATGAAAGAGCATGGGCATTATGTGGAAAAAAAGACTTTAAGATTGGTTACAAATTAGCTATATGCTTGTATAAAACAAAAAATTATACAAAATCAGTTGAGTTATGTCTTGATTTAATAGCTACTAATCCAGAACAAGTTAAATTAAAAAAAGAAATTTTTGATAAAGCTAGACAATGTTTACGCTCTCGATAACTGAAATAATATTAAATTCATGTTACATTTATTATTGAAATTGTAAATTATAAAAATTAAAATTAATATTCATATTTTTTCCCATTGAAATATTTAGTATTTATGTAAATATTTTTCATTGTATCATTATGTTATGAATACATTTTTTGAAATGAAATATATTTTTATCAATCTGAGGTATTAACCAGTGGCTTGATTTTTATTGTAATAAATTTTAAACAATATATAAATATCAAATTTAAACTAAACAACGGTAGCACTGTGAGATCGAGGCACAGTGTGGACATGGCATAAATGAGAAAAGTATAGATGATATCTGACAGTGATTAAAATCACTATCATAAGAAACTCTCCTATACAAATATGTAAATAGTATTTAATTCTATGAAATTAGTGGATAATTACAAAAGTAACATCTTCTTCTATTTCCTTAATTACATCCAGATTTTTCCAGAGAATTCTTAGATACAAAAATATAATATATAATTTTTATAATTAATTGTTTTCTAATTATTATTGATTTTGATTTTTAATATGTTAAAAGTAATCATTTTTAACTTATTTTTTTTGTGAAAGTTTATAATAAAAAAAAAAATTTATTTATTGCCATAACTTTTAGCTCAACTTGCAAGTTTGAAATTGACATAATTAAATAGTAAAAAATGGTATTTTTAAAATTAATATAGAGTCAGAAAATTTTATAAAATACTATTTACGGTAAATTTATCAGAAAAGCTCGAATTTTTTTGTATTTTTATCGTAATAGATCACTTCAAAAGCAAAAAAATTTAAATAAGATTAACTTATTATGTCTTTTGAACTATATTCTATGTCAATTAAATTATATAATATTCAAGAAAGTCAGTGTATTTCCCTTATAAGATATTTTAAAATAAAATAAAATACAAAACACAGAATTTTAACACAATAGCATATCTTTGAATACAGTAGCCTTTTTGACCAAGAAAAGATAATCTATATTTCGATTTTTTTTTTATAGTAAAGTATTTAATATAAGCTTTAATTTAAGATTAAATAAAAGTGTCAATATTTCCAGAACATTTTCAAAAATCACATTGAAAAAGCTTAACTTGTGTGCAAAAATTGATTTTTGAATTCCTCCTGCAGAGAGTCAACTAGTCAAAAAAAATTATATCAAATGAAAGAAAAATATCTAAGGTTTCAATATAACAAAAATCATTTTTATTTGTTCGTTTTTCAAAAAGTTATGGCAATTTTACATAAAAATTACATTTTTCGTTAATTTCAACGACCATTTTCCTATAGCAAAAAAATTGTAGGAAAATATTTTTTTTTTTTGAACTTATAGTATTTATTATAAGCTTTAATTTGACATTTGATTAAAGAACGCAGTATTTTTAAAAGTTCTAATTTTTATCCGTATGTTTCAAGTTTTGAACGCCCCCTGTATAAAGGGAAATTGTCCAATTTAAATTAAAAGTATGGTGATTTAAAGAGGTATATATAATGTATTTATAACAAAAAATTTGTGTTGATACATACATTTTTCTAAAAGTTATAGCAAATTAAAGTTGAAAATTTAAAATCAAAAATATTATCATAAAAATAGCATTTCTTTAACTACGGCAGCTGTTTGCACGTAGAACAGGGGTCTTCAACTTTTTTTTTAATAATTTTTTAATAATCTTGCGGCCCGCAATTGTAGTAAAAACATGTATTTTATACATTATTTCAGTTTTATTATTACAATTTTTATGATTACATTTTAAATTATTATTATAAATAAAACATATATGGATAACACATTTTTTTTAATTACAAATTTTTTATTTTATTTTTAGAGTGATAACTGACATTGTTTTTCACTAACTAATTTGTTTATATTTGGTTGGATCTGAGACGATGCAATTCTGAGTGAATTTTCCAAGTGAATGTCAGTTAACCGAACTTTAGTTTTAGATTTAACAATTTTCATTCGTGAAAAAATATGTTCACGCCAATAAAATAAAATGTACAATCGATTATTGTCGAATCAAACATATTGCCTTTTCTTTAACTTGAATAAAAAAATATCTATGGGGCCATTTTTCTTGAAAACACGACTTTCATCCGAGATTGTATGTTTTTTACTGACCGACATATTATACAAATATACAAGTATCATACTCGTTCCACAATCGATTACGAACTAACAGCCAACATTTATCTCCAGGTAGGTAATTTAATTTATCTTATCGCATATTTCCGATAGCGATGGCTAAGCCGTAATAATTTTATTGGAATAGGAAATATACATGCTTAATTTCAAATGTGATCGCGGGCCGCATCCTATGACAGGGCAGGCCGTGGGCCGCGGGTTGAAGACCCCTGACGTAGAAGATAAGGTGTCAGGACAAAATTTTTTTTTTTCATTTTATAGTACATGACATAAGCTTTAATTTGATACATGTTTAAAGGACGCAGTATTTCTGAAACAATTTCAAAAGTTGAACATGTTAATTTTCATAAAAAAGTGGCCATTTTAAATCCCTCCCTGTGAGCAGGTTAAGTGTTAAATTTTCAAAAAAATGATATCGAATGAACAAGAAATGTGTTAAAGTTTTAATATAAAAAAAAATTAAGTTGTTTTGTCAATGTTTAAAAAATTTATGGTACTTCTAAGCAGTGCTCGAATTGGCCAAAAATAAGTAGGGGAGCTCAACTTAACAATTTGAAAACTGCGTCCCTAGTATTTTGAAGACCTTTTTTTTTTTTTTTACTCATTACTTTATTTAGTATTTATTAATAAATCATATTTCATTATCATACTAATATTTAAAAAAAAAAAAGAGGTGGTATTTTCCACCGTCCTCCCGTCCCAATAAAAAAAAGTAGTTGGGGTGCTCAAAAAAAATTTTAAAAAAAGTAGAGGAGCTACGTCCCCCTGCGCACCCCCCCAATTCGAGCACTGGTTCTAAGAAAAAAAAGTAAAAAAATGACGAAATTTACCGATTTGAAAAATTGGAAATTTCCCCTATTTACGGGGAATGAGGGAAATTTTTTTAATTTTTAAGGGTAATATCTTCAACTAGATACAATTTGTGATCTTTTGATATATTATTTATCAAAATCAGACTAGTAAGAGCTGAAAAAATGTGCCATCAGACACAAAAAAAAAACACATCATTGTAAAATTAATACCTTCTCAGCTTCGTATCGAATGTCAATGCAACAGTAGGGTATCCAAGGGGGCTATTCTTAAATTATAATTTTTATATAAAAAAAATAGATGTTTAAATTACTTTTATTACTTAGCGGGTTATGAAAATAAATCACTCTGTATAATATAAACAAGGCATTAAAATAAAAAAATAAAATTTATTTAGTTCCATTGTATGTTATGGTCGAAATGAATTTGATATTATTTTAGTCATTGGTTTAGTTTTAAGCATTATACTATAATAATTTTCTAAATAACATAATAATGATTTGAAAACTTATTTAATTTTAATTGATTAAATTGTTTTCATCGCTAAATGATGAAGACATTAACGATTCAGAAAATACTTTTGGTTTTTTTAAAATTATTTCATTTGCATAAATTGAAGATTATTCTATTATTACTCTTTAGCAAGCTTCATTGAATTTACCTAAAACTTAAATACAAATATTGACAACATAAATTAAAACAATTTGAAACTCATAATTTTGTTTATTCTTACTAAAAATTTTATTTTTAAATATTTTTATACAAAGCAGTTTTTATGATACATCAGGGTTTTCAAATTTAAGTAATATATTAATGGTGACATGTCCCAGTGGCTATTAATAAAATTTAATAATTGTTTTATCAGAATCTGGAAACGGTTTAATTAAACAGTTGGTTGGAACGATGCTATTTTCTTTTCATTATGTAAATAATGCTATTGCCATTATGTAGTCTGAAAATAAGTACAATAAAAGGTAAGTAATATTAATTAAATCTAGCTCTTAAAAATATAGCGTATTCCTTTAAAATTAAAGTCTTATAAATACAGGGTGATTTTTTTATCATAACCCACTCAATTACTTGCAGAATAATAAAAATTTAAAAATTTTTTTTTTTATTATCTTTAGTTACACATTATTCTTGAATTTTTAACTATGTAATACTTTTTAAGTTCATCCCTTATGCCTTGGAGGGGGGTCAACTTTGTTTTTTTAAATGGTAACACATATTTTTAATTTAATAGTAAATGGCATTTGAATTTTTAATATAACTTTATTAGCTTATTAGATATAAACATTTAAAGTATTTCAAAGGAAAAATGTATCGACATATAGACAATAATATATTTTCACATCCCATAAAAAAAAATATTTAATAATAATTTATAAATAACTAGTTATATTTAGTTGAAGTATATTCTTACTGTCATAGAAATTAGATTTATAATCTTTATACATATTTTTTATTAACAAATAAGTGATATAAATTAATAATAAAGACATTTGCATATGTTCATTATAAATCTAAGAGTTTTAAACAAGTAATTTTTTCATATTAATATTTTTTTACAATGAAACTTAAATCATTTATTTTAATATCCATTGCCGTTATCGTGTTGAAATCATATGAAGGAGTTCATTGCAAAACTTATCATGATAATTATAAAAATTACATTGAAAGAGTGGTGAGTCACATTTATTCACAAATTAGATCATATAAAAAACAAGATTCAAAAAATGCTACTGGTGTAGAGGAAGCTTTTCAACCAAGCCAGCTGCTTGATTTTACGTATAATTATCGTTGTACAATAAGCGCACTCAATTTCATGTACACTAAAATAGTAAAAAAATATCTCTATCACATTTATGTTATCATTCGTAAATGTCAGCAATTTTATGAAAACAATTCAGTAAAAAAATTTATTAGTTGTGTTATATTTCTAGTAAAACAGGTGAATAATTCTAAGGCCATGTTTGAAAGTTTGTACAATGCTATGAAGTTTATAAGCTACATAGATATAAGATTTTTGTTTTCTGAAAATGCCGTGCCGCATGCTATAATTGATGAAATCGACTTTATGTATCAGTTTGTCTCAAAAGAAAATTTAGAGACTAGCAACTTTAATAACAACATATCATCACATGAACTTTCTACAAGTGTCGTATTTACGAAATTTGCGAATCTTTTTGAATTTTATAATAATGCATCTAAAAGAGTAAACAATCTTCTTCAAAATAGTCTTAACATTATTGACCCTTCTATAAAAACTTATTTGAAAAAAATTGAAACTTATGAACGCATTAAGAAAAATAGCTCTTCCAGTGTATGTTCGAACCCACCTAATAAGTTTTACGACGAAACTATAGATATTTGGTACAAGAACTTAGGCTTTGAACAATTTCTTGAACCCATAAAAGCTGAGTAAGAATTTCTACATTTAAATTAATTTTATTACTTTATATTTGATTATAAATAGCTTAATGTGTCTTTTGTAAATACAAGAAATTTATTTTTAAAGTTTAAGTTATTTTTGACTAAGCCATTTGTAAAACGTATTATAGTAAACATTCAACTCCTTTTGTAAAAACTTAAAAAAATTAATTTGGTGCAATTGTAATATAAATACAGTAACCCAATATTTTATAATATCATTTGAAATAGTTAGTTTATCTGAAATAAATAATTACTTTTTAAAAGATTGCCCAACGACATTATTTTGGTGCTATGGTTTTAAATTATATACAGGGTGATTTTTTTATCATAACCCACTCAATTACTTACAGAATAATAATAATTAAAATTTTTTTTTTTATTATTACCTTTAGTTACACATTATTCTTGAATTATTAACTATGTAATACTTTTTAAGTTCATCCCTTATGCCTGGTAAGGGTGTCAACTTTGTTTTTTTAAATGGTAACACATATTTTTAATTTAATAAAATGTTTGAGTTTTTAATTCAACAGTAAATGGCATTTGAATTTTTAATGAATTTTAATGAAAGTTTCAAATTTTTGAGTTTATATACATGTATAAAACACAAGGTATTACAAATACAGGTAGCTAAATGATTCTTATGACATCGCTGTCACAGTCACGTATTGTTTATTACCAATTATGGCTAGTAAAGTAATTGAGTGGGTTATGATAAAAAAATCACCCTGTATAGCGGTATTTTTTTAAAATGATTAAAAATCTATTTTTGTGCGTAATAAATTTTAGACGTAACTTTATCCATGCTATATATTTAAAAGAATTAATTAGCTCGTAGAAATTCATGAAAGAAAGACTATTAAAATATTATTTTTTTATTTTATCAACTTAAAAAATTTCTTTAAGAAATTGTATTCTTATTTATCAATATTTTAACATATGAATAATAATTTAAAACATAAATTCTGTATTTTCAAACACTTTTGCTTAATTAATCTGAATGAAAATTAAACTATGTCTCATTAATAATAATTAAATTTATATAATCTATGTATTAACGTAATGATCAAAATATATATTTTTAATATAGATTCATACCTCCAATTGATCCAGAAACAAATCAAAATGATGGAATTAAAGCTCTCAATATTATTCGTAAAGAATCTGGTTGGGAATCAATGAATCACATAATTATAATTTATTATGAAAAACTATACACTGTAGATTATATAATGAAAGACGAAATTAATAATATAAATTTTCGAATAAAAAAAGAACATGTATCACAATTAATAAGATGTAGATATATAGAAATAATTAAAAAATATCGTACATTATTATCTGCTATATTATTTGTATGCAATAAAGATGCAAACGAATTTTACCATAATTGTTTGATTAAATTATTTAGCTCATTCAACGAATCCAAAAAAATGCTTGAAGGATTATATGAAGCTTTAATTACTTTAAATAGATCATCAATATGGAGTGATAATTTTAGCTCTAAACTGAGTTTACATAACATTTTAAAATGGGTTTCAGATTTTCTCCGTTTATTGAAGACCAATAATTTTTATCAAAAAAGCTTTATCATTTTAAATGATAAAACAAAAACCGAAATGGTTGAAAAACTTCTAGAAATTTTTATAAGCTATTTTAACGACTTTAGTTCTGAATTACATAGCGAAATTAGTATAATAAACACTCAATGTCATATTAATAAACCTTTTAATAACGAAATGGCTTATATAACAGATTTTAAGAATTCAAAAAATATATCAAATAATTCAGATTTACAACGGGAATTACAAATTATTTATAATGCGTGTAATTATTTTGAAAATTTTTGTAAAGATGTTTACAAATCTTGTTATGAAGATCTGGGTTTCAAAAAAGTTTCAGAATTCCAAAACAAACCATTAGACGACAAACTTATCCCATTTACCAAAGATTTATCAACTTAGTCAATACTGAATATTAAAGGCTAAGAGCTTCAACAAGTTAAATTTAAAAAGTAGATTAAAATATCATTTATCAATAATTAAGAATTATTATATTTTGCATGTATAATTTAAAAAAATATTTTTGTAATTCATATTTTGCTTAACATATCTCTTATTATTTTTTTTAATTAGCTGCATTTAACACAGTCTTTACCTGCACACTTTCTACAAAATAATACTTAGAATAGTTCACTAAGTAAAAAAATATAATTTTATAGTTAATCGCGTTAAAAATCATTAGTAGTTTTTACATTTGAATCGGTTTTTTTAAAAAGGCCATATCTCCATAAAATTTTATTTTTCTGGAAACGTAAAAAACTGTTTTTAAAGATCAAAATAAATTTAGATGAAAATTGAATAAGGGTTGAATTATTGAATTCCCTTATAAAAAACCAACTATGATATAATATTGACTATTTATACCTATTGGATTATTTTATGAGGGAATGAACGTGTTTTTCATATGGCCTTTTCCAATGTATTGTAAATTTTCATTGATTATGACCTCGCGACTCTGATCAATTGTTTATTGTATATTATCATATAAAATTAATTAATTAGTCTTACAAAATATACTGTGCATTCTTTGTAATAATTTTATTTATGAACTTCAACATCACTTCTTTTTAGTTAATTTTTTATTTTAATACCAATCGTAGACTCAGTTTCGTTTTCGAATTTACTCAAATTGACTTATTATTATTTTATATTCTTGATAATTACAATAATTATTATTGTTATTATCAACTGTTATCGTCAACAGATAGACAATAAACCAGATGAAAATAGAATTTTAACAAATAAAATTGCTGATCAAGTTATTTTTGGAGAAATGGCCTTTTCGAATGCACTTGTTATTTTTAGACTAAACGAGTTGTTGGAGATATGACGGTTTCGCAGGAATTATGAATTATTATTAAATATACACATCTATCACATAAAAGCAGTTTTGAAAAAATGTGGAGAAATGGCCTTTTCGAAATGACCGATTCATTTAATAAAATAGTGATATAATGTTATATTAAAGTTTATTTGATTTTATTAAATATAATTATAATTATACAATTATTATTTTAATTATTATTATTCATTAATGTAAATAATTATTTGAAGCTCGCAAACTTACTAATTTCACATTTTTTTTGTATCGCTATTGGTGTCGATGTAATGGTGATCCGTCCATAGATGAATTGATTAATTAACTAAACAATTGAATTATTATATCATGGTTATAAACTCATAATTTTAGCTGAAAAACAATCACCTATACTCGAAATTGAATTATAATTTTTATAGATTTACCGATTTCACTAAATGTGTCAGTACCATCATTGTTTATTAATGTTAATGATGATTTGACCAACAAAATATGTTCTTAACTATACCATGTTTATAAACATAATTTTGGGCAAAAAAAAAAAGAAATAACCTACACTCGAGATTATATTATAGTTTTTATATATTTTAATGATAAAGTATAGGAATATATTACAGTTTTTCTTTTCATTAAATTTTTGTTTTTTTTTTATCAATGACAAATTAGAAATTAAGTATTTTGATATAATATGAAGGGTACACAAAAGAAAATAAGGTAAGTCAATTTTTGTAAAATGAAAAAATCTAGATTTTAATTTTAAAACGCAATGTTTTTTTACAGTGCAACAAATTTTCGAGTAATTTTACTTTAAGCGGGTATATAGCGTAAATCTTCTAACATTTATTTTAATTAACATAAACTCTAGAAAAATAATACTTATTTACTATTTATATTGAAGGGTATATGTTAATGCTCGTGAATGGACTGTAATCATAAAATAATAAAAAACAGAGTATGAAACTCTACCATGTGTAAAATATATCAAATGTCGTTATAACCTAACTGCATGAGTAACCTACGCTGGTTAACAAGTAATACTATATGCGTTATGTCGTGTAGCTTAATCTGTGAGTATTGCGTAAATAGCCCTTAACATGTCGTGATATCCGCAGAGTACCATCGACATATAACAGTAGAGTACCGCCTTGCACGAGTACCCTAGACGTCAATCGACCACCGCAGTGCGCCGACAACGATTACTAAAAGAACAATAGAACACTCGCTCTGAGCCAGTGCCCTTAAACGTGTCATGGTATCCGCAGAGTACCGATGGCACATAACAGTAGAGTACCGCCTTGCACGAGTACCCTAGACGTCAATCGACCACCGCAGTGCGCCGACAACGATGACTATAAAACAGAAATAATTAAAATACAGTTAAGGTACCACACTCTAATTATTTCTTTCTGATTATGTAAATTATGCCCAATGTAGCTGTGCGCAAGTGAACTCATGCAGTTAACTTATTTAGAATTGCTCTAAATAATATTGTGTTATGTGTAAATTTGTCTATTGTAGACAAATTTATTCTATGCAATAAAATAAAAAACAAACTTACTTACAGTGAATGGTCAAACACAAATTGTCTTGCTTTATTAAGAAAATAACTTATAACAAAATGAAACACAATTAAATAAATATGAAATATAACAAAGGGGGAATATCTGCTGCGTCCTTCTTCATCTACTTAATTCTGAACACTGACCGTCGTTGAGACTACAAGCCACCCTCATTACCTTTCCTTGGTAGGTAGTACCGATCCCTTCTGTGACGCTAGGCAGCAGGTCAACCGGTCCGAACTACCTGCCTCTTTGTTCGCCGACCTTCCGCACCCTGTTGAACTGGATGAATTTCCAGGCTCAACAATAGGCAGTCTACTGAGTCGTGTTATGGGTCGGCGGATTGAACCTGTTGCTGTTTTTAATGTTGCTACACGAATTTTTCCATCAGGTCCCGCGTAAACTTGTTCTATACGTCCTAGTTTCCATGCCAGTGGTGCTTGATTGTCTTCTTTTATTAGTACCAATTCACCAAGACGTAAATTTTGTTGTGGTTTCGTCCATTTTGTTCGCTGTTGTAGTTGATGTAAATATTCTGATTGCCATTGCTTCCAAAACTGTTGTGTCATATTTTGTATCATGTGCCATCTCTGTTTCCACGCCTTAATTTTTGTATAGTCAAGTTCTGGAAATGATGTTAATGGACGTCCAATTAAGAAGTGACCTGGCGTGATTGGTTGTAGATCGGATGGATCGTCGGATAATGCATACAGTGGCCGTGAATTGAGAACTGCTTCGACTTGTGCCAATATTGTTGTAAGTTCCTCAAACGACAGCGTTGCTTGACCTACCACTCGTCGAAGATGATATTTTGTTGCCTTTACACCACCTTCCCACAAGCCTCCGAAGTGCGGTGCGTGCGCAGGGATAAACTTCCATTGTATGCCTTCGTGGGCGGCGGTTTTAGCAATTGTGGCTTGTGAGTGTTGTATGAATTCACATAGTAAATTATCAGCTCCGACGAATGTTGTCCCATTGTCAGAGTTTACTTCAACAGGCCTTCCACGTCTTGCTATAAAGCGTCTAAATGCGGCAAGAAACGCTTCTGTCGTTAAGTCTGACACCAGTTCTAAGTGCGCTGCGCGTGTGGCAAAACATACAAATAGTGCTACGTATGCCTTGGTAGTTGTTCGACTTCGTTTTCCACCAACTCTTAAATGAAAGGGCCCGGCGTAGTCTACACCGCACACGGTAAACGCTGGTGATGGATTTACGCGTGCTGCGGGTAACGAACCCATGAATTGAGTGGCGGTTTTTGATCTCCAACGGAAACATTTGACACAATTTTGAACTTCTCTTTTAGTTAAGTTGCGATCTCCAAAAATCCAAAACCGTTGCCGCAAAGATGCTCGAAGATGCGACGGGCCAGCATGCATTAATCTTCTATGTTCAAATGCAATTAACATTTTGGTAAATTCGTCCCCCGGAAGTATTACGGGGTGTCTTTCGTCATAATCTACTTGTGCATTTTGAATCCGCCCTCCAACACGCAAGATGTCGGATGTGTTTAAAATTGGGTGCAGTGTTTTTAGCTTACTATTTTTATTCATTTCTCGGCCATTTTTCAAGTTGTCAATGTCGGTTGAAAATGCCGTGTGTTGTGATTTTCGTACCCACACGTTTAATCCGTCCTGTACTTCTGATACTGATAATTCACCAATGAATCTTGTTGTTTTTTCTCTTTTACAATTTTTAATAAATCGTAACATGTATGCTGTGACCCGTTGTAGCCGTTCTACTCGTGAAAACCGTTTGAGAATCGTATCGTCCGTCACTTCAGTGCTGATCAAACTGACTTGTTGTATGCGCCGTTCAGGGATAGGCTCTTCGACTTGGGGTTTAGTATTGTTTGGCCATGCGTCTTCTGGATATGTTAGCCACTCAGGCCCACAGAACCAACGTTGGTTTTCAGCCAATTGTGAGGCAGAAATTCCCCGACTAATAACGTCGGCTGGATTATCCTCTCCTTTGACATATAACCACTCACAACCCGCCGTTCGGTCATGAATTTCGCCTACACGATTTGCTATAAATGTTTTCCATGATCGACTACCTTGTTGGTCAGTTATCCATGTTAATGCCACAGTAGAATCACTCCATAAACAGCAACGATTAATTTTCACCACACCCTTTAGTGCCGTCTTTACCTTGTCAAGTAGTCTGGCACCCAGTAACGTGGCACATAATTCTAAACGTGGTATAGTAGTGTTTCGTAATGGGGCTACACGTGATTTCGAACATAACAGTTGACAGTACACGATTGAGTCATCGTTTGTCGAGCGTATATATACACATGTGCCGTATGCCAACTCGGACGCGTCGCAAAATACGTGGATTTGAATGCCTTGCTTCGTAGAGATAGTTGACCGTCTAGGAATAGTAATATTGTTTAATATTACTAAACCTTTACGATATTTTATCCACTGCTTGGTGTATTCGAGCGGCAATGGGCTGTCCCATCCTGTGTTGAGGCGCCATAAAGATTGAATAAAAATCTTTGCTGTAACAATAATGGGACCCATCAATCCCAGTGGGTCAAATAACTTAGCGATCTCTGAAGTGACGACTCGCCTTGTCACTGTTTTCGCTGGTTTCCATTCCGTGACCTTATAGTGTAAACTATCTGTAACTGGTACCCAATTCACCCCAAGTGCCTTAGTGACCATATTGTCCGAAAAATTTAACTTGTGAATGGTACCCTTTAGATTTTCTGGTAAATGACTCAACAGGCTAGTATGGTTAGCACACCAATTTCGTAAAAGAAAACCGCCTTTTTCGCATAATGAACTAACATCACGTTGCAGGCGTCTAGCTTCTGTCAGTGTGTCAGCTCCGGTTAATAAATCATCAACATAAAAATCACGTTTTATTGCTTGGGCAGCGACTGGTAAGCTATCACCTTCATCTTCGGCAAGCTGATGCAAGGTTCGGACAGCCAAGTACGGCGCAGCCGCTGTACCATATGTTACGGTGGTCAAAACATACGTCTTTAATGTTTCGGTGGGTCGATCACGCCATATGATTTTTTGTAACTGCTGGTGCGGTTCGCATATTTTAACTTGTCGGTACATTTTCTCAATATCCCCTGTTATAACATAGCAGTGTAGCCGGAACCTGATTAGAATATTGAATAGATCCTCTTGAATTGTGGGGCCGACCATCATTGATTGATTTAGTGAGATTCCCGTTGTGCTTTTTGCTGACGCATCAAAAACCACGCGTAGTTTGGTGGTGGTACTCTCTGCCTTAATCACACAATGATGTGGCAAGTATGCTTCTGGTAATGTCCGTCTTATCGGTTGTGTCTCTTCATACATATGACCCAATGCCTCATACTCCTTCATAAATAGTGTATAGGCCGACTTTGTCTCTGGACAGGATTCTAATCGTTTTTCTAATGCATAGAACCGACGGATTGCCATTGTTTTCGTGTCGCCAAGATTTTTCAAGATTTCGTTGCATAGCGGTAAATTTACTACATACCGTCCGTCTGTATCTCGCCGTGTTGTTTCTCTATAAAATTTGTCACACGCTGTTATTTTTGAGTTTTGTATCGTCATGTCATTATGTTCTTCAAGCTCCCAGAACTTACGCAAAAGTGTGTTTAAATCTTCGTCTGGCTGTGTAATCGCGGTGAAACACTGAATATTTGTTTCTGTATTTTCATTACTGTTTACGCGTCCCGCAATTACCCAACCAAACACCGTATTTTGCAACGTAATAGAGTCCGATAATGTAACATGTTCTCCTCTGAGCAATGTGAAGAATAGTTCTGCGCCTATCAGCAAATCTATATGACTCGGCTCATTGAACTTCGGATCTGCGAGTTGAATTTGACTAGGAATCGGAACAGACGCTAACGGTACACGTGCTATTGGTATACGATCTGTCACATCCTTCAGTAATACAAACGATGTACGCTGTTTGTAGGTCGAATTTGTTGCCTGAATTTGACAATGAACGCGACCTAAGGCCCCGTTCGAAGAATTACCAATTCCGAAGATGGTGAGATTAGTTTTTTCTTGATAGAGTTGTAGTGAATTTGCCAACCGTCTCGTCATAAAATTAGACATCGAACCAGAATCTAGCAGTGCTCTGGCCATACAAGACTTACCGGTTTGTGTATTTACAACACGAACCATCGCTGTAGACAGCAAAACCGATCCGCCTTCAGCTTTTGCTACATTTGCTACAGTTTTCTCTGCCTGGGCCACTTCATTGTTTCGGTGAATAAGCGTGTTATGACCCTTTCCACACAATTTGCAACTGCCATTTTTGCAAACTGCAGCATAGTGGCCTGGTCGAAGACAGTTTAGACACAACCTGGCCTCACGAATTTGTTGAACTCTCTCATCAATTGTGCCTGTTGCTAATTTTTCACACTTATACACCCAATGATTACCCTTACAGATTGGACACGACGACAGTTTTGTTGTCGTCTGTAAGACCGCAGTTTGACGCCTTTTTGCCGGCTGTGCTTCTTTGTTAGATACAACAAATGCCTTTGACCATTGACGCCTTCTCTCTGGCTCCTTTGGTTTGTCCCGTGAAGTTTCCGCGTTGGACTTAATATGACTAGCCGCCTCAACAGATTCTAAAATCAAGCACCTTTTGTCGAGAAAATCTCCGAACTCACTTATTGTTGGCGGCTCGTCGTCAGTTCGTGTACATTCCCATTCACGCAGAGTAACTGCATGTATTTTGCTAGTCACTAAATGAATTAATATGGCGTCCCACTTGTCCGTTGGCTGTCCTAAAGATGACAAAGAACGAATGTGACTATTTAAGTTGTTGACTAATTCTCGAAGACCTCTTGCAGTTTCCGTCTTCTGCTCTGGCAACTTGAACAACTCCGCAACGTGAGTGCCTACAATTAACCGCCGGTTTTGATAACGTTGACAAATTGAACTCCATGCGATTGAATAGTTGTCATCAGTTGTTTCTAATGACATTATTACCTTTCCCGCTTCTCCCTTGAGAGCTGCTCTTAGATGATGAAACTTTTCTATTTCGTCAATATCCTTGTTGTCATGAATCATTGAGCGAAATGTGTCCCTGAAAGTTAACCACTCATCATAGCGTCCACTGAAAGTAGGCAGTGGTATAACAGGCAGTTTCACTCGTCTATTAGTTGTTGTCTTTGAGCTGGAACTCTGACACCCTTTTGCTGAACTAGTTTCAGCAAAATTGGCCATTTGTGCTGATATAACTGATAATAATTCAAAAACCTGATCGTCGACACTACGTCTTATGACAAACTGCTCGTCATCTTCAGCAATGTCTTCAATTTTGTTTTGAATTACTTCAAATTCTGCTTGAAGCTCACGTAATTTTTCATAACGATGCTTAAGTTGAGCATGGCCCACTTCTGTACGATCGTTGAATTCATGTACATAAAAACTCATAGATTGAATTTGACGCATAACTCGATTACGCCGTTTCACAGCCTTCTCAAAAGCTGTCTCTGACATGTTATCCGGTCCGAAGAGCCAATGTTAATGCTCGTGAGTGGACTGTAATCATAAAATAATAAAAAAAAGAGTATGAAACTCTACCATGTGTAAAATATATCAAATGTCGTTATAACCTAACTGCATGAGTAACCTACGCTGGTTAACAAGTAATACTATATGCGTTATGTCGTGTAGCTTAATCTGTGAGTATTGCGTAAATAGCCCTTAACATGTCGTGATATCCGCAGAGTACCATCGACATATAACAGTAGAGTACCGCCTTGCACGAGTACCCTAGACGTCAATCGACCACCGCAGTGCGCCGACAACGATTACTAAAAGAACAATAGAACACTCGCTCTGAGCCAGTGCCCTTAAACGTGTCATGGTATCCGCAGAGTACCGATGGCACATAACAGTAGAGTACCGCCTTGCACGAGTACCCTAGACGTCAATCGACCACCGCAGTGCGCCGACAACGATGACTATAAAACAGAAATAATTAAAATACAGTTAAGGTACCACACTCTAATTATTTCTTTCTGATTATGTAAATTATGCCCAATGTAGCTGTGCGCAAGTGAACTCATGCAGTTAACTTATTTAGAATTGCTCTAAATAATATTGTGTTATGTGTAAATTTGTCTATTGTAGACAAATTTATTCTATGCAATAAAATAAAAAACAAACTTACTTACAGTGAATGGTCAAACACAAATTGACTTGCTTTATTTAAGAAAATAATTTTTAACAAAAATAACTAAAGAAATATGTAATATTTAAGAGTGAAATATCTGCTGCGACCTTCTTCTTCTACTGGGTTCTGAAAAACTGACCGTCGTTGAGACTACAAGCCACCCTCATTACCTTTCCCTGGTAGGTAGTACCGATCCCTTCTGTGACGCTAGGCAGCAGGTCAACCGGTCCGAACTACCTGCCTCTTTGTTCGCCGACAGTATATGCTTACAATTCAGCGTATATCCTGAAATAAAAAGATTTGTTTTTTTTTTTGCGAAACACCACTGATTTTTAACGTGTTTTATTTTTGAATTATGTTAGTAGTTTATGATTAATGAGTAAATTTTTTCTATTTGATTTGTAAATAAAATAGTATAGCATTTAATAATGTTATTAAACTAATAAAATATCGTTTCTGTCAAAAATGTTATTTAGGTGAAAACCTTATACATTTTGTAAGTATGTAATTTGACCAAAGCATGAAAACAAACTATTTTAATTTAATCAGTGTTTTAACCTCTTATGTTATCATCAATTGACAACAATAAAACATTGTTTTAGATAAGTTTGTGTCATTCTGTATTAAGTAATATTTAATATTAGGTAAGTTAAACTTTATTTAAATTAAAAATCACTTTTTATGGTATATTAAAAAAATAAAATGGTATCACAATGGGGTCATAGCACAGTATGGACGTGAAACGATTGGGACAAGCATAGACGATATCTGACGGTGATTAAAAAAGTAACATCAACTCCTATTCCTTAATTATATCTTGATTAGTGGTTCTTTGATTTAAAAGAATAATATAGGAATAAATACTAATTACAGAAATTAAATTCAGTTGAAATTGATATTCAATAATTTAATATTGTAATTTATAAGGAATAATTATAAAAATAATAAAGTGCTTGTAAAAAATGTTTGTTACTTATGAATAAATATACTGGACTATAAGGAACTTTCATCTGAAACAAAAATATATTTTTTTTTCAACTTGTCGCGCTGTTTGCAATTCTGCAATTAGACTTTTTCTATCATTTCTAATTTTTGATATTATTACTAATTAATATAAAATGAGTATTTACATATAAATAAAAATTTGTTTTCAAATTATTACTAATTTTGATTTTTAATATGTTAAAAATAATGAAAATAACATATTTAACCTATTTTTTTAATGCTTTAAAGTTGATTGTTGTGAAAGTTTATAGTAAAAAAACCCAGCACAGGGGGGTCGCGGCACAGTGGTGACGTGGCATAGTTGGATCAAGTAAATGATATCTGACAGTGATTAAAATCACTATAAAAAAAAAACGCTTCGATGCAAATCTTTAGATAGTGTTTAATTTTAAAAAATTGGTGGATTATTCCAAAAGCTTCATAAACTGCTAGTTCCTTATTAATATCCTGATTAAGATAAAGTATGTCGAATGAAAAAGGGATTATTAAAAAATAGTATTTCCCATAAAAAAATTATATTGATCAATACACTTTTCAATAAGTTATAGCATTATAAAGTTAAAAAAAAAAAAAAAAACCCAGCACAGGGGGGTCGCGGCACAGTGGTGACGTGGCATAGTTGGATCAAGTATAATGATATCTGACAGTGATTAAAATCACTATCAAAAAAAAACGCTTCGATGCAAATCTTTAGATAGTGTTTAATTTTAAAAAATTGGTGGATTATTCCAAAAGCTTCATAAACTGCTAGTTCCTTATTAATATCCTGATTAAGACAAAGTATGTCGAATAAAAAAGAGATTATTAGAAAATAGTATTTCCCATAAAAAAATTATATTGATCAATACACTTTTCAATAAGTTATAGCATTATAATGTTAAAAATGTAAAAAATAAAATTGAGAATTTTCACACAATAATAGCATTTGGTAGCCATTTTCACCTTGAAGATAAAATAAAGTCCGAAATTTTTTTTTTCCATGATAAAGTATATTACATTAGCTTTAATTTAAGATATATATAAAAGTGTCAGACTTTCCGGAACACTTTCAAAATTTAAGTTGAAAAAGTCAATTTTTTGTGAAAAAGTTGTCATTTTGAATCCCCCCCTGTAGGCAGGTAAAAAGTCAGATTTATAAAAAAAATATACCAAATGATAGGTAAAGACATCATGCATCTACAAAAAAAAGAATTATATTGATCCATACATCTTTCGAGAAGTTATAGCATTATAAAGTTAAAAATATAAAAAAGAATTTTTTTACAAAAATCGCCTCACAAAAATAGCATTCGGTAGCCACTTTTACCGTGAAGATAAAATAAAGTCCGAAATTTTTTTTTTTACATAATAAAGTAGATTACATTAGCTTTAATTTAATATATATAAAAAAGTGTCAGACTTTCCGGAACACTTTCAAAATTTAAGTTGAAAAAGTCAATTTTTTGTGAAAAAGTTGTCATTTTGAATCCCCCCCTGTAGGCAGGTAAAAAGTCAGATTTATAAAAAAAATATACCAAATGATAGGTAAAGACATCATGCATCTACAAAAAAAAGAATTATATTGATCCATACATCTTTCGAGAAGTTATAGCATTATAAAGTTAAAAATATAAAAAAGAATTTTTTTACAAAAATCGTATTTTTTTTATTAAGTTTAATGTCTGTTTTCACCATGAAGATAAAATAAAGTCCGAAATTTTTTTTTACCATTATAAAGTATATTACATTAGCTTTAATTTAAGATATATATAAAAGTGTCAGACCTTTCGCAACACTTTCAAAATTTAAGTTGAAAAAGTCAATTTTTTGTGAAAAAGTTGTCATTTTGAATCCCCCCTGTAGGCAGGTAAAAAAGTCAGATTTATAAAAAAAATATACCAAATGATAGGTAAAGACATCATGCATCTACAAAAAAAAGAATTATATTGATCCATACAT
>NW_026099576.1:21029657-21066264 GCF_025091365.1 Daktulosphaira vitifoliae
AAAAAAAAAAAAAAAACACATCTTAGTAAAACCAATACCTTCTCAGCTTCGCATCGAAGCTAAAATGTTGAATTTGTTATCATAACTTTTTGTTCAACTTGAATGAAATTGACATTACTAAATAGAAAATTTTATAATAATTAAAAAAATGATATTTTTAAGATTAATATGCAGACGGGAAAATTACAATTACTTTTAACAGTAAATTTATCAGAAAAACAATATTTGTTTGTATTTTTATCGTAAAAGTAGGTCAAGTGAAAGCTGAGAAAATTAAAAAAGTCCATATAATAAAATATTTTTTAAATGAATAAGAAATTTATTTCCCTTAATCTTTAATGAAGTTATTGAACTTTAATAAGATAAAAATCAAATAAACTTTAAATGTTTTTATAAATCCGAAATAATTAAGAAAAAAATACAAAAGAATTCACTCGTACGGGTAGGTGTGAACCTCGTAACACCAGCGTTGAAGACATAAGTGTTGGAGGAGTAACAAAATGTTTTAGGGTAGGAGTAGGAGTGCACCTAGGTTCTGCTTTAAGCCCTTACTTATTATCTATAGTAATGGATGAAATTACTAGAGAAATACAGGGAGAGGTGCCGTGGTGCATGTTGTTTGCTGACGATATAGTGTTAATAGGAGAAAATAGGGAGGAAATTAATCAAAGGCTAGAGGTGTTGAGATCAGCTCTTGAGAAAAGAGAAGGAGAGATGTAATTGAATGTGATATAAGGACGGCTGATGTGTGCAAAAATGATGTGGGAGATCGTGTCAAGTGGAAATTTAGGATAACGGTGGCCGAACCCAAGTAGTGGAAATAAAGGCGAAAAAGAAGAAGAATTGAACTTGATACAAAATTAGACATCCATCACTATTAACTATTTTGGTATTATTACTATGTTATTAAAACTTAATTTTTTAATATTTTAATAGGATTTTAATAGATGGTATTATGCCCGTGCAAAATTCGTTATTAGTGTTCTGAAAATTAATCTTCAGTAATATACATATATATTGTATAAAAATTGTAATACATATCGATTTATTATTAATTAAATAATTTTTAAACAAAAAAACTGTATCAATTTTTATAAAAATGTTTTTTCTACGACCTGGAAATGTATCAAAATATAAATATCTTTTGATTAATTACAGATTTTCTCGTCAATATATTAGTAATATATTTATTAAATATATTATAGATAATATTAAAAAGTATTAAATAAATTTATTAGGTTTATTCCCGACCGAAATTCGCTAATATCAATGTATATAATATAAAAACTACTGATAGTAACATAATTTGGAGTCTTAGTATAAAAATTGTCATAAACAATACAATACAATATAATATATTCACTGTTCAATTGGATAATAGATAATTACAAATAATCTGGTAAAACAATGTATTAAAAATAATATATAACTCAATTCTTTGACCTTTGATACTAAAAATATACTTAAAAAAAAATAAATATAACAAAACTCTATTGTAGTTATTACTATATTTAATAAAAAGTTATAGTCATGTGCTATAAATTTTGAAATGTGTAAAGTTAAATTTCAAGTCAAAATGTTATTACAAAAATCAATTTTATAAAATACTATTTAGCTTAAAAATGAAAATAAATGTAGTAAAATTATAGTATTACATTTTGTTATTTACTGAAGCATATTGTCCAAATAATAAAATATAACTAAAAATGATTTAACGAAAATCTGGAAAAAAATTATAAGCATTATGCCTAATGCATGAGACAAATAAAATTCTTGTGAGCACAGTGAAATATATTTTTATATGACTGCTAATTACGCTTGTTTTTTATCAATTTATATTTAACTTGATTTTCAAGCGACTGCTGCTACCGGTGTTGCAGTATTAGTGCGTTCGCCTCCAATAAAACCTGTTACAGTTTTCGCTACTTTTATTGGTATAGCGATAACACGACCACTGCCTCTAATCATGTTAGCCGTTGTGGCCACTGCTGGATTGTATACCGATTTTGTAGCCTCAACACCAGCTCCTCCAATTTGTTCTACGCCGCTTATGAGTCCCTCAACACCACTAGCAGCTGTGTTCATAGCTTTGCCACCCATTTGTATTTTTCTCATCGCTACACGATTAGTGAGACTTAGGCCGTTGTGATTTAAGTCCGTAATACCCGTCATAACGTTATCGGCTACTTTGGTCGCAATACTTGCAGTATCTAAGACATCTACCACCCGGTTAGCGCCAGTGGTCTTAAGAGATTCCATTAACTGTTTTCTAGATTGATTGATCATTTCTTTCTGAGAAGAAGTGTTAGTTTGATCATTTGCTACACTCGTGCCACTAACCCCATTCACATAATTCGTGTTGGTTGTATCTCTAACCAAATTTCCAGTTTTCATACTGGTTGTACCACCAACTCCATATCCACTGTTCGTGTTGGGTATTTCACTGACTCTATTTCCATTATTTATGTAGTTTGGCTCTCTAGCTCCATATCCAGTATTCCCGCTGCTCACACCGCTAAATCTATTATCACTATTCACATTCGGTATTTCACCAATTCCATTTTCATTAATCGTGTATTTCGGATTTCTAGCTCCATATCCAGTATTTCCACCACTTGTACCGCTAACTCCATATCCAGTATTCCCACCACTTGTACCGCTAACTCCATATCCAGTATTCCCACCACTAACTCCATATCCAGTATTCCCACCGTTTGCGCCGTCAACTTCATGTACATTATGTGTATCAGTTGAAACTCTACCTCTGTAGTTCATAGGTACTCTATTGGCATATCCAGTAGATCCCAAAACATCTGTTGTTGAAATATTTGTATCTAATCCCTGTAAGAACATACTTTATATTTTATTAAATTACGCATTGTTTTTTAGGTATAATCGGGCCAGCGTTTCTTCTTTTGAAGAGATCACGAAGAGAAATGTTAGTGGGATACCTCCTAAATATATTTTATATTTGTAAATAGACAATCTGTGGAAAATTGAGATTAATTTTTTTTTTATTTTACTTTTAACGCGAAGCGTTTTAAATAGATTGACCAAAAAACAATAATTACTTAAACCATTGAATTTTTGGTGGAATATTATAAACAGCATATCTATGTATTTAGTATTATTTTAATTGAATAACGCAGCTGTTTTATTTCAAAATTCCGAGTACAAATTGATTATGTAATTACCAAAATTGTATGATTAATGAGTACATTTACAAGGCGAAAACTTAATAAAAAAAATATATTATTTTATTTTGAATTTTTAATTTGTTGATAATTACGCGTATTTTAAGTAATTAATTTTTTATTTTACTCAGCTTCAAGTATAAAACTTATATATATATATAATTTTTTTGATAAAATCAAAAGTTAGAATTATTAAACAATTTCTTTTTGGTTACTCTGGCTATAATTTGCACCTGAGGAACAAGTCTTAATACAGACTGTTCAAAAGGTAAGGAAACAGAGGTCAATTATTATGATCAATGAGAACAATAGAAACCTTTTCATTTAAAACATTAACAATTATTTTATGTAAAAGAAATTATATTTGCATATTTTGTATATACGAATATAATTTTGTATATTATATAGGCTGTTCAGTAAGTAAGGAAACCGGTTTCTATTGTTCTCATTGTTTGAAACAATTTACCTGTTTCCTTAGTTACTGAAAATCCTGTATTAGTATTATGCACTAATAATAATATAAAATAGATTTGTTACTTTTGATATTCACCAAAAATTTAGTGGTTTAGTAAATTTTGTTTTTTGTGGGTATTTTTGGTCAATTTATTTAAAACGTGTTACACGACCAGTAAAAATTTTTTTTCCTAAAATTATTGTCACAGATTGTCTATTTTTAAATATATAATAAACTTAGATTTTACCTCACTAATATTTCTGAAATCGATGCAAAGTAATTCTTTAATTACACCTCATTCGATTTATAGAGTGTTCAGTAAGTAATGAATCGGGTTTCTATTGTTCTCATCGTTTGTAACAATACATCTGTTTCCTTACTTACTGAACACTCTGTATATAAAAATATAAGGAAAGATAAAACAATTGTTTTGTTTTATAATTTTAATAAACATATATAGTTATATTGTCTCGTATTATCTCTCAAAATGAATTCAACTTGAGTTTTTTAAATAATAACATATAAAATTAACTAAATCCAAAATACTGGATGAAATATGTAATTAATTACACATTTTCTTAACTAGATTATTCTTCAATGTTGATTTAATTTTGAGAGAGCAGAGGAATAGATCTAAATGTTTTTATAAAACTGGAGTGCATAGGAAAATACGACACTTTTGTAAAAAAAAGTTTTTACTTCATTTAAATTATCAAAGAAATTAAGTGAGACGTAATTAAGGAATCGCCTTGTATACCATCAATATATTGCTGCCTTATTAAATTAAATGAACGGTATTTAAAAAATGGAATCTTTTTCTATTTTTAATAAAATGAAATTGTAATACAATATTGTATTTTATTGAAAATATTAATAAAAAAAAATATAAATAAAAATTTCATTTACTCAGACATATGTAAATTTAATAATAAGACTATAAATACATAAATGGAATAAAGCTTAAAGTACTAAAAATAAATAAAATAAACAACATTTATAAAGATACAGATATCAAGGTGATACTTATTGTACTTTTTATGATACTCATTTTGGAACCGTTCGATTTCATATAGCGTTATTGTACCTAACATGGTTTGAAATACATATAAATAAACCAATAGAGTAATACATAAAATTATTAATATTGTACATTATTAATATTAATATTGTATATTATTAATATAATACTAATAAATAAGTTATTTTACTTGATTAGCTCTGGTTTGCTGAAATACATGGAATGTCTAAAACAAAACGATGAATATTTATTAAAATATGTCAATATAAATTAAGTGTGAAATAACTTTAACTATTATTTTAAAGAGAAAATTATATTTACATTCCCATGACCTGTTACGTTTAGCCCATAATTAAATACACGCTAATGTGTTTGAATCATTATTTTTTTCATTGACGAGTTTTTTTTTTATAGATTTTCAGATAATCAATACAACTATTCTTCTAAGTTTTAACAGTAACACATACATAATTATTGTACTATAGCTTAATATTTATATAATTATACAACAGTATCTTATTAAAATAAGAAAAAAGCATTATAAAATCATATTTTCTTATAATTTTTATTTTTCAATATAAATTTTATATTGTCACTTGAAAGTGTATTGATATAATACATCCATGCATTATAATAGTCACTATAATATAGTGGCTATACAATAAAACCTATAATAGTTAACAATTTGTATTGGATTTATAACAAACCATTTAATTAGTCAAAAAATAATGTTAACATTTTTTTGAATGGTTTTCATCTAGTTACATATTTTTCTCAACATATTAGTCATGAATTATTTTTGATCTTCATCCTTTTATACCTTAACTTGGTATAAAATGGAATGTCAACTTTAATTTTTCAAATGGAAATAATCTAGTATATATAATTATATATACTAGATTATTTATTAGAATTATGAAAATGTCATGTTGATAACAGCTTGAATTTGTTTACGTTATTATATCTTGGCGAGAGGAAGAGTGACCTCGCCATCCTCTCGCCAAGTAATATCTAATGATAATAATAGAAGCACTCGCTCCTTACCTTCAGTCTTACTTAAATAATATTAATTTTAATTCAAAAATGTAATACTTTTTGCGTCATCTAATCTATGATTTTGAATAGGATTCTAACAAATTTTTCTTAAAATTTTAAAGAGTAAATATTTTTTCTAATTTATAATAAAAACTTAGTGCATTTTTAAAATCAATATTTGTAATTATATTTTATCGATTATTTTTTTATTGTTCATCTTGAAATTAAACATTAGTTTAAATTTTTAGTTAAACATTTAAATGAAATAAATCAATTAAATGCATAGATTTAATACAAGATTGTAATATTGTAGTTATTACCTGTAAAATAATTATGGTCAGACACAAATTAATGTACGCTTTCATTTTAATATAATAATTACGAATAACTAAACAATCCAGACGAATTAAACTTAATTTGGTATTTAATACGATAGCAGTCAAATTTTCAAAACAAGAACTATTTTTTTGATGGCTTAGACTGGTTTTATACTTATTGCCTATATTAATGAGTAATTATATTTTGTTAGTGTTTTCAATAATTACAATTAATTTCACAATATTATATTTACAGAAACATGTGTTAGTAAAAACATTTTTGTTTTGTTTGTTGATTTTTAATAAGTCAAAAATAATACAACAATCTACATTAATGTATTTTAGTGTACTTGAACTAATTTAGATTTTAATTTGTTACTATACATATCAGCTATTTATTTAGCTCCACTAAAGTTTAGTTTTTCACGTATGTTTTAATAAGAACCAAGTAATATTTAAACTTTCAAATTTTTACTACATAAATATTCTAAAATTATTTTTGATACCTTTTTCAAAATATAATAATATAATCTATTTAATTTAATATAACAGTTCAAAAACTATAGCAATATAACACTATACTATGAATTATCCTAAAATTCGATGAACTTTACTATTTTACTTTACTTTTTACTATTTTAGAAATATATAGAGACTAATTTTAAATGTAATGGTATTTAATGAATGTTGTATCAATTATTAATTAATTCAAAATATAAAAGAATAAAACATCAAAATAAATTAAATTTTATAAATTAAAGAGTATTTTGGGTTAAGATAAGTTAGTATCAATAAATTATTTAAATTTAAAAATATGGTTATACTGTTTATTATTTATAACCTATTAGTGTAAATATATAAACACCAAACATTTTGACCATAATTTAAAATCTAAATAAATAATTGATAATAAATTATCTTACCCCATACGTCATCTTCCCCAGGTTACTTTAATTAAAGTAATCTGGTTTTAAAGATTTGAGAAACTATTTCCATTTATTATACTTTTAATTACTAGATAATGAATTCAAACTTAATGTCCAAAATACCCAAAGTATAATCGTGAATTATTTTGTTCTTAATTTGTTACTCAATAATTTGGTTTATTTAAACAAAATAATATGATCATTCTATAAAGAATTTTACTTAAATTTTTAATATGTAATCTATGACTACTTCAATAACGTGTAGGTAAATATTACGTATGTACGTTACAGATAATTCAATAGTTTATATGTTAGTTCAAATAAATTATTTCTAACGCAAATTTATTCTATTTACAGTTAATAACAACGATTATTAAAAAACTGCGCAATAATAATTGTTACTTAAAACCTAATTACTGCAATTATAGAAAATTATAAATATTAACTCGCAAATTAAGCATTTGCTGTAAATAACAATGTATTTGTTGTATATTATGAATGAAGAGATAGAAAATAGTATATTATATGAAATTTACTGATGGATATCATGGTTAATTTTATAAGATGGGAGGGGGGTATGTTACCCACAACTTCAAAATGTACAACAAAGTCATTAGAAGTTAGCATTTTTAAAATAAATTTCTAGACTTTTTACTCATCAAGGTACTTAAGTTGGCAGATTTATCTCCAACAGTCAGCAAAATTCACTCCACAACGCCTGAAAATTATGTCTAGAACTGCATCTGTTGAGCAAATACGAATAAAACTTTATTTAGTTTACAATTAGTTTTTATTTACTTTAGTTGGCAAATTAATTATACTAATAGTTTGAAAATTTATATTTAAAAGTAATTATTATTTAAATGTCATTATTATACTATTTCTATTTTACATAAGTTGATTTATATTAAAACAAGTACAAAGTGCTAATTTTGGAAACAATTATTTAATGAGCTACGATTTAAAATTTTTTTTTTTTATGAAACAACTGTCGCCTTACCCCAGAAATATTATTAGTGAAGATAATAAATATATTTTTAGTACTCATTAGACGTTAGAAAATCTTAGTTTTTTTCTGGAACCATAAGAACATTTTTACAAAAATTTGAAAAAAAAATTGAAATGTATTTTTTTATTTTTGGTTATATTTATATGGTATGTTTTTTTAATTTTAGCTTCGATGCGAAGCTGAGAAGGTATTAATTTTACGATAATGTGTTTACGATATTGTGACTGTTGCCACATTTTTTCAGGTCGCACTGGACCGATTTTGATGAACAATATGTCAAAAGATCACAAATTGTATCTAGTTGAAGACATTATCCTTAAATTAAAAAAAATTTCCCTCATTCCCAGTAAATAGAGGAAATTTCCAAAAAAAATCCAATTTTTCAAATTAGTAAATTTTGTCATTTTTTCCCCTTTTTTTTATTAAAACTACCATAACTTTTTTAAACATTAACAAAACAACGTCCCTTTTTGTTTTATTGATACCGCAGATATTTCCCTTTCATTCGATATCATTTTTTTGAAAATTCAACACTTAACCCAGGGAGGGATTTAAAATAGCAACTTTTTTACAAAAACTAGCTTTTTCAACTTAACTTTTGAAAATATTTCGGAAATAGTACATCCTTTAAATGTATATCAAATTAAAGTTTATGTCATGTACTATAAAATGAAAAAAAAAATTTGTCCCGACACCTTATCTTCTACGTGCAAACGGCTGCCATAGTTAAAAAAATGCTATTTTTGTGTTAAAAATGTCGATTTAAAATTTTCAACTTTAATTTGATATAACTTTTAGAAAAATGTATCTATCAACACCATTTTTTTTCCTAAATACATTATATATACCTCTTTTAATCACCATACTTTTAATTTAAATTAGACAATTTCCCTTTATACAGAGGGCGTTCAAAACTTGAAAAATACGTCTAAAAAGTAAATCTTTTTCAATTTAACTTTTGAAAATATTCCGGAAATACTGCGTCTATTAAACATATGTCAAAACTTACAATAAATACTATAAGTTCAAAATAAAAAAATTTGTCTAGTCATCTTTTCTTCTATAGGAAAATGGCCGTCGAATTTAACGAAACTTATAATTTTTACGTAAAAATTATTGTTTAACATGAAATATTTTAATACTTAAAATTGCCATAACTTTTTGAAAAATGAACAAATTAAAATTATTTTTTTTATATTAAAACCTAAAACACAAATCTAAAAAAAAATGACTTTTAGTTTCATCTGAATTCAACAATCGATTTTTACAATTATAATTAAATTTTATAATACGCTCAATTGAGTAGATCTTTTTAACAATTCTTTTTTCTATATGGTTTTTTGTTTTTGTTAATTAAATAGATATTTATATATGTCTTCATTTTTCTGTTATAAAATTTTTTTTATGTTTATCCCTTTTGTCTTAAAGGAGTGACGACTTAATTTTTAAAATGATAACATACATATTTAACTATCTTATAAACTTAAAAAGTGTTATAAAGAAAATGACTAGTTGATAATAACTTTTACATCAGAATTTCTAAAGTTATTTACAATTTTTTATCTATGCAAGAGTAAAAGTGACATCAAAAAAAGAACTAGTGATAAAAATAGCAGCTCCCAATCAACACCACTTCTGAAATACTGCTCTATAAGTTGTTATCGACCAGTCATTTTCTGTTTTATAAATTAGTTAAGTATTGTCATTTAAAAAACTTAAGTTTTCACTTCTATAATATATACATATATATTTATATATATATATATATATCCTTGAACTTTTAAAATATTTTATAACAGATAAATGAAGTAACTAACAAAATTCAAAAAGAAATTATTATATTAAGAGAAATCGAGTGGCTAGGGTTAAAAGAATCACACTGTATATGCTTAAGGACTACCATTATTTTAGTTACATAAATTCTTAGGACATATATAAGTTATGTAGAATTATAGAATTTTACTTATAAGGTATTGATTTTTTCGATGCTACAGTATAACGATAGCGTGTTAAAATGTGATATATTTAGATACAACAATAAGTCATAAATTTTAAATTTTCAATAGTAACAGTAACACCATGACGGGAGTTCTGTAATTTGCTACTTTGTTGGCTGTAATACAATTATTTCTGAAAACACCTTTTCAATAAAAGTTTTACGAATGAATTTTCGTGCAGAAAATTATTTTTAGTTATAAGTAAAAAGAATAAGGGATAATGAACTTAGGCGGGTAAAAAGCAATACATAATAGGCCATGTATTGTCTATAATAGTATAAAGTATAGGTATATTATCTTAATAAATAGAACCAGCAAAATGATCTTATTTCTTTAGTAGCCGTATGTTGCTGTAGTTGTCAGTCCTTAATTGACTCTCTTCAAATTAACTTCCCAACCGTTTAAAAATTGAATTTATTCGTCTTTATAATTATCTTAATCAAGAAAGATTTTATAGGGGTGTGAAGGATGTCACCCCCTCTTGGATCCCGTCTGTATTTAACTTCACTATATTTGATATTATAGAATAACAAAAAAATGTATTATTTAATTCTAAATTGCCGTAGTTACATAATGGTTAAAATTTAAAATTAGTGATGTTCGAAAATCGCACTTCACTTTTTCCCTGTAAATGGTTCGAAAATCTATCTAGTGTATTCAAAATCAAACAGACTTTGTTCAATAATAATATAAAAATTATTAGCCAAAAAATAATTAAAATTGATATTCGGTTTGTGTTTGATTAAATATTTGAATTGATTTATTGATTTGGTTTGGGTTCGACCACAAAAATCAGGGTTCGTAATAGCAATGATTAAAATAACTAGTACCTTCGACATTTTTTATTAAGCATATTTTAGTAAATAGTTTATTTAATTTTTCAATCAATTTTATATTTTTTTTAAGAATTAAAAAAGGAAAATATTTAGTAATTATTTTTTGTATTTATCAGAAAATACTACACACTCACTGTATGTACATAACTAAATAATGTTTGTATTTTCTAAAAAAAGAATAAATAGCAAAAAAAATTGTTTATAAGTCAACACCTATTGACAATATTCTCAATTTAGAGCTTGTTTTTATTTTTTAATACAAAGCAAAGAAATTACAAAACTGTATTCTCTATTTTACAAAATGAATAAAGAAACATATCTCATCATTGTAATTGGTATAAGTATGTGTTATGCAATGTCAACGGAAAAAAATAATAAATTTACAAAAATAAAACATTATATTAAAGAAAAGATAAGTATGAAACCTATGTATAAGTCATTGGAAGATTCGCCACAAATACTAGAAAGAATTCGTAATTCTAGTGAATATACTAAAGCAACGGTAACAATTTTAAATAATATATTGTTATATAAATTCATATGTAAGGTAAACTTATTTGAACTTGGGATGTTAGACTTAGTTTAAATATCCACTTAAAGTTTTAAAGACATAATTTTGATTTATTTTCGAACTAAAAACTTTTTTAAATAGGTTCGGGTTTGAATTCTTTCCGGTCAGTTTCAGGTCGGCTTTATTATTTTGAATAGGGTTCTATTCGGATTCTATTATTTTTTTGGGGTTTTACGTTGAACATTTAATATAAGAATTCAACACATTTCTTTTGACGGACTTGTCACTAGATGGTATAGAGACAACTATACCTAATAAGGTAGAAAAGTGACGAACGGCCATTAGCTGCTCGGTCAACTTTGTGTACTGAAATATACGCAGTCAATTACCAGTTGTGGAATAAGTAAAGAAATGGCTCATACAGGAGATCTCAGACGTGTTTTTTGTACAACACGGAGCATGCAATTGTCTTGTGTCACAGAATCCAACCGTATCACATTATTATTATTTTAGATTTACGTGAAGTCTTTAAGTAATATTATACTTTTAATTTATAGACTGTCTCTGTAGATGAATCATTACACTCCATAATGCACTGTTTTCGTGAGAAAAAACTTTATTTAACTTATCAGAGATTTAGTTATAAAGGTAATATTTTAAGAATTTAATTTTCTGTGATTTTTATAATGATTTTAATTCATTGGTGTATACAGGGTGGCCCACCACTCACTGACAACTTAAATAACTTTTGATCCAGTTAATATTTTTAGTTGATTTTTTTTTTAAATAATAGTTATACGTTAGGTCTATAGCTATATCTCAATAATTAATTTTTTTACATTTTATTAAAAATATTAATTATTTTTAAATTTTAAATAAAATGTAAAAAAAAAATCTAAGATAGCTATTTTGTAGAGTAGAATTTAAGAAAAATTTTAGTAAAAAAATATCTTATTAATATTCAGTAGTAAATATTCTGTAGCGTTTTAAAGTTTGTAAAAATTTGAATTTTCATGTACTATTTTACGGTTATAAACATTGAAATACGTATTGAGAAAAGGACAGAAGAAAACGCTATCTTTTCATGATTACTGTGTATACATATGATGATAGTGTGTATACATTACAAACTTGGCATAAATACCATGATAAGAAATTAGATAAGGCAATTATTACTTATCACTCTCATTCAAAAGTATATTGAAAAGATAGCGTTTTCTTCTGTCCTTTTCTCAATACGTATTTCAATGTTTAATACCGTAAAATAGTACATTAAAATTGAAATTTTCACAAACTTCAAAACGCTACAGAATATTTACTATTGAATATTAATAAAATATTTTTTTACTAAAATTTTTCTTAAATTCTACTCTACAAAATAGCTATCTTAGATTTTTTTTTTACAATTTATTTAAAATTTAAAAATAATTAATATTTTTAATAAAATGTAAAAAAGTTAATTATTGAGATATAGCTATAGACCTAACGTCTATCTAATATTTAAAAAAGAAATCAGCTGAAAATATTAACTGGATCAAAAGTTATTTAAGTTGTCAGTGAGTGGTGGGCCACCCTGGATACCCAACCTAGGATCACAATATAACACTTAAAACAATAACACGGTAATGATAAAGGGTTGTCGGGTCTTAATTGATAACCCGATCACTAATTTTTAATTAATACAATTAATATTGTTATCATACCCGACCATTATGATAGTCGTTTATGGAATTAAAAGGTTGTTTGTATTTTGCTCCATCGTAGGTAGTGAAAAATGTGAAAAGTAATTTGCTCTATATTTATTAGACAAAAATACAATTTGTAATTTGTACCAAAATTGAAATTGAATATTATTTCAATAGTTTGATAATTCAATTTTTTTCTTTGATAGTATGACTATTCAAATAAATACTTACCACGATCACAAATATGAGATGCCCTAGTTATCCAATACACTGTATTTTAACTAATAGTTTATGGGATTAATTCTCATGGATCGAGAAAGATTTTTAAAAAAAGGGTGTAAGGCAAAACCTTTTAGATCTTTAAAAAAATTTTTGAAAATTATTTAGCCATTTTTCTAAACCTTTAACTTACAATTGTGTGTCTCAGTATTACTGAGCGCAAAAATTTATTTTCACTGAGGCAATTCAACATAAATTTTTTGGCTCTTTCATAATTAAACTTTAATAAAAAAAAAATTGATCAAAATTGTAAATAGTATTGATTAGATAACTAAAGCATGAATGAAATTTTACTTCTCCAAAACTGATAAATATTATTATTAAATTAAATATAATCTCAGCAACGAAAAAACATGAAGTTTATATAAATAATGAGATTAAGGATTTATAAAAAATTGATATATAATTATTTAAATTCTTTTTAACAATAAACATAAAAAAATATTAATAACTAACTTATATTTGTTTAGAATCTAAGATAGAAAATGGAGAAGTAATTAAGGAGGTAATGGAGATATCAGATTCTGCATTACTGAACCATTTAAAAGAATTAAAAAATGTCGAGATAAATCAGGATAAACAACTTGTTAAAAATAATTTGTCTTCGATTGTTGAGATAATGTGTAGTAATAGAGGAAAAATTGAAGAAATTATAAAGTATTGCATAAAGGAAGTACAGAATTGCTGTGAACAATTTATTAACAATATCATAAATAATAATAAAAGTTTATAGAAAAAATATTTCGAGATTAATTTAATTTTACAAAAATTTGTATAAGAATAACTTCACTAGTATTTTCTAAAAGTTATAAATTTTATAAAAATAAATACATTTATGTCGCAATAACAAAACAATAAATTTTTAGCTTCGATATGAAGCTAAGTAGAAATTAATTTTATTATAATGTGTTTTTTATGGTTGTCTCAACTTTTTCTCAGCTCTTACTTGACTGATTTTTTCAACGATACCTCAAAAGATCACAAATTGTATTTAGTTAAAAACATCACTTTCAAAAGTTTAAACAAATTTCTCTCGTTTCCCGTAAATGGGGAAAATCTCCAGAAAAATTACGATTTTTGAAGTTGGTAACTTTAGGCTCGCCAGTTGAGAAACAATTTTTGAAACAAGTTTCTTAAATGTTTTTACATTTATAGAAAGTTACTATACCAATATGGCCAAAAAAAATAACAATAAAATGAAAATTCTGGACTACCCTGATAAATATAGAATTTTTTATACGATGAATTTACAAAAAAAATTAAAAACAATAGTTTGCACTTTTTAAGCCTTTTCTAAGTAAAAATCAATGTTAATAGTTCGTCTAAATATTCACATTTATAACATTATCTAAGTTAATGATACTTATATTCAAATATAGTTAATGTCCAAAACAACTTGTATACGAAGCAAAATTCTGGCGGTATTAATATAATGATAATGTAACGGATGATGTGACGGATGTGTAGCACCGACGGAATGCAATATAACTTTTTTTGTCCAGGGAAAGGTGTATAAGTGATACGGTTGGCGAAAGTATGTCCGGCTAGTCACACACGCGGTACTCCGCCAGTTTGCCAAGGTATTAATGGTAGGCCTGTTTTCTAGGTCAAAGAATGCAGGATGAAGACCTTCGGAGGTCGTTCACTCACATCGATGGCAACATAATTTTATTACTTATTAGTTTCTTTGATAAACATTAGTGATCATCGCGCTATTCTAACGCCGACCAATACAGTGTAACTTATGTTACTTGCATTTATTAATCTTCAAACGATTACAAAGACAAACAATTAGTTAACAAATACATCTCTTATAGTTAGTATACTCGAGATATCTCTTGAACTTTAATTATGA
The DNA here is from genome assembly GCF_025091365.1 of Daktulosphaira vitifoliae. NCBI lineage: Eukaryota > Metazoa > Arthropoda > Insecta > Hemiptera > Phylloxeridae > Daktulosphaira > Daktulosphaira vitifoliae. The sequence goes on from NW_026099576.1 coordinate 21,044,774, forward strand.
TAGAATGTATATATATATATATATAATATGTATTAAACAATATTATTAAACTCAAAAGTGATTTGAGTATTCAGTTGGCAATTGTTCAATTAATTACTTGCATTTTTTATAGATTTTTAAAAATCTGAAAATATTAAGTATATTATTGTTGAATTCACTCAAACTTACACTTTTACTTATGAAAATATTGTCTTAAAATCAATTTATTATAACAATAAACAAGATAATTTTATCCTCCTTCAAAACTATTATTGAAATTTCTTTAATCGGAGATATTATATTATGACTTATGATTCGCATCGATTCGACATAACCTTCAATTTATTTTTACAACACAATTGATTGCCCTTTAATAAATTGCCGTGACATTGCACGTGAAAACCCTATAAATAAACACTCAAATTTAATAACTTGAAAAATTAATTTTTTCTCTTTTAAGTTATTTACCGACAGCTATCTGTAGTGTGCTCCATTTTCAATTCTTTTTTTTATTACTTTGACTAAATCAAACGACCAAATTACTTATCTGATTATAAAATATTCAAATGAAATACGTTTTTCATAATAATTTTTAAGGTCCAAAGTTTTAAGTATTGATTACTGACCACCACAAATTAACTATTAATCTATAAATAATCAAACTACAATAGTTTTGTAGTCTGAAGCGGTTTGTCATAAATGTAAATTGAAATTTTAAATAGCAACTAATTTACTTTGACAGAGAGTCATTATTGAACAAAAACAATGGTTACCATAATATTATACATTTTTTGCTTACTCTAACTACAATTTAAATAATGAATTTATTATGTAGAGTTTAAAATTTTTTTTGTAATCTTAATAAAATATTTTCTATAAAAAAGAAAAAATTATTTTTAGAAATTTAACCAGTGTACTTCAGCCTGAAAACAATTGTTCATCTTGAGGGTTTATGATAATCTCGTCGTTTTTTACAGTTGTACGTGTCAAGCGTACTTCAAGTGCAGGCCACCGTGTCGAAGTAGTGCGAGAAAAAATCGCATAACGTCAGCAGTATCATTGTACACAATATCAGATCGTGCAAAATATTTCATACTCAATATGTTCAGAAAAAATTTTGCTCGTTTATTCATTATTTATTTATTGCACTGTACATAATATATGCTAATACATAGACTTATTCAGTAAAAACAAGTATTATGCTGGTTCAACATCATATTTTTTGCTAACAACAAAAACACATCCCTCGAGAAAACTGTTGCTAGGTTTAATGCTTCGCCAAGCCATTAAGTACACTATAATAATAAAATTCAATTCCTAGCCACGAGGAGATTACTTTTTCTCTTTACATAAAATTGTCCGTTCCCATAACATGCATGGAATGAAGTATAATATTAACTTAAACGATATAACGTCTAGACAACATATCAATATAAAATAATTATATAAATGTTTTTGACTTCAGGGAAAACGTTTTCGTAAATGAGCCTATAGTAAAAACATTTGATGATTAATTGTTCTCGCGTGAATCTTTTAGATTATAAATTCAATGTTTTATAATATAAAACATTATACATATTTAATATGACTATATAGAAACATAACGATTGAGTATCATTATTTAATGCTAGTACAAATATGAACATTTATATAGTTGTTAAAATCTATTCATGGATTTCAATTAAGTTGCTTTAAAATTATTATCATAGCTATAGGAACTAAATTTTAAATTCTGTTAAGCTATCAAATACCGAAATTATGATTTTTCACAAGTATTAAAGTTAAAAATAATTGAGTATACTTTGGATGCATCTTATTACTTATAATAGTTTTCATTGCCCTAAATGTCTGTTGTAGTCAGACATTTTTCTTGGATAGTTTGTGGTATAGTATATATTATAGCTTTCACTGAGTAATAAGAATTTGGCCCGTACGGTCCATTTTAAGTATCTAAATCATAAATATCTTTAAAAAATCATAACTTTAAAATTGTATACACGTCATTAAATATTCGTTTTATTTCAGCTTTACTCTTTAGCGTTTTAACAATAAAACTTTGTTGTTTGTACATCTAATTTTTAGTTTTATATTTCAAAATATTAAAATTTTCTAATTTAAAGGGGGGTCACCACATACATTACACATATTTTACAAATTAATTTTTTTAATAACTTCTTTCTATAAATATTTAAGAATTATTTACTTAAAATTAGTATTTTTTATTACTAATATTCATGAATATATTAATAAATTTAAATATATGGTATAGTTTTTTTTAAATGAATGTTAAACAACATTTTTTTAGAAAAAGTGTTGATGCAAGAATAATTACAATATGTACATTGACAGAAAATTATTTAATTTTAGCATGACCACAATATCAATTTAAAAAAATACATTTTGTACATGTTTGCCGCGCATTTATGTAAAACTTATAAGCAGTTCGTTGGGTTTAGACCAAGAAGAGGAAAAAGAAATTTAAAAACGTGTTTTATTAATATTTTTTATTCATTTTTTTCCATTCATATCAATTACTTTCACGCCATAGTAGATGTATTTCACGCGACATTTAAATGTATTATAATGCACTAACAAATTTCTTTACTTGAGCTTATGTTATATTAAATGCATGCATAATCAATACTATATACACTATCTTTCTAGTTGATAAAAATATTTTAGTAAATTGTATAGTTATACTTTGTATAAACATAATTGAATTGCTTGTAAAAAAAAAAAAAAAAAAGGGGTGATGATTCAAAATTGTGAAGCGGCGTGGTAAATTGTTTTACAATAATAAATAAAATGGTTTACAATTAAAAAGTGACTAATTTCAATGTATACTTGTGTAGATTCTGAATAGTGGTTCAACAGCTACATGTGTTTTGATTTGTATTTATTGACGTCATCGCATGTGTTAATATGCTAAAGATGAATAAAATCTGAAAAAAATAATATTATGTGAAGTAGATTACAATGGGAAACAATAAAGGGATTTGTTTACCGTTATTAACATTAAATTAAATCATATCTTATAATAAATTTTATAAAATTTTTGATTGGAAAATGCCCGCCTTTAAAAAAATAATAAAGGAATGAAGATATTTTTACAATGAAATAAAATTGTAAAATTAAAAAAACGGCTTTTAGTTTCAATGGGTAACTAAGAAATTATTGGTTTTGCTGTGACTTTTTTTTTTCTCAACACATACGATTACTCCTCTCCTACTAGACTGATTTTACTTAAATTGTGATATTTTAACAAAAAGACCACAAAACAAATGTTTGAAGCTAATAGCGCCATAATTTTAGAAATTTCCCCTCGATTTCTGTAATAATAGGAAACGTTCCAATTTTTACATTTTGCTATAAATTTTGATTTTAAAAATCAAAAACCACAATGAAAATTATATCAATAGTAATAAAGACAATCATCTTTCTATCAATATGAATTTTAAGAAATGTAATCTAAATTTTAAGTAAAAAAACTTTCAAAAATACATACAAGTTTTCTCAAACCAAAGTACAGGAAAAGAGTTTAAATGTTCTTTAAAATTTTTTTCTATTCAATTTTTGAAAATGTTCCAGAATATCTGATAACTTTTAATCTATATTGAATTAAAGCTTTTAAATTGTATTATAATATGAAAAAAAGCGATTTTTTTAATCATGAGAAATCGTCTGTCAAGTAAAACATCAAGTAGTATAAAATTTAACCTACTTTAATTTACTTATAATTAATAATAAAACGTTTTAACAATTTGTCTTTTAAGAGTGTTCGTATGCTAAAATATATAATTTTTATTAAAATGTTATTGTTTTTTTTTTATGTCTTAATGTACAATCTCATTAAAGAATTTATAGTAGCATTATTAATGAATGTCAGGTATCAATCCCATAAGCCGTATCCCGACTTGTATAAGATTTTTTTCATTTACATTTCACTTATTGAAATTAAAAGATATACAATTTAATTCTATATATATATTTTTATAGTAAGTTTTTGAAATAACAAGAAAGAACTTAAAAAATATCGCATAGATAAAATATTTAACCCTTTTGTGTCATGTATTAGAGTTGATCAATTGTTACTAAATTTTCTACAACTTACTTTTAGATATACTATAACAAATTTAGAAACTCATCTAAAATATTTTGAATTAAAAAATATATCTCTATAAAAAGGACTACACAATATACATGTATACAATGTATACTATACTATCATGTATATTATTTAGCTTTTTACTTAGTTTATATTTTTCTATTAAAAACACCTTAACAAATTAAAAAAGTAACTACAACGTTTTTTCTGTCAATTAAATATTCCAAGTCTATTATTTAGTTTGATACCGAACAAGTCAATATAATGTATTACATTTTTTATTTAAATTTTAGTTATTTTTTTTTAATTGTCGGTAGGATATATAAGTGGTATCCAAAACATAAACTACCTTATGCTTAATAGTACAAAAGGTGATTCGAACCAGCTCTGATGAATAAGTATTATTTGATAAATAGTCTCTAATTTGATAACGTACAGATCACGCTGAATGTAATGTTATTTTATTAAATATGATGCCAACATAGTTTAGATTACCAATTTCTTACAAAAATGTATGTTTAATTATGCGAAAAGTATTAATTATTTACCTTTCAAATAAAAATGCATAGATTTGGGTTCATTTTTCGATTTTTTTACAATCTAAGCTTGGAGTTTTGACTACTGTTTTATTCTTGTTAACTGCTTCAACTGATTTTTGTCGTTCAATTTTACCTAGAAATATAACGAAAATTTTCAAAAAATTATTAAATAAACAATATACATTATAGTAATTTTTATCTAAGTAGTAATTTTAGAAAAATAAAGTAATAAATATTTATACAATGTTTAAAATTATTTAAATAAATAATATATATATATTTTGTAAACATATTAACTTTTAAAATTTTAAATGTTACTTGGGTAAAGCCTACTTAAATTGTTTAGTTATATTAACTTTTAAACAAAAAATTATACATCAATTAAAAACAGTTATTTGAAACAATTGGCAAGTTTTAACACATCTAATAAATTTTGTACTTGACATTCATCTAAGGATTTTTTAATTGAAAAAAGCAAACCGTTATTATGATTTTTTATTTACTCTAATAAATAGCACTTTTTTAAAAATTAATTTGTTCAAATTATTTTGCCGTAACAAATTCTAGGATATCGATAAACGTATAAATATAGTATTTAGAAAGTTAGGTAAGAGAAATAATAAAAGAATACAATAAAAAAATCGAACAGGTTAATGACCTGTAACGTTTTCATTTTTATGATAAATTTATTTTTATTAATAAATATTAGAAACGATTATATTTCATAATTATCGTACTAATTAATTATTCCATTTTAATTTAACGTACGTCACTTAATGAGTTTACAATAGCACAATTGTCTATGATTAATTTTTAGAAGTTAATGAGATGGGATTAAGTCATAAACAGATACCTTTCATAAATAGTCAAAAAATTCGTTCTCTCACAAAAAATGTATTTCTAATAAACACTTAATTAGGGTAGGAATGAGAGATGTATAATTACCAAAACGAAAATATTTGCATAGTATAGATCGGAAAATTGTATAACGTCTTTGTACCCCTGAAAAAATCATAGTTAAGCCATTGTTTTTTTATGTTTATAGCAATTCGTATAATCTGTGGTTTAATAATATACAATTAAAAATATTTATTGTTTGAAAACATTGCTATCATTTTTGTACACTTTATGATTATGATTAATTTAAATATTGTAAAAATATAATTGCTTAAATCTTTTATGCATTTATATAAATTTTATGTAACTGTCGTTTCATTGTTTTAACGATTATCTATCTTTTTTTTTTGGTCACTTTTTTTTTTATTAAGTATTATTTACTACTTTTTATTTTAAAGAGTAAATTTTTTGTTTTACATAAAAAAAAAAAATGAAAATCATTAATAATTACAATTAATGATGAAGGATATCGTATTCTCGACATTCATGAAGATATAATTTAAACCATTAAATATCTGACGACACCACATAATGTAGTTAATTAAATTTGATTTTTTTGTTTGTACATTATATTTTTATAGCTTCAATCGCCACAAAATGATTTCAAGCCCGGCTTGGGTTACTTAGTTGCTGAATATCTAAAAATTTAAGATATACTACTACATTAAATTTTAAATGTTTACTCATTAGTAAAAAAACTTCAGCGATGTAACAAAACCTGTATTTAATAAGGTATGAAAATATTGTAAATTGCAACTTTAAGAACTATAGGTCTTCAAACTTCGAAATATAAAATATTTTTATTGATTTCGATCGAAAAACACTATTTTGTGGCTTTTGGTGAATATGAAAGGGATACAAAGCTAAACTCTTATGATATTAACGTCTAAATAAATTGATCAAATTTTATTGAATAAGATGTTTGATATTTTATTTGAAAATATAAATCACCAACTAATTTAATAATGTTACATTAAATTATTTAAACTGAATTAATGTTATCTGTTTTAATGTGGGCCAAATGAATTCTTTAATAACTAATTAATTTTATAAGAAATAATGTAAAAAATTTGATATATATATATATATATACAGGGTGTTCAGTAAGTCAGGAAACGGGTTTCTATTGTTCTCATTGTTTGTAACAACGAGAACAATAGAAACCCGTTTCNTAAATGTTCACAAGAGGATTTATTTTTATCGCCTTGAATTTAAAATAACTATTACTAAATAATTTAAAATAAATTTTGTAAATTTCGATTTGTTGTGTATTTTTTCGTCGTAAAAAAAATATAATTTTCACCTTAATAATATGTTAAAAAAATACATATTATGCATATCCTTTAATTTTTTTCGTGCTGTAGTTTTTTGTTATATCCGAAGAATAAACTTAATCTCGTCAATCTATTAGTGACACATTTATAAAGCGCGATAGTCTATGAAAATATATTGTCAACGTTGGATTAAAAAATTTACATATTTATTTAATCAATTATCAAAACGACTATCTTGCCGACTTGCAAAAAATGAATGCAAAGTCCTTGATAATGCTCCACTTTTAAGTTTTATGTAACTTGCTAACTGTTTTAGCAATCCGTTTATAATTAGCAAATGTCAATCAATCTTTTGACAGAAACCAAATTGTTTTTTTAACAGCAGAAGCTACGTATTTTGTTCTAAAATAACTTTACACGCAAAATAGTGAAAATGTTGGGATTTTCTTTTATTTATTTCAATTTTACTAATATTTATACAATAGATTTTTAATGGAATATCTCAATATAATATTTAAAATTCAGCTTTTTTAATTTTTTATTTTTATTTACTATACTTTACAACGATGAAACCAAAGCGCCTTCTTTATTAACGTAAGTAATAATTAAAATGGCTTACTTTTAATGAACACGGGTAGTATACAAATAAATTTCTTAAAAAGACAAACTATTGCTGAAGTGTTAGATTTTTCTAGTCAAAAGGAGCTGTGTTTTTATTATATCTACACGTGCCACTAGTAGTAATAGTTTTTCTAAAGGTATTATCTTTTTTAATGGTTGTCATAAGTAAAACGACTGATATAATATTGAAGAATATTTCATCAAAATTACGCCATAGTAAAGTAATTGATTTTTGTCAGCTATATATCATGTTGTCACATTTATTTAAATCCATTTAAGTTAATTTACATAGTATTAATAATGAAATACTTTGACCGAGTACAATTTATTTTATACTCAACTATTTTCTTTTTTCGCCATTCGTTTGGCTTTGGCTCTTTGCACTTCTTGCATTGCAATGGATGGAAAAACACCTGTAAAAGGAAAAAAAAATGACGCTGATATATAAAATTACTTGCAGCAATAAAATATTTTTCAATTACAGTCTAAGTTAAAATCCGTCACTTTAAAGTGTATAAAAGTCAACAGCCTCGAGAGATATTATTATCAAGCACATATATGTTTGATTTACACTATTACTTTTAAAGGTGTAATAACATCTTGATCTACGTTTCGATATCAAATTTGTATTTTACACTGCTGTATGACATTTTTTTTAAACAACTTTAAAATTGTATTATTAAATCGAGTTGATCTAAACAAAACGGATTCATCAAATATACTACGATAATTTTATGTTTGTACAGTACCTCTCCTGCCGGCCAGACTCAGTGGCGGCGGCGGACCGCAAGAATGTCTCCCCGCGGGGGACGACGAGCTCAGCCAACAGTAAATGATGAGCGTATGGTGTTCGGTGTGGTCAAATTTGCCGCCAGACGGTAACGGCTGTTAACGGCGTAGAAGACGACGTTTTCAACAGGGAAATTCGGCGGTGCAAAAATCGCATCCCGCGGTCAAGTAAGTTAGAGTCGCACTGGCCGCCCGCCGACAGTCGATAAAATTGTGTTGGCCCCCAAATGGAACCGTTACACGGATAGTCTACAGTGCCACGCAAGCGCCATCTTGACAGAAAGCACACCGTAATTTGTATGCGCGCTCCAATCGGCCAACGCTTAAATGTTATTTCTCCTGTAAAAGCTCTTGTAAGGTGTACCACAACTTCATATGTATACATTTATACAATGTGCACTTTACCATAGTGACCGAGTGCCTTATCTAGCCGTGCTATCTATTTTTTATAGGTCGATGTATTACATTAGAACCCCTCCAATCGTTTATTCTTCTCATCTTTTTGATGGTCTTACACGTCGAAAGAAAAATTATGCACAAGAGGTGTAATAATAACATTGAAAAGGAATTACAGTCATTTGAAACGTGGATTAATTAATACTGTATCATGTACTGTAACATCTCCGTACAATAAACTTTTTATTCCATTTTTTTTACTAACAAAATTATTTATTTTACTTTTTTTACGAATTAATAATAATAAATCGATCGAAATTCTTAAAATAATGAATTTTACCACAAAGTTATATACTAGGTACTTGAGAAAGTTATTGGTAAATAACCAGTTTTTAATAATTGGTTTCTGGTTTATAATTCTATAATGTTTAATTGCAGCCATGTTTAAGGGAGGTTCATGACCTCCAGTTATCTCTTTCTACTTATAAGATTCAACAAATTATAAAATACTTTAGAAATATAAATTTTTAATTTATTCGAACTGTAATTTTTTAGTATACTATTTATTTTTTATCATTAATTGAGATATTTAAAAATCACTGGTATCTCATTAAAACATATTTAATATAAAGCATATTTTCTTTTAAGCTAAAGTTTCTTAAGAAAATCTGGATTTTAATAATTAGTAGATGATAAAAAATAACCGTGATTTATTATACGTAACAAGTTTCAGTGTATGGACTACATTTTAAAGGAAATTAATTTTTCAAAAGACTCGGCAAAGTCAACTGCTCCTCAACTCAATTTAACCAAGTGGACGAAAAGATTTTATTAAATTTAAACTGTTTGTATAACGAACTAATTACTTTTATTATCAACTTTTTAATAAATTATTTAAATTATTTTTTTCATTTAAAATTATAAATTGTATTCTGTACCTTGTACTTCACAATAAAGGTTATTTTTTGATAGTAATTTAATGTACCGTGTAGCATTTATGGGTAAAAAAAAATTTCTGAATACCTAAAGTTAGAATTTTTGAATGAGTTCAAATTCTTCGGATGATTAATAAATTAAAATTGTATAAACTTTTAATAATATGAAGTAAATTTCTAAAATAACTTACATAATCTTTGTAAAATAATTAACTATGAAAGATTTTATGAGTTTTTTATGAACTACTCAATTTCCATCAATAGAATTTGGGACTTAATGTATATATAAAATTTATTTTAGTCATTCCGACTGCATCAATGATAAATAGATGTTCGTTGTTTTTTTAACCCCAATAAAATGTTTATTAAGTAGGAATTTAGTTACGGTGGAGAGTAAGAAATCCACTTTCATAAATACTTTGACTTTTTAATGTTTTTAAATCAATTGAAACTTGAGATTTTAACATGTAAAATCAATAAAATAAAATATTCTTTTAAACGCTCATCATTTTTTTGTTGCAATAGTGACGGTCAAAATACTTCATTTAGTTCATATAAAAAATTAGAGAAATTAAACAATTTAAACATTAGATACAACTGTCTCGCAATTTAATTTTAAGAAGCCTTTTTACGTCATTCTTTTAATTTTTAATTTTGTTCAAAAGATTTTTTTTATTAGACTAGTTTTGTTATAATTTACATGCCGACAAAACAAAAACCTATGTCGATAAAATAATCAAGTCTAACAACTCATAACTAACACGTTTCTATACGAATTGCTTAACTACTAAAATAATATAACTAATATAAATTGTAATTCAAACAGTTTTTTAGTGTTTTAATTTATTAATTTTGTCCAATAAAGTTCTATTTTTCTAGGGTAAATCAGAAAATACGATAGATAATGTTTTTCAAAACCTGGTTTCTTACAAAAAATAAATCCAATTACTTAAAAACCTTGAGACTCATTAGACATAACTATAGTTTATAGTGTCTAGATATTTGGCAAAATTAAAAATAACTTGTTATTACGTGAAGGTCCGTAAAAATAATAGATTAATTCAAAAACAAAAGAATTAACATCAAGGTAGAACTAAAAAATGATATTTCGGGAGTATTAATCAATTATGTTTGATACTAAAATACCTTTCCGGTGAAATTAAACAAAAATTTTATCGATTAATTTGTTTCTATAGATTTTTTATTAAAATAATAACTGGCGTATTGCAAATTTTAACGCTTAATACTTCCAACGGATTCGAATGCGCTCTACTAAATTATTTTAAGGCCATTATTATGTATTCAGTAAAATCACAAAGGCGTATTAAACGATTGCAATACGTCGTACGTAGGTGTAGGTCAATCAAAAGAGAAACAATTATTTCGACAATGCGAATTAGTTTGTGTGGTTCGTTAATAGTCCAGTGGTGAAACGACGTAGCAGACCGATTAACTATTCGGTCACAACGCAGTACGTTGAAATGAAAAGTAAAAAATATCAAATGCACTGATTCAGCGGCATTCGGTAACCGGATATGACACGTTGGTGCACGCGATTCCTCCGCCGTTTATGCGCGTGGCTCGTTTCATTTTTTACCGCTGTCACCGCACATTCTACCATGTTTCCAGATCGCTTAAGAAGTATAATTAATTTTCAAAACGGTACAGGTAGATATAGGTCTCATTGACACTACGGACTGCATATCTTTAGAGTATCGATGGCTAATCATTTTACGGAATCTGTTGTTCGAAGATGATGATTTTACAATCAATCGATTTTAATTATTAACGTAAAACTATTAATTGATTGACATTTATACACATCGTTATGTGTTTTCCTCGAGCAAACAACATTTAAATTTTTTTGAAATAAACCAAGTCGATGTTGAATAAATTCCTTCTGGGAACTTTACTTACTGTAAAAAATTGTTACCCTATAAATTTGTTTTCTAGACAGAAAACGCTTTTCAAATTCTTATAAATAACGGGTACAGTGCTGTATATTTATTCGTGGGAAGTTAAACATAAATATATTGACTCACCAAATCGGATTTACGTAATTCGTATCCTGTTTGTTTTTTCATTCGACTATTTAATACATATAAATTCAAAGAGATCGAATACAATATCGTTGACAAATTGTTAAGGTATTACAAGATTACAACATAAATTATAGACAAAAAATAAAATATATATTTTTACAATCTCTCGTTCGCCATTAATAATATGATTGAAACTACTAGTAATGTAATATAAAAGATAATTTTTTAACTAATTAGCGCTCATCTACTTGAAGAAGAATTGGACTCGTAATTTCGACTACTGATTTACGGTATGCCTAATTGCATAAACGTATATTACATAATACAATTTGTTTATAATTCTTTTAAGTCGTGTACTTATTCGAGATATATTAGTATTAATTGTTGTTTGTATGCGTCTGAATTCGTGATTCATTTATCTAACAATAACAAAAAAAAACATCCAACAACTTGCCAAAACTAATATCAAACTAAATTGACAATTTTGTTTTTTTGTATATTGGCAATGATTTTGGTTTAAATAAAACATTTCATGCATCTCTTGCAAAAATAATTACTACTGTTTGATTTTATAGGTAATAATAAAAATAATTCAAAATAATCTGAAAAATAAAGACTTTTTAAAGGTAGGGCCATCAAAAAGTTAAATTACATTTAAAAAGTATTCTGGTTAAAATTAGGGAATATTTTTAGTACATAAATCGTTAAAAAACATTAGTTTTGATTATGTAAGACAATACCAGCAAGGGGTTAATACTATTTCAACAACAGTTTTTAGGAAAGCCCATATTAAGTTTCTTCTGGAAGTTTAAAAAAATTATTTTCGAAATGTAACGAAGTAGTCTTTTTAATTAACATTTCTCTAAACATCTTATAATCATTTATTTAAAGTCATATAAAATTGTAAGAAAATTCGAGTCATTTTTTAATGAATTGTTAACAATCTAATAATTGAAATACGTTTATAATTAGGCCATGTTTCTTAAGCAATGTTAGTTTATTAAATTAAAAACGCTCTTAACATTTGCTTCGTGGATAAATTTTAAAAGCTCTCTTTTTGTGTCCTAAGGTATTTCAACGTTATTTTATAAACAAGCGCTCACTGTTTTCAAACTCTGTACACGACAAACACTCCACAGACATTATTATTTCCACGTAAAATATTTATTCATTGGGTTCCTTCAGTGCAATAATTATCTCGTTTGAAACGTTCGCCCATAATATGTCTTTTATGGTAATCGCTACGGCAATTGGTGAACATAATTTCAATGTTAAGTCGTAACAATAAAATCATTAAATGACGAGGTCAATAATTACCCGCTGTACACTAAGTACGTTTAACAACGGAAAGTGATTTAGAACGTGTAAATTTTTTTCAAATGTTAAAAATATTTAATTACTATGGACTTCTGGACTTGAGTGTTCTCAAAGCGAATGAAAACTTTCGAAATTCTTTTGGTCTACACAAACCACAGAGCGTGAAAGACGTCTGGACTTGGCAATTTAAAATGTGCTACTCTTCTACGATATCCGCTCGTAGCGTCGACGTATCGGAGCCGAAGAAAAAAAAGAGTAACTGTTTTTTTCTTACGGTCGCGCGCTTGGACGGCTGTTGACAATTTTCCGGTATTTCCGGTAAGCTGTTTTTTTGCCATTTCGGACGCTGGCGACTTTGGTCCGACCATAGCCGTACACAACATACCGGTTGTTCGCCGTCCGGACTGTACATCCGGCTGCCTCTGCAGTGTTGCTGCTGCTATCGAGCAATGCATACGGCGGTGTGAATGTGTGTGTGTGTGTGTGTGACGTTCGCGAGCGCTAGTGAATAGTAAATTGCCGAACGGCGTACTCGACTGCAGTGGCGGTAGAGAAAATAATATTATGGTCTTTGGACGGTCAACCGGACCGGCTGTTCCATTAGCCGCCGTGCCGCGTGTGTTCGCGTATGTGTGTGCGGTTCGCGGAATTTACGACCGTGTGTGTGTGTGTGTGTGCGTACGAGGCTCGTGAAGAACAGGACGACTCAGTACAGACGCAATGTCGACGCCACTCGATCGGTCAAACACATGGAAAAAGACAATTTTGCTACGATGTCAACGATATTTTATCGGTTTATTTTGTTTTAGTGAATTTTTCTTTTTTTTTTCTAGTCACCGAGTGTGTTACGGACGGGCGAAGGTTTCATCAATCGTGTTACATTAAGCGTGTCGGTCGGTGGGACTTTCGTTCGTTTGGATCGCTCTCGTTGTCGACGACATTACCATCAATATTTACAACCAAAAGATATTTGCCAAAGGTTTAGTCGCTTTTAAATGTAATGCATTAGTGGATAAAAGTATAGCTTGTGTGTGAAACAAATAAATGTGCGATGTCAGGTTCTATGATCATTTCCGTCTTAAGTGTCTGGGCGGTAAGTAGATACACTGGGGAGTATTTCATTTTTTTTAAGAAAACGAGTTTAACCGAGTTCATGATGACAAGAAAATCACCAGTCGAGAAATTCTACTAAAAGCTTTTTGTACTTTTCAAACAATAATCTTTGAATCGTTTCATCATTGTACTACGCACATTTTATTTGCAATTATCTTGTCCGCAGACCCAAATTAATGAGAGCTATGCGAGTAATAGGAGCATACAATAAAAATAAACTAGTCTTGTATTTCACCTAATTGCTAAAATGACTTAAAAAAATAGTTATATTACTATTATTTATTTTTTTATTATCTGCTGTTTTTATTTCTATTGTAATAAAAAAAATTCTTTATGATTTTTATAAAAAAATTTCTCTTGTGGCCCATTTTAAAATATAGCCCCAGTGCCCCAAATAGGTATAAACGGACCTGCTTGTCCAAATCACCTTAAGATGCTAAAAATGCCAAGTACCCATTGCGTAGCTGAATTAAGATTATTATCAGTATAAAGTGTAGGTCATAATGTTACAAAAGTAAACATTTCTATACTTTATATCTCAAAATAATAAATGTAAAATTGTTATATTTAAAACAAGTTTGTTTGACATTAGGTTGAAAAAAAATCGACATAGATTTGCCTTATCGTGGCTTTTTTTGTTATCGAGGGCTAAAATAACATTTTTTAATATTAAGTGAGAAATTAAATTTAACAATACTCAGTGCCAAGTTTATACACGTTATCATTCTGCGCTAACCAACATTGTATTTAATTGAAATTATTTCTTTTACATAAACATGGACTTTGAACAGTCTGATTATGTATATTTTACATTATTGTTTGGAGCAATGACATTGATATCTATTAATAAAAGATATGTGTATTATTCATAATACAAACGTGTACACGACTTCATGCAGTTCCAATGTACAGTTCACATCCATTGTATAAAAATTCTTGGAATTATATTAATGAAATACAACTTTACAATGATTTTTTTCCAAACTTCCGAATTTAGAGTAAAATGTATATTATTGAATATTTTTATCGTCATGTATAAGAACTAATCACCTTAAAAAATTCATATCCAAATTAGGGAAATAATCCAATTTAAATTCAATAAAATTTCGACTTTAACGAATATATAGTGAATCGATTTAAATAAAAAATTAGGTCAATATCTAGTTTGCAACTATAGGCTTTAACCATTATTCATTGAAACGAATCAAAATTTGCAACAGATATTTAAATTATATTTGTGAACCTTTAAGTAAAATGATTTTTGGATATATTTGTAATTAACTGTTTTAAATTAAGTAAACTTTGAGTAATATATAACACACATTTCTTTAAATAATAGTTAAAACACTGATATGATTTGTACATTTGATGAAGGTGAACAATGAACAGGTATTGGGTTTTTATTATAACTATTTTTCATTAGTTATACCTATATTCAATATCATAGTTCAACGACGTTTGACGGTACACATTCTTAATCCCGCGTCTTATCTGCACACCAATGTCCAAATGGCAACGTTTTCCTTTCAACCGATAAGTATTCATATAACAATATATAAACGTAACATTTTTCCACCTCTAAATAAAAAAATATTTTCCCATCATGTTATATTTACATCAGTTGACGATACCCGTTACAATCGCCGACGTCTGTTTGCGTTAGAAAGTCCTAAAAGTTAAAACTTTTGAATTCTAAAAAATGTCACTAGCAAATACGGAAAAGTCACTGCGACTAGCCACATACTTGGTACCCAGTCATCCCGTGGATTTATACGAGTGTATTGCTCATTTTTTGGAAGATGAACTCAATTTTAAAGCCACTTTGGTCTACGAATCCAGAGATCCAACCGAATTGTTTGAAACACGACCGGATCCTTTTTGGCTCAACGAAATAGATATCGGTGCGTTTATTTTCACTAGTACACCGTATTGGTGTTTATTTTCTTACAATTAATGTATACTAAACAATAGGTTATAAGTAATGTCGGATAGAGACTTTTTTCATATAAAATATTACTAATTATATCCAATTTATAATTCAAAATAATTATACTGAAATTCGTGAGAAAAGTTTATGCAGTGTAATTGTAACAACCTAACGGATTTTCGCAAACAATTTATATTTATAGTTTAAAATTACTTAATTATTTTATTTATGTATTATTTTAATGAAAATAATAAATATTATGAGAGCGCATTCTTTTAATTAGAATAAATGATTTAAAATAGTATTCAAGTTGTTGTTATACCTAATAATAAATAATTAATAGCTGATAATTGAAATTTCGTAAATAAATGATTTTTTATCATATTATAAATGAATAATATTTCTTTAAAAGTCTTCATGAACTTGTAGGTTTTTTTTATTGTTAAACTTTTAGAAAATTATTAATAATAGCTTTTATGTACTATCAGTGGTCATAGTGGGGGGGGGATACGGAGGGATGCCATCCCTCTACTTTTTTTAATTTACATTTTTCATACCTCTACTTATTATCTCTAAAATAATACATCCCTCTTTATATTATTCAATGTGTATTTAGATTATCGACAAAAATGGAGTTCATCCCTCCACATATTTTGAGCCACTTCGACCACTGTATACTATTAAGTATATATGTTACTCTGGGTTAAATGCTCAAAGATCATCTATGAGAACCAACTTTTTATTGTTAATTATTTAGTATTCACAAGTTTATTTTAATATAGATATATTTATCTTATTTTTTCTCAAATTATTAATTAATAATTAATTTGTCTAATTTTAGTGAAAATAAACAAATTACATTTCAATTTATTCAAATCAATTTAATACTTTTAAATATAATATCAATTATTAATTTTTTTTTTAATTATAATTAAGTAAATTATAAGTGTATTGGCAAAGCGATAAACATTTTTTGATATTTATTACTTTTTTATGTTATGTATGAGAATATTTATTGACATAACGTAGGGAGGGGGGTCTAAAACAATGAAACTTATCAAAATATTGTATTGAAATACTATATTTTTTAATGTAGTATACTTTTTTAACTATTTATACTAATACAAAATCAAACCAATGTGTTGAAAATATTGTTGTAGACATTTTTAAAGATTATTATTTTTTATTTCACAGCAATTGAAGTATAAATAGACATTTTACGTATCACTTTTATATTTTTAAATCAATTGTATACTATTAAGGCATTTTTACAGAGAAATTTTAGAAAGTATTTAAGGGTATTTGAGTTCAAACTTTTAGTTAAGTGTAATATTATCAATAATATACTTAACACTAAATATGTGTTTATCTTTTCATTTTTTTTACTAGTCAATATTTTATACTAAACTTATCGCAAATAGAGTAATAATATCATGCTACTGTTGCATTGAAATATTATATCGACATAAATTTGTACTTATCATTTTATTTACTTAGCAATGTAACTGAGGTGCTTAGAATGTAAGGGAGTATAAGTGGTATAAAAAAAAAAGTTTATGTTTAGTATAAAAAATAACAGTTCTTCCTAGTAAAAATTAAAAAAACACATTTATAGACTTTTATTTTATTTTTTATAATATGAAAAACAACAACTATGAACTCGATTTTTTGAAATCAAATAAATTTACATATACCCAATGCATTTAAAGCCTTAAGTACTCAAGTAGTTCATATAAATAGAGTTAATTAGGATGAAAAAAAGAGGTTTGTTACAATTGTTTGCATGCAATGTTTCTTGTAAGCACAATTCGTTGTCTACAAGGCTTCTTGTAGGCCTTGTAAACTTATTTGATTAGGCCCCAATCAGATAGGCTTCGTGCCTTGGTGTGTTGGTACTGGCGTTCATTTCTATTGAGTTACATAGGTTTTCCTTTCACAAGCAATACCTTTTAAAAGATGGTATTATATATATATATACTATGACAATAATAAAAAATAAATTATAATCAATTACTAGTACTCTAGTTCTAGTAGTTCATACTTTTAGTACTCTACATGTGCTAGAAGTGTAAAAATTAATAATAAAAGTGACTTTGAAAATAGTTCAAAAATATTATACTTTGTATCAGTATATGGACCATTCATTAATATGTGAACAAGAGAATATTTAGAACTTAACTTCTTGTGTGTTTTCACAAATTGTTTATATTGAGTTAAATATACTGCCTGTAAAAATAATAATAAACACCATAACTTCTAAAGAACTTGATAAAAAATTTTGATTTTATATTTGCCCAAACTGACCTTGTTTCAAACAATCGACCAATCTGTCACATTTGTGTTCATTATTCTTTTTTTAAACATTAGAATATTTACATTTTATTGATCAAGATTGAAACTCGTGAACTGTGAACAGAGATGTCACTAAACAATAATTTAAGCATTTACTCTTAGAATCTCTTTTGTAATATTTCAAAAGTTATACTAATTGTTATGTTTATTTTTATAGGTTTAATGAATCATACATGCTATGATATATATGCCATGTTACAGGTTTTTTCACTCCCATGCAGTATGTATACATGAAGAAATTAAGGGTTATAAAAAACTTTGAACTTCTGTCAGTTACACCAGTATTTACACATGTAAAAAACAGTAATGAAAATTCTGGATACTATGCTGATATTATTATGCACAAGGATGTACAGTAAGATAATTAATTGAATTATAAAAAATTTAAACTTCACTATGAACGGATAAAGGGAATGGTTGCCTTAGGAGATTTTTCAAAATGCAATTNTCAGAAACGGATAAAGGGAATGGTTGCCTTAGGAGATTTTTCAAAATGCAATTCTAAATACTAAATTAATTTATATGGATTTTAGTTATTGTTATTATTATTTCTTAATTATAATATCAATAAGCTTATAACTGAAATAAATTGTAATAGTATGCTTATAATAGACTGGTTTGAAAAGTGTGATGTAAATCAATTGATATTAATCTGTAATTATGGATTGACAAGATGGTATCTCAATGACTTACACTACTGTCGATATAATTACCAAATTAGTACAAAATTGCTGAGTCAGTATTTTGGGTTGGGGTGATCCCATACACACACGACAGTATAGAATCACCTCTGGATGTACTATTTGATTCAAATATAAAGTTATGTTTTTTAAACCTTTTTTTTTTTTATTTAGAAAAACCGTCAAATCATTTTTAGATTTAAGAGGCAACAGTTGGGCATTTACAAATAATAATTCGTTAAGTAGTAGTATATCAATTCAGAAGCTACTGCGAACGCATGGCGAAAATTCGTCTTTTTTTGGCAATACAATAAGTAAATATTACATAATATCTATTCCAATTATTTATATACTATAATTTCTATTAGCAATTTCAATTGGCAATTAAAATAGCCTATAAAATGCACCTAACAAAAAAAAATTACTAGGTGTTATTGTATGTTAAAATGAATGTAATTTGATATTCAGAAAAATGAAATAGTTTTTAAACGTGTTATGAAAAAAATTTAATTTTAATTGTACTCAAAAAATTGATTTCATAATTATTTTTCTCATATTACAAAGAATGAAAACAACATCGTCTATGATAGTCATTGCTGAATAGTTATATTACTCTAATTTCGTAAGGAACTATTTGTTTTTTTTTTCGTTTTAATGTTTGTAAGGTATTGTAATGAAATAATTTTTTTTTTTTTACAAAAAATTGATTTTTTATCAATGAGATACCTCAGCAAAAAATTGCTCATTTTTTCTAGAACATTAAAAATAAAAAAAAAATAGGAGTAACAATAATCAACTATTTAATATTTTTTTTAGGAACAGGAAATCATTTGATGTCCGTTGTAAAGGTACAAAACAAACAAGTTACTGCTGCGGCTGTAGACTCAACAGCGTTTTACAACTATAAAAATATTTTACATAATGATAGTAATGATATTTGTATTCTTGACAGCATCGGTCCTTTACCACCATATCCGATTGTATGCAACAAAAACTTGAATAGTAAATAATTTACCACTAATGATTATTAGATGATACTTATGAATAATTCTCTTTAGGTGAATTGAAATCGAAAATTATTGACGCATTACTTCATCATACATCTAAAAGAACGTGGGGAAATCGCTTTAAAAAATTTGGGTTGATTAAATTCACTGAAAATTCTGATTATGCTTACGCGGAAATGGAATACATTGAGCCACAAGACAATCAAGGATTGTGTTCTATTTATTATTAAGAATAGTACCATAGCATTATATTTGTTTAAAAACATGTCATAGTTTTTTACTTACGTTTCATTTATAATATGTCTGACTAATATTTATTTAAATTTTATTATTTTATACGGATATTGATTATGGTCTACGTGATCGTTTATTAGATAAGTTAAATATGTTGAACTATTATAAAAATAATTTTTTATTCCGATATCTTCGTATTTATACAGTGTATGATTTGTTAGTATACCTATTTTTATATTGAATGATGCTTAAACAGTATTTGATTAGATTATTTATAAGTTAATAAAATTACAAAGACACTTCTATTCTAATTTTGTGTTTAGCAGTAATAAAAAAAAAATTAAATAATTAAAATCACATAATTATTCAACGATAACACCTTATAGATAAGAATGATAAGTAAATAGAGGTTAAGTATAATTTAAAAATATAATATTTAACTTTTATCTCATAAACTGTGATATAAATTACTAATGATAGTCTTTAAGATCGAAATTAACTTTTGAGAAAATAAGATCATTGGTTATACTTATTCATAGTGCTATTCATTTTTTAAAAACTAATTTTTATTTGGTTCTATGCGTTGTTCCAAGTTTGCGGTAGGGATAGTCTTCCTGTATATTAGTTCGTCGTTTTAATTGTTATACTTAAAATTGTACTGCTATGCTTTACTCAATATTATTCCTCTCTGTACTGCATTTGAAGAGTACGGGTTTACGATGATAAAGAGGAGTCTTCATGAAGTTTCTTTATATTTTAAGACCTCGAAAAATAATTAATAATAGTTTTTATGTGCTATTAAGTAAATATATTATATTAGCTTTAATCACTCAAGGGCTACATAATATGACCTAAAATATAACCAAATTTATTTTATTTAGTATTCATAAGTTCATTTTTTTATAAATTTCATTGAATTTATTATTAATCCTGATCACCAAGTTCCATAGCATGTACGTGGTTGTTACATGACTATTTAAAAAATTTTTTTAATTATTAAAGCTTACATAATGAGAAGTACACTAGCGAGCTTGATTACGTTATTTTAAAAGTTACAGTGATATCATACAGCCGCAATACCTACAAAAATAAATTATGTGGCAATTAAATGGTTAAATTGTAGTCTGCTTAATTAATGAACAAAATCACGTTAGTTTTGTAGAATTATTATGCAATGAAAATTATGTAGATGATGTGAATTTAATTTTTAGCTTCGATGCGAAGCTGAGAAGATATTAATTTTACTATGATGTGTTTTTTTTTTTTTTTTTTTTTTTTTTTTTT
>NW_026099576.1:21066312-21084985 GCF_025091365.1 Daktulosphaira vitifoliae
TTTTTTTTTTTTATGTCTGTTGCCACTTTTTCTCAGCTCTCACTGGACCGATTTCTTTCAAAAATACGTCAAAAGATCACAAGTCGTATCTAGTTGAAAACATTACCTTTAAAACTTGAAAAAAATTCCCTCGTTCCCCGCAAATGGGGGAAATATCCAAAAAAATTACAAATTTAAAAATCGCTAATTTTCGAAATTTTTTCACTTTTTTTTCTTAAAACTTCCATAACTTTTTGAAAAATCAACAAATCAACATATTTTTTTTTNTAAAACTTCCATAACTTTTTCAAAAATAAACAAATCAACATAATTTTTTTTTATACTAAAACCTTAGATATTTCCCTTTCATTTGATATCATTTTTTTAAAAAACTAACACTTAACCTGCTTATGGGGGGGGATTTAAAATAACAACTTTTTTACAGAAATTAACTTTTTCAACTTAATTTTTGAAAATGTTCCAGAAATACTGCTTCCTTTAAACATATAACAAATTAAAGCTTATTTTATGTACTATAAAAAAAAAATTTGTTCCGACAACCTATCTACTAATGGCACAAATGGCTACCGTATTCAAAAATATGCTATTTTTCTATTAAAATTCTAGGTTTTGTATTTTATTTTAAAATATCTTATTAGGAGAATATAATGACTTTCATGAATATTATATAATTTAATTGACATAGAATAAAGGTCACAAGACATAAGAAATTAAACTTATTAAATTTTTTTTACTTTTTTATTTTCATACTAAATTTAATAATTATAATTCATATATTATATTTTAAAATCAAAGAACTACTAATTAGGATATAATCAAAGAAATAAGAGTTGATGTTGCTTTTGGAATAATCCACCAATTTCTCTAAATGAAACACTACCTACAGATTTGCAACGAAACGTTTCTTATGATGAAAGTTATAACTTTAAATCCTATTATTAATAAAAATTAATCGCTTATGGCTAATATTTTTTAAAATTGTATTGAAAGTATTAATTTAAAACTAAAAATATTTAAAATATTTAATACAAAAAGCCACAAAAATCTATAAAAAATCGAGGATACATATTTCTGGAACAATGTTACAATTATCATCACTAAACATATATATCTGTTATTTTAATAATAAACAAAAACAAAATTTTCTTAGCTTGAAACCAGTTACTTATATAGAAACATAATGGAGGGGGCAAATAAAATTATGCAATTGATAAATTACGGTGAACATTTTTTCTCATTTTAAGCAAAAATTAAAATTATGAAAGTCAACAAACTTTTTTATAACAGTATTGCACATATACAAAAACTATTTATGTTAATAAATAATATCAGATTTGTATTTATTGTATTCTTTATGATAAAGAAAAAAATGATTTTACAACTAACTTTGATATTTTTCAATTAATAGTATTAATGCTAGGTCGGAAAAATAGTTCTTCATATTTTAACTTGTAATAAATAATTTATTTAGTGATTTATTGTATATGTCTATGATATAATACCTGGACGATATTTGTACTTTTGGAAAGTCTATTGAGGATCATTACAAAGACTAGAGTTGGTTTTTGAAAGGTTATATTAGGCTGGTTTAAAATTAAAAACTAATAAATATGTATATGACCCATTGAGGAAACGCTTACGAGTTCCGCAATTCACCGGATTCGGGTCAATTGGAGGCGGACTTGTTGTAAAGATCGGTAGATACGCTCTTTCCGACACATCGGTCCCTGACTCCCCCGGCGTTCGGGGATGACGTGTCGGTGGAGGAATTCACTACCCAGGAGGTGACCGACGCGGAGTCGGAACACTGCTCCCGGCCACAACGCAAATCCAAGCAGGTGTGGGGGTTGGTAAACGACCTCGCCCTGCATTAGATTCGCGCCGTCGCGAACCGGTGCCTCCTGTAGGGTGAATTCCCCATGAAGTGGAAGAAGGCCAGGTTGGTTATTCTGAAAAAGGGTGACAAGCCCGAGGGTCTCCCCTCGTCTTACCGACCGCTTTGCATGTTGGACGACCTGTGGAAGATTTTTGAGCGGCTACTGGTCACCTATATCGAGGCCCACCTGGCTGACATCAGCAGACTGACCGAGGGCAGTTCAGTTTTAGAAGGGGGAGGTTTACGGACGACGAGGCCTCTCTCTTCAGGGACTTGGCCCTCAAGGCCAAAACCGAGCAGGGCTTCGGAGTGGCGGTAAGCCTGGACATCCGAAACGCGTTCAAAACCATGCGATGGTCACACATCCTCGGAGCGCTGGACGCGTTTCGGGTGCCTTCGTACCTCGGACGAATGATCCGTTCATACATTAGCGATTAGGTCATCTCCTACGAGAGAGCCGCTGTCCCGAGATTCAGACCCGTTACGGGCGGCATCCCACAAGAATAGATTCTCGGGTCTTTGCGGTGGAACATCGCTTATGACGCGGTGTTCCACGTTCCACTACCACCGTACGTGTGCGTCAACTGCTACGCGAATGACACGCTGATGGTGACGGAGGGTGCCTCGTCCGAGGATCTCGTGCAAACTCCGCGCTCAGCGTAGTCACCTCCTGGATCCAGCAGGAGGGGAGTGGAATGAGCCTCACCCTGGACAAGAGCGAAGCGGTCTTGTTCACGGGAAGGTACAAGTTCACTCCTCCACGGCTCGTCGTGCTAGGGGTAGAGATCCCGCTTAAGGACTCCATGACTTATCTGGGCCTTGTCATAGACAAACGTCTAAAGTTCGGACCGCACATTACTCGTGCGGCCCAGCGGGCCCAGAAAGTCATAAATTGCTTGGTGGAACTCATGTTCAATCTGGGAGGGCCGAGGGAGATGCGGTGCATACGTTTAGTCAGAGTCATATACTCGGTTCTCCTGTACGGGTCCCCGGTTTGGGCGGATACTCTTGAGTATTGATGTCTGGCCACGGCTGCTATAACGAGTATTTTAACCGTATCGTAAAGCAGTCGCGACGACGTGCGACCACTGCTCAAATCGTCCGGGAGAGGCGTTTTTTTAAAAGTCATGTTAATCACTGTCAGATATGAATTATACTTATTTCAATTATGCCACGTATTCCCTATGTGGATTTTTTTTTTCCAGAATGCTGCAGAAATATTTTGGGACTTTGCTTCCTTTCTATGATTCTTTTTATATATGATTATATTTTAATATTTTATAATATCACTGCTAAAAAACCCAACATAGTGAGGACGTGGCCTAATTGAGACAGTGATTAAAATAACTATAGTAAAAAATGCTTCGATGCAAATCAGTAGATAGTTTTAATTTTTAAGAGGAATTGTTGAATTATTCCAAAAACAACGTCAACTTCTATTTTCTTAATGACACCCTGGTTAGTAATTCTTTAATTTATATATATATTGTATGAATAAATAGTAATTAAAGTTATTATACTTAGTATGAAATGGATAATCAATAATTTATTATTACAATTTAAAATTTTTTAGTTTATAAAAAATTACATACGATAGAATGAAATTTAGTATGATATTTATTATACAAAAAATACCTATTTTTTTAAAAATATTTATATCAAATGAGAGAAAATATTTAAAATGACTATATAAAAAAAAATATTTTGATTTGTCAATTTTTCAAAAAGTTATGGTAGTTTTAAAAAAAAAAGTTTAAAAATTTCAAAATTTATCTATTTTAAAAATTATAAATTTTTGAGGATTTCTCACGATTAAAATGAACCAAGGTAACTTTTTCAATTTTGATTAAAAAAATACAATTTAATCAATTTTTCTTAAATTATAGTAACCCCAAATCAAATTAATACTTCATTATGATTCCAGTCTCTGGTTCAAAATATTATTAATGAAGTATATCCAAATTGTTGTTATAAGCCATTGACTGAATTTTTATTTGGAAAAATTTATTTGATTATTTTAGTGAAATGGGATTCCTGAAGTAAGATTTTATAGTTTTATAATTACTTATAATGTCTTGTTTTAAGTAATGGTCTTTTTCGAATATTCACCAAAAATTTAGTAGTTTAGTAAAATTTGTTTTTTGTGGGTATTTTTGGTCAATTTATTTAAAACGTGTTACACGACCAGTAAAAATTTTTTTTCCAAAAATTATTATCACAGATTGTCTATTTTTAAATATATAATAAACTTAGATTTTACCTCATTAATAAATTTTAAAATCGATGCAAAGTAATTCTTTAACTACACCTCATTCGATTTATACAGAGTGATTTTTTTATCATAACCCACTCAATTACTTACAGAATAATAATAATTAAAATTTTTTTTTTTATTACTATCTTTAGATACATATTATTCTTGAATTATTAACTATGTAATACACTAACTGTATTGTAAAAAGTATATCTATTGATAGTCATAATTGATAATAAACAATCCGTGACTGTGATAGCAATTTATATCAATATTTAAAATATTTAAAATATTAAAAATATTATAATCATAAATGCATATAAAGAAATTTATAAATTTATACACATAACAAATAATAAGATTTACATGGTGTAAAATTTTTTTCAAAATTAAAGAGCTGAAATTCAGTTTGAATTAATTAAAGTATTGAAAATAAAGCTATAAGATTATTTTCAAATAAAATAAAATTATTATATTATTTAAATTAAATTATTTTTAAAAGTAATTATTACGTCCGTTATATAAAATAATATAATATAGAACAAAATGATCAGTTGAATATAATAATCAACTGATATTATGAATGCAGAATTTCAAAGAGAAAATTTATCAACATATGATGATGTGATCATATTATATGATATGACGAGAATATATTTTCACATTCTATAATTGGTGGATTATTCCAAAAGCAAAATGATTCCCTTTTTCCTTTTTATATCCTGATTACAAATTTTATATTTTTGTCATAAAGAAAATAAAGAATAATCAAAGGGGATTAATTTTGCCATAAAAATAAAAGAGATTAAAAGGAGTTGTTTAATATATATAAATGGGAAAACGGCTTAATGAATGAATGAGAATAAAGAATGTCGAGTTCATAATTTTGTAACAGTTTATCATGAATAAAAGGGATGGAGTGTATGAATGAAATAGAACCAGTGAGTTATTTAAGATTGTTTAGTTACAAAGTGAATATAAAAATATAAGGTGTATGATCATGGATACTTTTGTTAAAATGAAGTAACTTCATATGGTTTGTCGTAAAAAGTAAAGTGAAGGGAAATTACACACGGATGACGATAACACAAATAATATTAATTCTACTATGAAATTTGAAATTATTTTGGTAGAGGATTTTACGACTCGTGATATTTTTTTATCGATTGTAGTATATTTAGGAAACACTGTGTGTTTACGTAAATTAAAACTGTTTGATTGTTGGGCGTAAAATTTTATTAGCTGAATTATTTTTAGCTTCGATGCAAAGCTAAATTAAGTAATTTTTTTTCTAAAGTGAAAAATTATTTAAATTTTTTAATATTTTTTTACCTTATGTATACAACATTGGCATTTAAAATAAAAAGTAGTTATAAAAAAATTTTCTGACAAACTGCACAAATAAGAGACTTAAAAACGATAAAATATTACATTTTTCCTATTGAATATATGTAATCATATTTCATTGTTTAGATAATTTATTGGATTTTTCATTTGATTTTAATTTCTAAAAATAAATTAGATAAACTTATTAGATGTTCATATATTATATTTTTTTACAATATGTCACATTTTAAATTGAATTATAGATTTACATAAAACCGTTTTAATCATAAATTTATGTGTTGAAATTTATAAATTTACTCACAAAACAAATAATATTATTTACAGGATGTAAAATTTTTTTTAAAAAAAAAGAGCATCCATTAAGTTTTATATATTTAAAGTATAGAAAATAAAGTTATTTTCTATTTAAGTAATACTTTTATATTATTAAAATTAAATTATTTTTAAAAGTAATTATTAGGTATCGTTATATGAAAAAATATAATATAGTACAAAATGATATTCTAACTGATATTATGAATGCAGAAGAATTTCAAAGGGAAAATTCATCAATATAGTATAGATTATAATATATTCTCACATCCTATAAAAAATTGATTGAAATTAATAAACACCTTATTGGATTGAAATATATTTATACTGCCATAAAAAAAAGATTTATATTCTCAATAAAACATTTTTACTAATAAATAAGATGTACACTTCTAATAATGATATTTGCAAATGTTTATTTTAAATGTACCTAATCTTCAATCAAGAAATTTTTCATATTAGTTTTTTTTACAATGAAATTTTATTGGTTTATTTTAATATCCACTGCCGTTTTCGTATTACAACCAGATGAAGGAGTCCAAAGTTATCATATAGAATATAAAAATTATATTGAAAGAGTGATAAGTTACATTTATTCACAAATTATATCGTATCAAAAAGAAGATTCAAATAATACTACTGGTACAGAGGTAGCTCACCAACCTAAAACTGACCCACGTGATTTCATACAAAAATATTGTTATACAATAAATGTACTCAATTTCAAGTACATAGAAATACTAGATGAATTCTTTTATTACATTGATATTGTTATCAACGAATGTAAGGAATTTATGACAAAATATGTATGGGAAAAGTTTATAGATTGTGTAACATTTCTTGAAGAACAAGTGAAAAGTTCCAAGATCATGTTTGAAAATCTACACAATGCTGTGAAGTTTATAAGCAAAATAGATACAAGATTTATGTTTTCTGAAGGCATCGTGCCACATCCATTAATTGATGAAATTGACTTTATATATCAATTTGTCTTGAGTTTAGATACTAGTTTTTTTGATCTAAATCAATCACCAAATCTAGTCTGTAAGAGGAAATTGGCGAAATTGATGTTGTTTCGTGTAGATGTATTAATGAAAGTAATGAATAAAAACCATATTTTTCAAAACAGTGGTATCTTGGACACTCCTGTAATTACTGATTTGAACAAAATGAAAATTGCAAAATTACCTGAGGGAAATAAATCTTATGATGAACTTTTAAAAAAAAATTCACTTCTTAATAATTTTTATAACGAAAATATAGAAATTTGGTACAAAAATCTAGGCTTTGAGCAATTTCTCAATCCCACAAAAGCGGAGTAAGAATACTTAAATTTAAATGTATTTTCTAATTTTATATTTGATTATAAAATCAATAGTTATATGTTTTAGTTTAATATGTTTTAAGATAATACAAGGAATTTACAGTTAAAACTAAAGAAATTTCTGGTATAACAATTTTTTAAAATGACTACAGTGTTAATATTAAACATTTTTTCTAAAAATAAAAATAAATTATTAATTTTGTTATAAAATCAGTATATTTGTTATAAAATAGATATAATAATAAATATTTTATGATAATAAAACAATGACTCATTAATGGTATAGTTTTAAACAGTTTCTTAACCTAATAATAGCTGAGTAAGAATTTGAAGTTTTATTTAATATTTAGTAAGACAATTTGAAAATCGTGTTATAGATAATGCTTACTAGTATTGTAAAAATTTATAATAAACAAATAAATATATTTTTGCAACGAAATCAAAATTTTATAATATCTTTTTAAATAGTTGATTTATTAAAAAAAACGGTAGCACAGTGGAGTCGCGGCATAGTGGAGACATTGCATAGTAGGGTCCAGTATAGATTTAATCTGACAGTGATTAAAATCACTATTATAAGAAACGCTTCGATGCAAATCTGTAGATAGTGTTTAATTTTAAAAAATTGATGGATAATTGCAAAAGCAACATCAACTTCTATTAAAATAAAATACAAAACCCATAATTATCATACAAAAATAGTATATTTTTCAATATGGTAGCCATTTGCGTATAGAAGATAGATCGTCGGGACAAATTTTTTTTTTTCATTTTGTAGTACATAAAATAAGCTTTAATTTTATATATGTTTAAAGGACGCAGTATTTCCGGAACATTTTCAAAAATTAAGTTGAAAAAGTTATTTTTTGTAAAAAAGTTACTATTTTAAATCCTCCCAGTGAGCAGAATAAGTGTTAGATTTTCAAAAAAAATTATATCAAATGAAAGGGAAATATCTAAGGTTTCAATACAAAAAAATATTATTTTTATTTGTTCATTTTTGAAAAAGTTATGGCAGTTTTAAGTACAAAAAACATCCCGATAAAATGTAATTTTTATCGCAAACATTACATTTTTTTTTAAATTTTCGACAGCCATTTGCACATAGAAGATAAGATGTCGGGACAAATTTTTTTTTTTCATTTGATAGTATATAACATAACCTTTGATTTGATATATGTTTAAAGGACGCAGTATTTCCGGAACATTTTCAAAAGTTCAGTTGAAAAAGATCTATGTTTTTTACAATATTTTAAGTTTTGAACGCCCCCTATATAAGGGGAAATTGTCCAATTTTAATAAAAAGTATGTCAAATGAAAGATGTACTTATAATGTATTTAGAAAAAAAAAATTTGTGCTGATATATACATTTTTCAAAAAGTTATAGCATTTTTAAGTTGAAAATTTAAAATCGAAAATCGAAAATTTTAACACAAAAATAGTGTTTTTTTAACTACGGCAGCCGTTTAAATGTAGAAAAAAAAGTGTCGGGACAAATTTTTTTTTTTCATTTTGTAGTACATAAAATAAGCTTTAATTTGATATATGTTTAAAGGACGCAGTCTTTCCGGAACATTTTCAAAAATTAAGTTGAAAAAATTAATTTTTGTAAAAAAGTTGCCATTTTAAATCCCCCCCAATGAGCAGGTTAAGTGATAGATTTTCAAAAAAATGATATCAAATGAAAGGTAAATATCTAAGGTTTTAGTATAAAAAAAAATTATGTTGATTTGTTGATTTTTCAAAAAGTTATGGAAGTTTTAAGAAAAAAAAGTGAAAAAATTTCGAAAATTAGCGATTTTTAAATTTGTAATTTTTTTGGATATTTCCCCCATTTGCGGGGAACGAGGGAATTTTTTTCAATTTTTAAGGGTAATGTCTTCAACTAGATACGATTTGTGATCTTTTGACGTATTTTTGAAAGAAATCGGTCCAGTGAGAGCTGAGAAAAAGTGGCAACAGACATAAAAAAAAAAAAAAACACATCATAGTAAAATTAATACCTTCTCCGCTTCGCATCGAAGCTAAAAAATTATTTCATAATGGTTCAGAAGCATAAGGCAGGTTAAGCCAACGCCAAATATACAAAAAAATTACATATTTTAATGAATAAATTATGCGTAACAAGTTGTGTGCATTTTAATTATTTATTCATTATTAAGCTAAAAGATTAATATCACCTCTATGTGAAAGTGTAGGTATATTATTTAAAAGTGTTATAGATATAGATATATATAGTAAGCTTATAAATAACGAAACATCTTCCTGGGAACTATTAAATGCTGTTATTGTACCCAACAGTACAATGAAAATGTTAACACAAGTTATACCTAATGTAGATTAGCATAATTGGATATTTCGACATTTAATGGAAATTACCATGAGTGATCATCTTTTTATAGTATGTTCGTGCAAGTAATTGATAAAAATGTCACATTGAATGTAGTAGAGAAATTTATTTATTTATAGTTGACACTCACCAGCCAAGAGAGATTCATAGTATAACTTTTTTTTTTCCTCTCGACCGGCTTATTGTGAGCCACCTTGGAACTATTGTTAGGCATTATATATTTTCTGATAATGATAAAAGTGTCTATGGTGATTTTCGTAAATTTCAACAAGTCCATAGAGAATTGGAAATAAAATTCACCAATAATCCATATGGTTTTGCTTGTTTTGTGTGATAGATTGTGGTTCTTAAACGAGTTAAGACTTGCCAATTCATTGCATGAAATTATCTTGAATACTATCATAACAAATATTTTAAGGAATAATATTTATTTGTGAACATGTATCGAGCCTCATTAAATAAAAATAAGATTCCCACAAGGGCGAAATACAATGGTTTTAAATATCTAACCATGCCTGACAATTTATCATTATTAAACTTGGTATCAGAAAGACAAATTTCTCCACGGTTTCCATTTATGCAAATTAGGAGGTTGAGACATATAAATGGCCAATATGGAATTTATGGATAAATTATCAACATATCAGTCTCTATTGATACCATGATAAAAAGCATTCCTCGAAATTTAGATGATGACCATTGCATCAATGTTCATATAAAACGAAAAATGACACATAAATCAAGCTATTTGATTGACATTTTTGAGAAACGTAAAAAAAACTTGGCTTCAGTTTTTAATTCAATCTCCGTTATATCAAGTGTATGACATAACAATTGACTTATCATTTATCGATATAGATGAAATAATTTATGAATATTCTCAAGATGATCTGAGTGAAAATATCCCTATAGAGGAAAGCCTGACTGCGCAACAACAAACGCTCTAAAGAATGATGAACTATATTTACGTATTGCATCAGGAGTAAAATCATTGCCTCAGAGTATAATGTTCAACGAACATGCTGAAGAGCTTTCTTTTCCGGCTATTTATCTGGGCCAATTTCGCAATTTTCGTGACGGTATTAATGCGACACCATTTACGAGGTATGTCAAAAAAGTTCCCGGACACTGGGGAAAAACGTGCTTTATTATAAAAATTAAGTTACAATAAATTTATCCCCTTCAAAGTATCCCCCCCTGGCACTAATGCACTGGTGCATTCTTTTTTTCCAGTTATCGAAACATTTTTGCCAGTCATTTTGTGGCATGCTGTACAGTAGCCGTGCCGATTCTTGTTTGATCTCTTCCAAACCCCCCAAATGTGTTCCCCTCATCAAATCTTTCAGTTTATCAAACAAAAAAAAGTCACAGGGTGCAAGGTCCGGTGAATAGGGCTGATGTGGTAGCACTGTCGTTTGGTTTTTGGGCAAAAAATCTTGCACAATGAAGGACCGGTGTGCTGGCGCATTGTCTTGATGGAGAACCCAAGAGTTGTCTTTCCACAATTCTGGCCTCTTCTTCCTTATGCGCTCCCTTAAACGTTGCATAGTCTCAAGGTAGGTTGTCCAGTGATTGTGTGACCCTTTGGAGTCCATTCCAGGAGTACCACGCCGCGGCAGTCGAAAAAAACAGTGGCCATCACCTTCACTTCTGATTTGCTTTTGCGCGCTTTTTTTACTCTTGGTTCATCAGGTGTTAGCCACATCATGTCAGCCCGTTTTTTGACGAGGTCATACTCAAAAATCCAACTCTCGTCACCTGTGATTACTCGAGACAAAATGTTGTCGCTCTCCTCAGCTTCCAGCCAGTCCCTGCAGATTTCAACGCGGTTTCGTTTTTGATCGTCCGTCAACACTCGCGGAACCATGTGTGGAGACACCTTTCACAAATTCAAATCCTCCCGTAAAATTGAACGCACACTCTCGTGCGATGTTCCAACAATGCTAGCGATTTCTCTCAGCGTTTTTCGGTGGTCTTCATCGATTTTAGTCTTCACTTTTGCAACCATTTCGGTCGAGCGCGCTGTTTGTGGTCTGCCTTCGCGAGCGTTGTCAGTCACTGCCTCTCGCCCCTCTCTGAACCGACTAATCCACTCGTACAGCGTTGTGCGGCTTATCGTATCTTTACCATATACAGCTGACAACATATTTTTAATTTCGGCGTTTGTTTTGCCCAATTTCACGAGACATTTGATCACGATTCTTTGCTCTAATTTTTTATCGATTTCCATTTTTCAAAAAATCGGCACAAGGCACAAACAACTTATTATAATTATTTTTTTAAATACAGTTAAACGCGACCGATCGACTTGAAATTTTGTATACTGATACAAGATAGCTGTAGGAACGAGACTGCATAGTTGTTTCCGACGCAGTGCTACTACACAGCGCACACGAAACGTCGTCCGGGAACTTTTTTGACATACCTCGTATTATATCCTTCAGTGAATTAAGAAGATCCGATCGACGTGGTGTTACGCCTCAGCCTTTGTTATACATGACAATGAAAATTATGCAACTGCGTATTCGTGATTCACTTACTGTTGCATTTGAACACATTGGTAAAGATACAAAGATCACTAGAAAATAAATCGAAAGTGAAGAGTACATCAATGGTTGTATAGAATCCAATCTTGCTTTTTTGAAATCAATTTCGAATTCGGCTTGGTACTGGATGCATCGAAAGAATGACCTATTTGCAATGATCAGGTAGCTTGGCAAATCAACGATATTTCTTACTGTCAGTGCGAATGAAATTGGCTGGAATAGACATCGTATACAAAAAGGAAACAGCTTCGCATTATTCGTTTTAGAAATTATGACATGGTTCAAGACTTGAACGAATATAAAAGAGAAATGGTGACCTTTTATTTACCATTTCGTTATGAAGATGAAGAATTACTTAACTAAATTCATTGATATATATATATAAATAGAAAGAATTTGTAGCTTCGTTGGACATTGAAAAAACTATTGAGATTTACAAGAATTTATGTCATGAAAATGAATTTCTCGTCGACGATGAAGCACATGAGGTAGACAACATGTTTTTAGAGCCTAATCCATTTGAGTTGTTGTACAATGATCCTAATGCAGACGTAAACAGTGACATCCATTTGGCTGTATTGAACAAACTTGGTGCTTTGCAAAGAAACGAGAAAATTTAATGAATAATGATGACTTTTATGACCTTATGCATAAAGCAAACGAAAAGCAAAGAGGATTTTAATGGAGGTAATTAGTAACTTTTTGTCTTTAAACCATATGTCATTTCAAATATTTTTCACTGGCCCTGCTGGATGTGGAATACGTTTGTTATAAAATTAATAATTGAGAGTTATACGGATAACGATGGCCACTGTAATGCATACATAACTTGTACTTCAACGGGTAAAGCTGCAGTAGCGATAAATGGAACCACAGTGTATACAGCATTTAAAATATAAATATCTAAATTGCTGCCACTGTCTTTGGAAATTACCTATCAATACCTTAGCCGACCATGACCGACCATTATGCACACTGTGGCCGACCTTGACGCTCGATAATCTGTTTTTTTAACACCTTCAATAAAGAAGTTTCACTTCAAAAATTTAATAACTTTCTAAAAAGTGACAATATCGTACCCCTAGAATATAATCGGTATAACTCAGAAATAGTAATTGCTAAGAAAATGCAATTAAAGATTTTAAGAATTTTCAAAATCGTCTAACAATACCAATTTTTATGATATTTCGACTTTTTTTCTTTAATTAGACAATGCTTCGGCTTTGACAGCGTGCTTGGTACTGATCATGTTGTAGTTGTGCCGATTGTATTATAACAAACTAAGTGTTCCTAAAGAATACACAAACGACACTTTCGTCATCTGGCATTATTTGGTGATGATTGTCAAACTCTAAGGCGTGCCCCAAGAGGGTTCAAAATGATACATTAAGGGTAGAATTTTTAGTTTTTTTTTGTCTATTTCAAAAACATTAACTTTTATGAAAAAGTTCATAGAAATTTTTTTGTAGGTATAATATTTCTCTATAAAAAAGATATCTATACAAATTTTTGAAAAATTGTTATTTAGTCTTACGAAAAATGAAAATGCAAATTTTCTATATTAACGTTGAAACTATTAACTTGATTTATTTTATAAACTCGTCCACTGTAGAAAAAAATATTCACACAAAAGTTATTTTAAATTAAATATATATTTTTTATTTAACATTTTTTTTTACCATTTACTTTTTATAAGGTATGTTGATTATTCTATGAAATTATACGGTTTTCTCAATATTTTCATAAATTTAAAAACCACAAAATTCGTTATGTTTATTAACTTATAAAATAGTCATTAACAAGATAAAGTTATTTTTTATTATTTTTAAACGTTTTATTACATGTTTTTATCTGATAAACTCTTAAAGAAAGATGGAAAACTTCCTCTTTCATTATCAGGAAAACAACTAGTTGAAAGTTTACCAATAATTATGTCATATGATAATGTATATTTACTACTCGAAGTACCTGAAATTTCATCTGGTTCGGGGGAATGTCAAGCAGCAGCTGTCTTTGTAGCAATTGAAAAATCATTATGTTGTGATACAACAGTTTCTAATACAGGTAGGATTAAAGGTGCCTGTATAATATTGGAGCAAATTTTAAGGCGTAATATTTTGTATTTACCGTGTAGATATCATATTTTTTAAATTGTATAAAAAAAACACAGCACAGGGGAGTCGCGGCAAAGTGGTGACGTGATAAAGTACGATCAAGTATAATAATATCTGACAGTGATTAAAATCACTATAAAAAAAAAACGCTTGGATGCAAATCTTTAGATAGTGTTTATTTTTAAAAAAATTAGTGGATTATTCCAAAATCTACATGATCTGCTAGTTCCTTATTAATATTCTGATTAAGATAAAGTATGTCGAATGAAAAAGGGATTATTAAAAAATTTTATTTCTCATAAAAAAAATTATGTTGATCCATACACTATTCAATATGTTATAGCATTATAAAGTTAAAAATGTAAAAAAAAAAATAAAATTTTCACACAATAATAGCATTTGGTAGCCATTTTCACTGTGAAGACAAAATAAAGTCCGAAATTTTTTTTTTCCATAATAAAGTATATTACATTAGTTTTAATTTAAGATATATATAAAAGTGTTAGACTTTCCGGAACATTTTCAAAAGTCAATTTGAAAAAATTAATTTTTTGTGAAAAAGTTGTAATTTAAATCCTCCTATATGGGCAGGTAAAGGGTCAGATATAAAAAAAAATATACCAAATGAAAGTTAACGATATAATGCATCTATATAAATAAAAATTATATTGATTTGTTCATTTTTGAAAAAGTTATGGCAGTTTTTAGTAAAAAAAATTGAAATAATTTCGAAAATTAGCGATTTTTAAATTTGTAACTTTTTTGGAGGTTTTCGGGGAACGAGGGAAATTTTTTCAATTTTTTAGGGTAATGTCTTCGACTAGATTCGATTTGTGATCTTTTGACGTACCGTTGAAAGAAATCGGTTCGGTGAGAGCTGAGAAAAAGTGGTAACAGACACAAAAAAAAAAAAAAAAAAAACCACATCTTAGTAAAACCAATACCTTCTCAGCTTCGCATCGAAGCTAAAACCTAAAACGCAGAGAGATACTTAATTTCGCCAGAAACACTTTAATGGTAATGTATTAACACTTTGGTGATAACACTTAGGTGGGTAAACCAAATCAAGACAATTCGGTATGAGGTGCACACAATGGACCAACAGGTCTGAGTGCATGGCCATTATGTCCACCTCGATAATAACTAAAACTAAAATATGTTTAAATTACATATTGAATAAAGAATTTTTAACCCTTTCAGACCCAGGGTACACTATGGTGTACCTGTTGTTTGATTTGATATTACCAATTAGCGGTTAGTATTAAATACATGATAGCAACATGTCACTCATTCATAGCTGGCGGTGATTTCAACTCAAAAAATTCTTTATGGGGTAGTGTCTCAAATAATCAAAGAGGTAAGTCTCTTCACTCGGTTTTAACCAATCAACACTATTCATATATCTCTGCTTCTGGACCAACGTACTGGCCAACCCATGCCAATAGGCATCCTGACATATTGGATTTTTTTATATCAAAAATTTCTAATCAGATAAACACAAATATAGAAAATATTAGCGACCTTTCTGGTGACCACTCACCAGTCATACTTACCATTGGAGGTGAAGTATTGGTCCCCTCCAGGCCATCCCTTACAAAAGGACCCATCTACTGGGAAAAATTTTAAATTTATATGGATAACGATATTAACCTTAATATTTCACTGAAAACACGAATAGACATTGACCAAGCTGCCCATAACTTCATCCAGTTGATAAAAGACTCTGCCAATGCAGCATCTCCTGATACAAATTCACCAAATAGCGCTGTAAATAAAGAACTCCCTCTTCATATAAAATCATTAATCAATGAAAAAAGACGCGCTAGGGCAAAATGGCAAAACACACATTATGTCTTCTATAAACACATTTATAACAAGTTAGCTAATNACACATTATGACTTCTATAATCACATTTATAACAAGTTAGCTAATAACTTAAAAAAACAACTAAAAAAGTTTAAGTCTGAGCAATATGAAAGATACCTAACCTCACTTAACCCTATGGATAACTCTCTGTAGAACAATTGCACTCAACAATTCATCAAGTGCACAGATTGACCAACACCATTGCATCAGCGCTAGAAAACAAACAGTACTGCACTGGACTGTTTTTAGACGTTGGCAAGGCGTTTGATCGTGTCTGGCATAATGGTTTGCTCTATAAATTAAAAAAAATTCTCCCAGCGCCATTATACTTAATTATTAATTCTTACTTACAAGAAAGAAAATTTACGGTTCGTCAAGGTTGTGCTAATTCACCTTATTACACAATTGAAGCTGGAGTTCCCCGAGGCAGTGATCTCGCACCTGATTTATATAATATATTTACAGCTGAAATACCTCATAGCGATAAAACACTGTTAGCCAGTTTTGCCAACGACACAGCTATACTTTCAACCCACAACAATATTAATGATGCAGCTTATCACCTTCAAACGCATGTGAATTGTTTAGAGTCATGGTTTAGAAATTGGAAGATAAAAATAAATGAAGCCAAGTCAAATCATATCACTTTCGCTCTTCGTCCTGGAATATGTCCAGCCGTTAAAATCAACTATACCATAATCTCTCCTCAGGACGAAACAAAATATCTAGGTATCATTCTAGATAAGCGATTAACATGGGGCCCCCACCTCAAGGACAAACGAAAAAAAGCTAATGCTAGACTTCATATCTTCCGCCCTCTACTTAAATCAAAACTGCAATTAAACACGAAAATGTTGATTTACAAAACTATTATAAGACCAATTTGGTCTTATGAATTACAAATCTGGGGTCCTGCAAAGCCGTCAAATATACGCCCAATTCAGGCGTTCCAGAACATATCACTCCGAATGTTAACTAATGCCCCTTGGTGCATAACGAACAACAACCTACATAACGATTTAAAAATTAAAACAGTTAACGAATTTTCTAAATTACATTACATACGATTCCACTATAAACTGAACTTTAATACAAACCTCCTTATCAAACGTATGTGCACTACCGACTTCCCTGACAATCCTACACGCAGACTTAAATGTAACTGGAACCGTGACCTAATATTATAAAAATTATATTTAACTAATAGAGAGGTGTTACCAATGGGTGACTTCCTTGCATGCTAATTTTAAATAAGCTATGTACATATTTGATATAAAAAAAAACTTATTGTACTTATTCTATTGTACAGATTGTTTTTTGTAAATAAAAAAAAAAAATTTGACCCAATATCTGCCAACAGGAGAGGATTTTTTCACAAAACATTAACTTTTTCAACTTTTTTGAAAATGTTCCGAAAGGTATAATACTTTTATATATATCTTAAATTAAAGCTAATGTAATATACTTCAAATTGAAAAAAAAACCCAGCACAGGGGGGTCGCGGCACAGTGGTGACGTGGCATAGTTGGATCAAGTATAATGATATCTGACAGTGATTAAAATCACTATCAAAAAAAAACGCTTCGATGCAAATCTTTAGATAGTGTTTAATTTTAAAAAATTGGTGGATTATTCCAAAAGCTTCATAAACTGCTAGTTCCTTATTAATATCCTGATTAAGACAAAGTATGTAGAATAAAAAAGAGATTATTAGAAAATAGTATTTCCCATAAAAAAATTATATTGATCAATACACTTTTCAATAAGTTATAGCATTATAATGTTAAAAATGTAAAAAATAAAATTGAGAATTTTCACACAATAATAGCATTTGGTAGCCATTTTCACCTTGAAGATAAAATAAAGTCCGAAATTTTTTTTTTCCATGATAAAGTATATTACATTAGCTTTAATTTAAGATATATATAAAAGTGTCAGACTTTCCGGAACACTTTCAAAATTTAAGTTGAAAAAGTCAATTTTTTGTGAAAAAGTTGTCATTTTGAATCCCCCCCTGTAGGCAGGTAAAAAGTCAGATTTATAAAAAAAATATACCAAATGATAGGTAAAGACATCATGCATCTACAAAAAAAAGAATTATATTGATCCATACATCTTTCGAGAAGTTATAGCATTATAAAGTTAAAAATATAAAAAAGAATTTTTTTACAAAAATCGTATTTTTTTTATTAAGTTTAATGTCTGTTTTCACCATGAAGATAAAATAAAGTCCGAAATTTTTTTTTACCATTATAAAGTATATTACATTAGCTTTAATTTAAGATATATATAAAAGTGTCAGACCTTCCGGAACACTTTCAAAAGTTACGTTGAAAAAGTTCTACTTTCTATATGCATTTTTATGTTTTGAATCCCCCCTGTATTTAGGGAAATGGTCCGATTTAAAAAAACAGTTTGTCGAATGAAAGATGTATACGAATACTACTCCTCATAAAAAAATTGTACTGATCCTTACATTTTTCAAAAAGTTATAGCATAATAAAGTTAAAAATGGAAAATACAAAATCGAAAATTTTCACACAAAAATAGCATTCGGTAGCCATTTTCACCATGAAGATAAAATAAAGTCCGAAATTTTTTTTTACCATGATAAAGTATATTACATTAGCTTTAATTTAAGATATATATAAAAGTGTCAGACCTTCCGGAACACTTTCAAAA
>NW_026099576.1:21085451-21122017 GCF_025091365.1 Daktulosphaira vitifoliae
AAAAAAAAAAAAAAAAAAAAAAAAAAAAAAAAAACACATCTTAGTAAAACCAATACCTTCTCAGCTTCGCATCGAAGCTAAAAAAAATTTGACTTCTGGACTTGTCTTCAAGGTGAAAATGGTTATTATATGCTATTTTCGTGTGAAAATTCTCGATTTTATTTTTTACATTTTTACCTTTATAATGCTATAACTTATTGAAAAGTGTGGATCAACATAATTTTTTTATGAGAAATAATATTTTTTAATAATCCCTTTTTCATTCGACGTAATTTATCTTAATCATGATATTAATAAGGAACTAGCAGATCATGTAGCTTCTAAAATAATCCATTAATTTGTTAACATTAAACATTATCTACAGATTTGAATCGAAGCGTTTCTAATGATAGTGATTTTAATCACTATCAGATTAAATCTATATTGGACCCAACTATGTCTCCATTATGCCGCGATCCCATTGTGCTATCATTTTTATTAATGGTCATTTTCGAACATTTTTAACTATGGGATATTTATTGGAACATTTATTTACGCAACCGAAAGGTTTTGAAAACTATTCTAATAGATTGTGTATGATGGAATAGTTTAATATCTCCCATGACTAATTAAACGTACTGAATATTAACAATACCTTGCATTTTTAATTAAGTTAATTTTTTTTTCGAAGGTGAAAAAATTTAAAATATTTTAGTTTTTAAATATTTTTTTATTTTATGTATACTTTAACGACATTTAAAAAAAAAGTAGTTATAAAAAGATTTTCAGACAAACTGCACTAATAAGAGCCTTAATAACGCTAAAATATTTTATTTTTTTATATAATGTATTACATTGTTAAGATACTTTATTGTTTTTTTCATCTGATTTTAATTGCTAAAAATAAATGAGTTAAAATTATTAGAAGTACAAATTTTAAATTACAATATTGATCCATTTGAAAACGTTTTTATCGTAAATGAATATAATAAGTTTACACACAAAAAAAAAATAATATTATTTACAGTATGTAAAAATTATTTTCAATTTAAATAATACCTTTATAATATTAAAATTAAATTATTTTTAATAGTGATTATTAGGTATCGTTATATGAAATATTATAATATAATACAAAATGATCTTCTAACTGATATTACGAATGCAGAATTTCAAAGAGAAAATTCATCAATATATTATAAATAATAATATATTTACACATCCTAAAAAAAATTTTTGATAAAAATAAACACCTTATTGGATTGAAATATATTTATACTGCCATAAAAAAAAGATATTTTCTAATACACCTTTTCTTAGAAATAAATATAATATACAATTATAGTTAAGACATTTGCGTTTATTGATCTAAAATCTTCTTAAGTTTCAAACGTGAAATTTTACACATAAGTATTTTTTTACAATGAAATTTTATTCGTTTATTTTAATATCCATTGCCATTTTCGTGTCGCAACCAGATGAAGGAGTTCATTGCAAAAGTTATCATATAGAATATAAAAATTATATTGAAAGAGTGATAAGTTACATTTATTCACAAATTATATCGTATCAAAAACAAGATTCAAATAATACTACTGGTATGGAGGAAACTATCCAACCTAAAACAAACCCACGTGATTTCACACAAAAATATCATTATACAATAAGTATACTAAATTTCAATTACATTCAAATACTGCACGAATACCGTTATTACATGAAAATAATCATTAATCAATGTATTGAATTTAAAAAAGAAAATTTATTGGAAAATTTTATTGATTGTGTAATGTTTCTTGAAAAACAAGTGAAAAATTCCAAGACTATGTTTGAAAAATTCTATAATGCTGTGAAGTTTATTAGCTACATAGATATAAGATTTTTGTTTTCTGAAGGAGCCGTGACACATGCTATAACTGATGAAATGGACTTTATATATCAATATCTCTTAGAAAAAAATAAAGAGGACTCTTCTGATCTCAAAAGATTACCATATTATATCTCTGAATATAAGTTTAAGAATATTGAATCCTTTAATGTAAATTTATATTGGAAAATATTCGATTTTAATACAAACTTTTTTAAACAAAATAAAATCTTGGACATTTATATAAATAGTGATGTGGACAAATTGAATATTGCAAAATTACCTCAGAGAAGAAGATCTTATGCTATACTTTCAAAAAAAAGTGAACTTCTTACTATATTTTATAACGAAAATATAGAAATTTGGTACAACAATCTAGGCTTTGAGCAATTTCTCAATCCCACAGCAGCGGAGTAAGAATACCTAAATTTAAATTTATTTTCTAATTTCATATTTGCTTATAAATATTTTAATATGTTTTAAGATAATACAAGCAATTTACAGTTAAAACTAAAGAAACTTTTGGTATAATAATTTTTAAATGATTACAGTATTGTTATTCAACAGCTCTTCTAAAAATTAATAAAAGTCTATGCTAATCTATATTATTTATCCAAAAGAAATTAATGAAAATAATAAAAAAAATA
This sequence comes from Daktulosphaira vitifoliae, assembly GCF_025091365.1. NCBI lineage: Eukaryota > Metazoa > Arthropoda > Insecta > Hemiptera > Phylloxeridae > Daktulosphaira > Daktulosphaira vitifoliae. The sequence continues at coordinate 21,087,945 of NW_026099576.1, forward strand.
TTATAATTTTTTTGAATTATCAAACCATACAAAATCTTTAGCGAATTTTTTATGTTATTTCTTAATATTTTAACCTGTAAATAATAATTTAACCATTTTTTCATAACCAACTAATTGAATGAAAATGATATAATATGTTTTTAAAATAACATAATTTTTTTTTAATAGATTTATACCTCCAATAGATCCAGATACAAATCAAAATGATGGAATTGAAGCTCTCAATATTATTCGTAAAGAAACGGGTTGGAAAGAAATGAACCACATAAACATAATTTATTTTGGTAAACTACAAAATGTAGATGGTATAATAAAAGATGAAGTTAATAACATAAATTTTCGAATAAAAAAAAGAACAGGTATTACAATTATTAATCTGTAGGTATACAGAAATAATTAAAAACTATCATACAATACTATCTGCTATATTAACTGTATGCAAAAAAGATGCATTGGATTTCTATCATAATTGTCTAATTAAATTATTTAGCTCATTCAGCGAATCCAAAAAAATGATTGAAGGATTGTATGAATCTTTAATTACTTTAAATAAATCCTTAATATGTAGTGTTCATTTGAATTCTGAATCGAGTTTACAAAACATTTTAAAATGGATCACAGGATTTCTCAGTATATTAAAGAACAATAATTTTTCACAAGAAAACTTTATCGTTTTATATGATAAAAATAAAATAGAAATAGTTGAAAAACATCTAGTAATTTTTGAAAATTATCTTTATACCTTTAGTAATCAGTTACAGAGCGATTTCAACTACTATTTTAACGACTTTAGATCTGAGTTACAAAGCGATATTAGTCAAATAAAAGGCCAGTGTTATATAAATGAACCTTTTAAAAATGAAGAGTCTTATATAGAAAATTTTAAGAATCTACAAAATACATCAATTTATTCAAATATTGGATGGCCATTCCAAATTATTCTAAATGCATGTAATTATTTTGACAATTTTTGTGAAGATGTATACAAATCTTGTTATGAAAATCTAGGTTTTAGAAAACTTTTACACTATCAATATAAAAGTTAGACGACATACTTATATGATTTAATGTAAATTTATCGACTTAGTCTTCACTACATAATAAACACTGTTTATCAATTGAAAAAGTAAGTTTGATTAAATCATTACTTTATTATTTTTAATTATTAGATGTCATGCATAATTTTAAAGAACTTTTCTGTAATTCTTATTTTGTAAAATTTATAAAAATGTAATGTTTTATAGCTTATCACTAGATTTGAATCATTATTAGTTCTTACACTTAATAATATAATGATATATTAAAGTTTATTTAAAATTTATTAAGTATAATTATCCCTACAAAATAATTATTATTTTTTAATTTAAATTTTTATGTAAAGTATTATTAGGAACAGACTTACTAATAAAGACAAGTAGATAAAAAATTAAATAAAAGTTTTTTCTTTGTTGAGGTTTAATAATGTAATTAATTATTTTTGACGAGTTATTCTTGCAGTGGCTTGAGGCCTCCTATCCGATACCCAGTCGAGATGATTATCTTAAATATGATGAATATATGTATAAAGATCTATTGCTCTATCCTTCTGTACCGAGGCTGTTAATTCTAAATAATTGGGTTAACGTAAATTTACTTACCTTTTATTTAATTTTAAAGTATTTAGTGATGTAAGAAAGTGACTACAAAGTTACGTCACTTCCAACAATGAATTAATTAAATCGATTAATTATTCTTATTTTTGCTCCCCTTAATTCCAATTACTTGGGGTTGACCACCCTAATCCTAAACTTCCACTTAACACAATCTCCCACATCATCTACGCTCATATCAGCCGTCCTCATATCGCATTCAATAACATCCCTTCATATCTTTTTAGGTCTTCCTCTACCTCTTCTCCCTTCAACATTAGTTTATATAACTGTTCTTATAGCTTCCGATTCCTCTCTCTTCATAATATGATCAAACCATCTAAGCCTATTTTGTATCATTCAACGATTAACGCTACATTATTATTCATTTTTACATGTTCGTTCCTTTTCCTATCTTCTCTAGTCACTCCACTGATACATCTAAACAATCTCCTCTTTGCTACACTCATTCTCTACTCTATTTTCTTGTCAACAACTCAACACTTTAAATCATGCATTATAGCTAATCTCACTACAGTCTTAGAGAACTTACCTCTCAGCCTCATTGGAATTCTTTTATTATATAACACAACAGACACTTATTTACTCTATAACCTCCGCACTTAATGCTTTGTCTTACATCCTAGTCAATACCATATTTCTTTTTCACAACTGATCCTACATACTTAAAACTTAAATTATAATTACACATATTAATTATTAAAGTTATTATATCACGGTTACACATACATAATTTTAGTTGAAAAACAATTACCTATACTTAAAATTAAAATTGCATTATAATTTTTATAGATTTACCGATTTTGCAAATTTATCAGTTTATGATAGTCATTGACAACTAATGTACAACAAAATTTCGTGACTAAGTTGTCACTTTACCATGTTTAGATGGGATGGCTTCAAAAAAAGCTATTATCCGTAGCTTATAAAATTCAGGGAAATTATTTTTGTAGGGTAAAAGAAACATTTATGAAACAAAAGTAGAAAACTATTTATCTTGAAATTTATTAACATAAATTTATTTAACATGAATTTTAAATGATATGGTCTAAAGAATGTAATTTAAATAAAACATACGACGTCATCAATATGTAACTTTTGTGACTTAAATAAAAATGATAAATTAAATTATGATAAACAAATTAATATTTTTAAATAATTTTATTAACATGTGAGAACATAAATATATTTAATACTCATAAGTACTAACAAGGCCGTAGCTGGAACAAATTTTTGAGGGGGGTTTTAACCAAATTATATGTTTTTAAATAATTTAAAAAAAATTCTAATACATAACATAAACAAAAAAAAAAACGGTAGCACAGTGGGGTCGAGGCACAGTGTGGACGAGGCATAGATGGGACAAGTATAGATGATATCTGACAGTGATTAAAATCACTATCATAAGAAACGCTTCGATGCAAATCTGTAGATAGTGTTTCCTTTANGTGTTTCATTTAGAGAAATTGGTGGATTATTCTAAAAGCAACATTAACTCTTATTTCTTTAATTATATCCTGATTAGTAATTCTTTGATTTTAAAATATAATATATGAATAAATACTAATTATAGTTTTTAAATTTAGTATGAAATTGTGATTTAATAATGTAATATTGTAATTTAAGCGGAAAAATTGTAAAAATAATAAAGAAGTTATATTTTGATTTACTTTTACGTGTATAAAAATTTAATGGGCTTGATACAATAATTATCAATAAAAACTGTTTGTTACTATAAATTAATGCACTGGACTTCAAGGAACTTTCATCAGAAGCAAAAATATACTTTTCTAAATCAAATTTTCGCGTTGTTTTCAAATCTGCAATTAGACTTTATCGATCAGTTCTAATTTTTTATATTATTACTAATTACATATAAAAAATAATTAAAAGAAAAAAAAAATCGTTTTCAAATTATTACTGATTTGATTTTTAATATGTTAAAAATAATCAGTCCAAATTTTCATTTTTAACCTATTTTTTTGGTTCTTTAAAGTTGATGAAAAATTTTTGATAAAGATTTATGANCTTAAAGTTGATAAAAAATTTTTGATAAAGATTTATGAAAGATTATAGTAAAAAAAATTGAATATATTACCATAACTTTTAGCTCAATTACAAGTTTAAAATTGACATCTAGGCCAGTCAACAAAGGAAAAATTTCTTAAAAAAGTCCCAACCAAATTTTGTTTTATTAATAGTTGAATTAAAATATGTATAATGACATACTAATAGTCCTCATTGATTGAAATTGAGCTTTTTTTTACAGCCTCGCAAAAGTTCAAAAATATGAGCTTTTTTNTTCGCAAAAGATCAAAAATATGAGCTTTTTTAATTTTGTCAAAAAATATTCAACTTACAAAAAAAGTTTCGTACAAAAGTTGTTTAAAAGACAATTATAAACAAAAAAATTATCTAATATTTTTTTATTTAAACAAATATTTTTCGAGTTACATTACATTTAATATGAGTACTAAAATTTATATTCCATTTTTTTCATTTTACGGTTACTTTTTATCATGTTATACATTAGACACAATGTTATAAATGCATATGTGTGTATGTGTGAGTTTATTTATAGTATCATTTAAGTGTAGTGTATATTAAGATACAACCGATAGAGTAGGTAATTGATTTGACACTTTTTTTTTTTTTTTTTTTCCACATCCGGCATGATGTGGACCGCCCTGGAACTACCGCGAGGTATTGCTTCAGAGCGGCCTACGCCGTCTAAAATTCGCACCACCACGTTGTGAATCAGCCCGAAATTAATCGAGAGCTGATTCACAACGTCGTGTGGCCTCCCCCGTTAGCCGGATCCCAAAAGGTGGGATCCGCTGCCCGGGCTGCACCACGTGGAGGTGGGGGCAGAACTTCGCGAGGGTTGGCTTAGATAATAATTCACAAAACACATATCACACTAAATAGAGTGAGGACAGGAGATACTTTATGAAGTCTTCTCCGGCTCTCCCACCTTCTTGGGACAGTCCCTTGACCGGTGGCCCTCCCCTTTGCACGTGAAGCACGCGTCGGTCCGGTCGGACCGCTACAGGCCGTCTGCACGTGACCCCTTTCGAGGCACCTGTAGCAGCGCAGACCCTTGTCTTTTGGGACCCGGATCCGGCACGTGCTCCAACCCACTCTGAGTCGTGTCAGTCCGACCAGCGGTTGCGAGGCTCTGATGGGAACCTCGCACCACGCGAAGCGGCCCTTGCCGCTCCCGTGTAGTCGGACTGACACCGATCCGACGGGTGTCGTCACTCCATCTTTGGAGAGGATAGTGGTCAACGCCCCTACGACGTCCTCTTCCACTATCCACTCCTTCACGTCTAACAGCATGAACGCCACGGACATCGCTGGGCGATGCACGCGGACGTCCATGCCGTCCAGGGTCTCTCTGACCTTGGCGGCCAGCAGGTCAGCCTGGGCCCCCGTACCCCGAACCTCCAGGAGCACTGCTCCCGACTTGGTCCGGCGGGTACCGGAGACCACGACGCCCAGCGTCTGAAGGTCAATATTCGCCATGACCCTTTTTATGGTGGCCGAATATTGTTGGTCTTCTTTAAGAGGACCAATAATAATGGCCTCCGTTTTCGGGGCCCTTGCCTTAATTACGGGACGCGTAATAGCAGGGAGCCCAGGGTTCGGATGCGGGTCCGCCACCGTGTTAGGCGTCTTCTGCCGCCTAACCACCTCAGACCAAGCAGCCGGCGGCGGAGCCACAGGTGCTGTCGCATTCCAATTACTTGGGGTTGACCACCCTAATCCTAAACTTCCACCCCCCTCAAACGTATTCCGAGAAGCACGATAGGCAGTGACTCAGTCCACGAGTCTTTTGCGTGGGCCATGATGGCTGCCTTTAGTTGTCGGTGCATTCGTTCGACGAATCCGTTTGCAGCAGGATGCCAACTGGTAGTGGGGCGAAGCGTAAAACCAAAACGTTTTGCTAAAGTTTTTAAAGTAGCTGAAACAAACTGAGTACCACGGTCAGTCGTAACGTATTGAGGTACTCCGAAGCGTGAAATCCAGCAATTGAGGAAACCCTTAGTGACATCGTCTGCTGTTATACGTTCGAGTGGATACACCTCCGGCCAACGGGTGAAACGGTCGATTACCGTCAGACAGTACCTAAAGGACTGTGATGGCGGCAATGGACCGATGATATCGACATGAACATGTTTGAATCGGCGTGAAGGTGTTTCAAAGTTTCCTAGTGGGGCTGAGACGTGTCGGCTTATTTTCGATCGCTGACAGTGGACGCAGGCACGTGCCCAGGAACGGCAATCCTTTTTCATTGCTGGCCACACAAATCGTTCTGAAACTAAGTGAGCTGTTGCGCGTGCACCGGGGTGACTAAGGTTGTGTAACTGATCAAATGCGTGACGCCGGAATCGTTGTGGCAAAAATGGTCGTGGGCGTCCCGTTGACGTGTCGCAATAAATATAGNGCCGTGGGCATCCCGTTGACGTGTCGCAATAAATATAGATCCTGGCACTAGTACCTTCTCCAAATGAAGAGATGAATTGTTGTCAGTAAAATGTTGAATGTTGGTGGTGAATTCGGATATGAATGTCAACTGGTTGAGTTGCGTAGGAGGTATCTTTTCTCTCCGTTGGGTGAAAGCATATACGAGTGGCTTATGATCGGTGAAAATGGTACATGGTTGTGCTTCGACAATGTGCCTGAAATACTTCACCGATTCATAGATGGCAAGCAACTCACGATAATACGCAGGCCACGCACTTTGTTTCACCGACATTTTCTTTGAAAAAAATGCTATGGGTTGCCAGATGTTATTGACTCGCTGCTGCAGACATGCGCCGATAGATTGGCTAGATGCGTCTGTGAATAGTCCAAGTCGTGCGGCTGGATGAGGATGTGCTAAAAGAGTAGCGGTCGCAAGACTTTCTTTGCATGTGGTGAACGCTTTTTCTAACTCGGGAGTCCATTCTATCGGTTGGGAACCTTTTGTCTTCGGGCCTTTGAGAATACCGTGAAGTGGTGCTTGCAGGTCGGCAGCTTTGGGAATAAACCGGCGATAAAAATTTACCATTCCCAAAAACCGGCGTAATCCTTGCATAGATTTTGGCAATGGATACTGTCGTATGGCGTCCACGCGTTCCGGTGGCGGGCGGGTGCCTTCAGAAGATACTAGGTAACCTAGAAATTTCACCTCAGCCGAACCTAATACACATTTTTGCGGGTTAACTACAACACCGTAGTCAGCAAGTCTCCCGAAAAGAGTGCGTAAATGCTGTTTGTGGTCCTCTTCCGATTTAGAGAATACCAAAATGTCATCAATATATGCATAACAGAAGTCCAACCCATTGGTAACTTCGTCTATGAAGCGTTGAAAAGTTTGTCCAGCATTTCGCAATCCGAATGTCATAAAAGGAAATTCGTAAAGTCCGAATGGAGTGGTAATGGCTGTTTTGCATATATCGTCCGGATTAACAGGTATTTGATGGTAAGCNTAGGTATTTGACGGTAAGCCTTTACCAGATCGATTGTGGAAAATAGCGTGCAATTAGCCAGGTTGTGCGAGAAATCATGTATGTGTCTGACTGGATAGGAGTCTGGTATAGTTCGGGCGTTCAGCGCGCGGTAATCACCGCAAGGACGCCAGCTGTTCTCCCCTTTCGGTGCTAAATGTAATGGTGAAGACCACGGACTGCTTGAAGGTCTAGCGGTACCTGCCTTGACCATTTCCGCGAATTCCTGTTTGGCGATTTTTAGTCTACCTGGAGCTAAGCGGCGTGGGCGGCAGGCTATAGGCTGACCATGTGTCGTAAGAATGTGGTGCACTGTTTGATGTTTTATTGACCTGGTTTAAGAACTTGGAAATCATTTAATAATAACAACCAATGTACTAATATAATTACATTATCTTCACATTTGTTAACATCTTTTTGAAACATTTTTAACAGATCAGAAGGTTGCGTGTTCAAATCACGTCGAGGTCACCAATGTAGCGAGGTGTAATATATAGAAGTAATAAACACTTTTACGATTTAATAACAACTATATTATATTACAACGAACTAACAAATAACAGCGAGAGACGAAGCGCGTTTAAGACAGAATGCGTAAGTGTTTGACTGATCGATTGATTGACTGGAGCGACGATATTGCCCTTAAATAGTCAGAGGAATCTTCTAGAGGCGGCGGCCGAACATTCTAGAACATGGCCACAAGGCGGTATAAGGCGAAATATTAGGCCGAACTAGTGAAATTGGTGTATCGCGAAAAAACCGTTAGGGAAGCCTTATCGGGTCGCAATGCGAAATCTACGCAGGCCACCGACTTTAGGTCAGCTGGAGGCGGATTCATTGTGATAAAGTAATAACAAAAAAATCTTATTACTAGAAAGATAATATTATTGCTTAGTGTGTTAACTGTTACTTTTATTTTTATTGTTTATCTTGCTTAAATATCTTCGTAATTAATTGTTCTAATTTTCCTACTTGAACTCCCTCAATGTAATTACACTAGTTATTTATTTTGTTCATGCAGCTAATTATTTAATTTTGCTATATTTATAGTAACACCAACAATATATTAGATTTTATTGATTTTTTTAATTTTATCATATAGGTAGTCTTGAATAACGAATTGTACTTTTTTTATTATATTTATTGTAACGTTTAGTATTTAGTATTATAGGCCCGGAATAAGGCAGTTCGTGTAAAAAAAAAAAAAAGCTTCGCATCAAGGCTCATAAAAGTCTCAAATAGGACGTTTAAGTTAAAAATCGAAATTTTTTCTAAAAATTTACTTTATTTTTAATTCAGCTAATAATTTAACATGTAATATTTTAGTGAAATTTTACAACATGAAATCGTGAAATTACAAAAGTAAAAACTATTGAAAAATTTAACGAACTCATATCATAGAATTTTTTATAATAGAAAGTTAATTATTGTCAGATATTTTCTATACTGGTCCCAACTCTGGTGCTGCGCTAATATGTCGTGGCAAAACTATGCTGGGCTTTCATATTATTAAATGAAAGAACAAATAATTGCTCTTGAAGTTTTAGCCATAAACAATATATTATTATAACTCAATCAAATATTTTTAATAGTATGTTATGTTATTTGTGCAGTTGAATACAAATACAGCAAATTTACAAAAAAATACTAGGGATAGTAAAACAAAATGTTAATTTCAGAAGGGTTCTTTTAATTGAACGTGTGAAATCTAAAATAAATAATAAAAAAATAATTTTATGTAATTTACATTTTATTTTCAATGTGTTGATTCTTACTATAACTATATAATATAAGTTAAGTAGAAAAATCTTCAGTAAATTTAACAAGTTTGCCGTCTAATTTTATGTTTTGACAGTCTGAAACTTTTCTAAAACCCAGATTTACATAACAAGATTTGTAAACATCTTCACAAAAATTGTCCAAATATTTACATGCATTAAGAATCATTTGCATATAATATTCAGGATTTTGATTATCTGATGTATTTACTGGATTGTTCAATGTAAATACAAAATTCTTGAATTCATTTATTTTTTTTAATTTTTTAAAATAAGGTATTTTCATAGAACAACGGATGTGCATTGGTTTCATTTCTTTATGTAAGCAAAAATGAAATTCTTTAAGAAAATTTTCAAATATTTCTAGAAAACTTTCAACAATTTCAGATTTTTCCTTATCATTTTTATCAATAAAATTTTCTAGAGAAAATTTATTGCTTTTTAATATATCGAGAATATACTCAATACATTCCGATATGACCTTTAAACTCGATTTAGAGTTAGAATTAACATTCCATATTGATGATTTATTTAGAATAATTAAAGCTTCATACAATCCTTGCATCATTTTTTGAGATTTGTGAAATGAGTTAAACAATTGAATCAAATAATTGTGATAGAAGGCACATGCATCTTTATTGCATAAATCTAAAATAGCAGATAGTAATGTATAGTAATTTTTAATTATTTCTGCATACCTACATCTTAATAATTGCGATACATGTTCTTTTTTTATTTGAAAATTGATTTCACTAATTGAGTCTTTTATTATATGATCTACGTTGAATAGTTTACCACAATAAATTATATTTATGTGATTCATTGATTTCCACTCAGATTCCTGAAGAAGAATCTTAAGAGCTTCAATTCCATCATTTTGATTTATTGTTCTATGTTTTGGAGGCACTCGTCTATATTAAAAAATATATATTTTAATTATTAAGTAATTACATAGATGTTATATATTTAATTATTATAATTGAGATAGCTTTACTTTTATTCAGATTAATTATGAAAACATTTTATAAAAATATAGATTCGGTATTTCATATTATTATTTATATGTTCAAATATTAAAAAATGAAATTATGTATTAAAATTTTTTTTATTTGATAAATTAAAAAAATAACATTATTTCAAAAATATTTTTTTCTTAAAATTTTACGAGTTAATAATTTTGAATAAAAACAAGCATAACCTTATTTGTAAAATTTGTTTAAGCTCAAAAATAGCTATTTATTTATGTGAATTCACATAAAAACATGTTAATAAATAGCAATCGAATATTTATTATAATACGTTTTACAAATTAATGACCAAAAAAAATTTTATCTTTAATTAAAATTTTTTGTATTTTCGAAAAACATATTTGTAATCAAATATATTAGAAAATAAATCAAAATATATGAATTCTTACTTAAATGTTGTGGGGTAAAGGAATTGTTCAAAGCCTAGATTTTCGTACCAAATTTTTATAGTTTCGTTGTAAAACTTATTAAGTGTATTACTTATTGAATATACAATGTCAAAGTTATTTTCATTATGCCATTTCGCTATATTAATTGTTGTCCAACTTACAATAGAATTATTGTTGACATTATTATTATGAAAAATATTATTTACTTTGTTAGATGCATCTTTATGAAATTTAATCAAATTTTCAAATTTTATTTCAGATTCTTGATTTGGTGATTTATTGAGATCAAAAGACCTAGTATCTAAACTTATTTCTATGACAAATTGATACATAAATTCGATTTCGTCAATTATAGGATGTAGCACGATGTTTTCAGAAAACAAAAATCTTATATCTATATAGCTTATAAACTTCATAGCATTGTGTAAATTTTCAAACATAGTCTTAGATTGTTTCACTTGTTCTACAAGTAATATTACACAATGAATAAAGTTTTCCGATAAGTTTCTTTCATGAAATTGCTGACATTTACCCATAACTATAGCTATATAATCAAGGAATTTTTTTAGTATTATAGTGTATTTGTAATTGAGAGCACTTATTGTATATTGATAATTACACATTAATTCGCTAAACTTGTCTGGTTCAAAAGCTTTCTCTATATCAGTAGTATTATTTGAATTTGATTTTTGATTTAGCATTTCACTAAATTTAATTCGTAAACCAACGTGAGTCACAAATCTTTCAATGTAAAGCCTATACCTTGTATAATAACTTCTGCAATATACTCCTTGATCTGGTTTCAATACCATAACGACAATATATACTAAAATAAAGGAATAAAGATTCATCGTAAAATATACTAATATTATTAATTACTTTTTGAAATTATGAGAAGGCTACTAATGATCATGTGCAAATTGTCTTCATTATTATTTTATATCATTTATTTTTCAATAAAAATATGTATGAAAAATATAAATTGTTTTCGTACATTGGTAAAAAAATATTTCCATCAAATAAATTAGGTTTTTATATTATTTTTTATTAATTTTTTATAGGATGTATATAATATATTCTCTTTGAAAGTCTGTGTTTATAACATTAAAATTACTTACAACAATTTTTTTTGCTATATTATATTATTTTATATAATGAGACCTAATTTTTACTTTTAAAAAAATTTAAATAATATTTAAAAGTTTTATTTAAATTCAATACAAAATTATAGTTTTATTTATAATAATTTTATTCGATCAAATGAAATGGAGTTTTTAAATTTTTGAAAAATGTTGAGCATCCTGTAAATATTATTATGTACATATATATTTTAATTCAAATATGTCATGAAGTATAAAAAAATACTAGTTATAGCTAAGTTTAATTTATTTAATTTAAGATATTTAAATCAAATAAAAAACTATACATTATCAAAACCTTGAAGTATATTAAATGTAATCTATTAATAAATAGAAACACAGTATGGTTTGTAATACAGGGTGATCCATTTAACATTGACCAGCAAATATCTCAAAAACTATTTATTATTTTAATAATTTTTTTTTTAAATTATTTTAGTTACATAAAACTATGAATAAAACTATGGACTATGTTTTATGTAACTAAAATAATTAAAAAAAAAAATTATTAAAATAATAAATAGTTTTTGAGATATTTGCTGGTCAATGTTAAATGGATCACCCTGTATAAAAAAAAGAAAAAACAGTAAGAGAGGGGTAGTGGTAGGATGTGGTGAAGATGGGAGGAAAGGGTTATAAGTTATTTAGATTGTATTGGATTCATTCATATCATCTTAATCCTACCTCTTACCCACTCTGTCCTATTTCTTAATATTACATGAATGTAGTGCATGTCTTACGACTGCACTTACCTTGATATCCAATTGGACTCGTAGGTAAATGATGAATTGTGATGTTCCTTGTTGACGTCCATATTTTAAGTTAATTTAATTAAATAAAAATACTGGTATGAGGGGTAACATACTGAGTTTATTTCTATGATTTTTATTAATTATTTTAACAAATGTATATATGTCTTATAATTCAAATTAACAAAAGTAACATGAATTTTACATTATTAACTTTTAATATGAAAGTGTTAGAGTATAGGGGAATAATAAGTGAGAATGAAAATGAGAGTATGCGAGTGTGTATGTTGTGCTTATTTTACTAGCCCTTTTATATTAAACTAATTGGTAAGGTAATGAAGGGAGGCTAGTTTTTCTTGAGAATTTAACTATTTAATCCTGCCGTTTGTTCGGCGCCACAGATACGCTTATGGTAATTAAAAAATGGACATTAATGTAAACATCGCTCCAAATGAACTATATATTTGTAAATTGTAATAAAATAATTGTCGATCAGAAAAATATTTAAAATTGATAATTATTTATGTAGAAAGATTATTCTAGAAGTTTCTCGAATATTCTCGAAACTTCTATTTTGATTCATTACAAGGTGTACCCCAGTTTTTTTTGCAGCATGTCCCATGCTGTGTTATAATGTGCAAACTTAAAATTAATGTTAATATTACTTATATTGTATGTTAGTAGGGTGACTAGATTAATGGCTGCTGTTGCCCGTTGTGGTCCGTGCGAACTCCGGCGGCAAAGGGCGTTACGCCAGGGTGGAGGTGCCGGCAAGGCTGGCCACCCGCCTCGCAGGTCTCGCCCGTATCCGTGTGGGGTGGGTCACCTGTAGGCTGAGGATCCTTGGAGACAAGGTCCGAGGTGATACAGGTGCCTGGAGCACGGGCACGTGGCCCAGGCCTGCAAGGGCCCGGACAAATCCAAGGGGTGCTTCTCCTGTAAAAAGGAGGGGCACCAGGCCAAGGATTGTCCGGGTGCGGGTCCGGCCTTAAAGGTCCAGAAGACAAATGGGTGGTCTGCTAAAAAAGCCCCTCAAATGAGGAAGAAGGGGGGAAAGACCGAGGGGTCTTCCGGAGCGCAGCCCGCTAGTGGATGAGATTCCTTCAAACGAATCTCAACCACTGTAGGATTGCCCAGGATCTGGTCCGGCGGACGGCGTACGAGATGGGCACCGACGTGTGCATCGTTTCGGACCCGCACGCCGGATCGGTCCAGGACTTTGCCGGCTAGTTCTTGGACCGGTCCGGCAGAGCGGCGATCGGCGTGATGGACCGCGGCCTAACGGTCGCGGACATCAAGTCGGGCGCCCGCGGTACAGGACCGACACGTCTCCGCTAACGAAGCGGCGGAAGAGTTGGACCAGAGGGTGGTCGCAGCCTGCGACTTCGCCCTTCCGGCCAAACGACCGCCGTCGACTCGCGGACCGCCAGTCCACTGGTGGAACGCCGAGGTGGTGGCCAGGCGTGAGGAGTGCGTCAGGGTCAGGAGGACTATGACGCTCTCCAACCATTGGCCGCGGGACCCGGAATCCCCGGACCCGAGGGAGGCGCTGAGGTCGGCCCGCAAAGAGCTGAAGCTCGCCATCAGGCGGGCCAAAGCAAAATGCTGGGCCGAACTCGTGAAGTCGGTGGACCACGACCCGTGGGGGAAACCCTATCGGGTCGTTATGCGGAAGCTCCGCGGTCCACCGGCTTCCGGTCAGCTGGAGGCGGAAGTGCTGTAAAGGGCGGTAGACACGCTCTTTCCGACACACCTGCCCCTGCCTCCCCCGGCGTTTGGAGACGACGTGTCGGTGGTGGAATTCACCAGCCAAGAGGTAGCTGACGCGGTGGCGCGTGTGCGGGGCCGGAACACAGTTCCCGGCCCCGACGGGATTCCAAACCGGGTGTGAGGGTTGGTCCACGACTTTGCCCCGGATTGGATACACGCCGTCGCGAACCGCTGCCTCTCGGAGGGTGAATTCCACACGAAATGGAAGAAGGCCAGGCTGGTGCTTCTGAGAAAGGGTGACAAGCCCGAAGGTCTCCCCTCGTCGTACCGACCGCTTTGCATGTTGGACGACTTGGGGAAGATCCTCGAGCGGCTGCTTGTCACCCGGTTCGAAGCCCACCTGGCACCTTGTACCTGCACTTGTTCACGGGCAGGTACAAGTTCACTCCTCCACGGCTCGCCGTGCTGGGGGTGGAGATCCCGCTTAAGGACTCCATGACTTATCTGGGCCTTGTCATAGACAAACGTCTAAAGTTCGGGCCGCACATTACTCGTGCGGCCCAGCGGGCCCAGAAAGTCATGAATTGCCTGGCCGTACTCATGCCCAATCTGGGAGGGCCGAGAGAGATGCGGCGTAGACTTTTACACTCGGTTCTCCTGTACGCGTTCCCGGTTTGGTCGGATACTTTTGAGTATTCGTCCAAAAACCGTGAAGCCCTGCTCTGGGTGCAAAGACGGGCGGCGATCCGGACAGTTTCGGCGTACCGAACGGTGTCCGGAGTGGCGGCGGGTATCCTGTCGTCACTGCCGCCCGCCGACCTGCTCGCCGAGGAACGCGCCGCCGGGCATGAGCTCCGCCGAGAGCGAAACCGGTCCCTCGAACCCGAGGACCGGCTAGCGCTCAGGCGGATGACCATGCTCCGGTGGCGGACTCGCCTCTCGGAGGAAACGAGAGGCGAGTGGACCAGGTCCCTCATAGGACCCGATCGGCTGGACAGGTGGGTGGACCGGACTCACGGTGAGATGACTTCTCGTCTCACCCAAGAGATGTCCGGCCACGGCTGCTTTAACGAGTACCTACACCATATTCTTAAAGCAGCCGCGCCGACGTGCGACCACTGTTCGGATCGTCCGGGAGAGGCTGATAGCGCTTTGCACACCCTCTTCCGGTGCGAGGCGTGGGCCCAGGAACGGGACTCTTTGGAGTCTCGANCAGGATCGGGACTCTTTGGAATCTCGACTAGGATCCACGTTTCGAGTCGGGTCCATGGTGGACCTGATGTTGAGGAGCCGGGAGGCGTGGAGGCTCGTCCAGGCGTTCGCCGAATCCATCTTGAAAAAGAAGGAGGAAGCTGAACGCCTGAGACAGAGGCAGCCGCGCCGCCCGGTACAGGAGGACCTAAGGCGCTGGTTTAGGCCGGCGCCTTAGGTANATTGTTGTGAGTTATTTTGGCAGTCCTCCCTAACGGTCAACACTCAGGGATCCGGTTAACGGGAGGGGGCCACACCACGTTGCGAATCAGCTCTTGATTAATTTCGGGCTGATTCACAACGTGGTGGTGTGAGTTTTAGAGACGGCGTGGGCCGCCCTGANTTGAAGGGTAATGTCTTCGACTAGATACGATTTGTGATCTTTTGACGTATCGTTGAAAGAAATCCGTTCGGTGAGAGCTGAGAAAAAGTGGTAACAGTCAAAAAAAAAAAAAAAAAAAAAAAAAAAAAAAGGGTGACTAGAGTATATTAAAAGCAGCTTTTGTAGCTGTTACATTTAAAATATGTAAGAAGTTATACATATATAAAGGCTAGGGTCATATTTCTATTTGTGTGTTGATTGAAGTGTTGTGGATGAAAGTGTATTTCTTTATTTTTTTTATGACACGTTTGCATTAATATCAAAATACAGTATTCTATATAAATAGTATCCTTATGTAATGTATTTTTTTGTATTCTCCCTTTTTTTTTGGAGATTACAGCTATAAAATTCTTTTATACATGTGGCATGGTTCTGCAGTATGTTGTGTAATATTTTGTGAAAGATTAGTAGGATCCTTTCATCTCTTTGATGTGTGATTGATACCCTTTGGCAGTGTATGTAACCAAAATTTATCTAATATTTCAAACTTTATGTATACTTCATCTTTAGTTTTAACTAAGATAACATATGTATGTGACCCTTCTAGTCTCCTCATTGTTAAAAACTTGTATTTCTTAATAAATCCTCTTTGATCCATGTGACAATTATTCCAATGTGTAATCTAACAAGATATATTATATTACAGCATATAAAATATGTTGATTAGGTACCTACACAAATAAAAACGGTAGCACAGTGGGGTCGAGGCACAGTGTGGACGAGGCATAGATGGGACAAGTATAGATGATATATGACAGTGATTAAAATCACTATCATAAGAAACGCTTCGATGCAAATCTATAGATAGTGTTTTATTTAGAGAAATTGGTGGATTATTCCAAAAGCATACAAGTGGAGCTTTGGAAGGAAGTGGGAGAAAAAGTTAAAAGGGAATTATTTCAAATTATCAATGTCATATACGAAACCGGTGAATTGCCTGAAGATTACGTAAAGAGCCTAATTATCTATCCCCATCCCAAAGAAAACATCAGCAAAGAAATGTGAAGAATACCGTACCATTAGTTTACTATCCCATGCCTCTAAAATACTAACAAAGATTATATTAAAAACGTATTGAAGGTAAAATAGAACAATCATTGACAGAAGACAAATTGGTGTTAAGGATAATCATTCAAAAAAGGATTAGGAAAGACATACAAACATTTATAGCTTTTGTAAATATCGAAAAAGCATTTGATAATGTAAATTGGAAGGTAATGTTTAACATGATGAAAAGATTGGGGTTAAAATACACAGATAGGAAACTTCTGTATAACCTATGCAAGGATGAATTCGCAGTTATAAGGATCCAAGATGAGGAAGATGAAGTAAAAATAAACAGAGGAGTTAGACAAGGTTGTACATTATCCCCAATTATATTCAATGCATATATTCAAGAAGCAATAGATATAATAAAGGAAAATGCCAATCTAGGGATAAAGATTAATGAACAAAAAATAAGTATGTTACGTTTTGCCGATGACATAGCTTTAATTGCTGAATGCGAGAAAGATCTGACTCAACTAATTAAAGCTGTCATAAAAAAAAGTTAGGATTAACACGGTTGTTTTTTTTTTTATAAAAAAAGAGAGTTATTATAGATATATATATTTATATTGATTATGTATGTATGTGATATTTATCTTTTGTCGCAAAAAGGGAATTATATAAGTAGGTTAATGATTTGAATATTGGGATGGTGAAATCCAATAAATAGTTTTTTTTATATGAGAAGATATTAGGTATTAAGATACAGGTGTTAAATATAAGCTAAATATTTATGTTTAACGCAAGCTGTTGCGTCCTGAGTGGTGACTAAATAACTATTAATAATATTTTCCCTTTCTATCTGTTATTTGCTTGACAAAAGTTATTCTTGATTTATCTTAAGTCTATCCTTAATTTTATGACATGCTTAGAAATATAATTTCTTACCTTGTGTCCAGCTAGCTTGATCGTTTGTTGTAAAAATGATATAAATAAAAAGAGCACTGACTTTTATCTATTTATTTATTTTGTAAAATTATGTAAATTACTAAACTTGAAATATTACTTCACTGTGGTTCCTTTCTATGCTTGGTGTCTGAGTATATGTGTTACTTTATATTTTAAAATGAATATTTAAATAACCAGATAGGTTATGAGAGCCAATCCCTAGTGACACGTTATAAACTATTTTTTTACGAATAGTTTTAACCGCTAGATGTGCTAGGGTAATGACTTCAACAAACTATCAATATTTTATGAAATTGTGTGTTTGATATGAGAGTCGACAGAGTTAGAGACAGGCTGGCTACACCATCGGAGATTACTCTCGTCGATGCACGGACCTTACAGAGTCAAAAACTGCTTGCCGAAAAGAACGTAATGGAATATGAGAATCAATCCCTAGTGACACGTCACAAACTATTGTTTTACCAATAATTTCAACCGCTAGATGTGCTAGGGTAATGATTTCAACAAACCATCAGTATCTTGTGCAATCAATCAAACACGTATCTATTTAAATTTAAGATACATTCTACGATCTCCTTAGTGACACGTCACAAACTATTGTATTACAACAGTTTCAACCGCTAGATGTGCTAAGGTAGATTTTCGAAATGCACTTATTAAATAGACACTCCAATTGAAGAATTAAAAAAATTCTTAATTGGCACAATTCACAAAATACAAAATAAAAATTTAATTTATTTTAATATTTTATAAATATTTAAAACTAAAAAAAATAAAAAGATAAAAATGTTAAGTTATTTTTAAAATGACATTAATAAAGAGAGATTTAGATAATAAACACCAAGTATGAAAAAGATTCTAAGTCATAGAGAGAATATCGCGAAACAGTCTGGTACAGAAACGCTTCATGACCAGATTTTTATAAAAAAAATGAGGTGGTAAATGAGCTAAAAATCGCTCTTTTATAGGCCCGTTTTATGAGGGGGAGATTTAATGTTTTATATTTTAATTGCCAAATCCTTCTCATTGGCTAGTCAAGGAAACTTGAATAGACCTGTGCGCAATCTATTATTCTACTAATTTGAGTTAATGTTTCATATTTGTATTGGTGTTTATATCTATCATCTTCCATAATAATGCGGTTTATTAGAAAAATTATCAATATAATAATATAAATAAAATAAAATTATAAGTGCTAAATATCTATTACAAAGCTACGGATAAAACATTCGAAAATGAGTTGGAAATGAAAATAGATGTGAAGAAAACAAAAGTAATGGTATGTGAAAGGGAAAATAATACAAGAATACAGATAAAAATACGAAACCAAACAATAGAACAAGTAGATGAATTTATATACCTGGGAAGTGCAATCAGCAAGGATGGAAGAAACAGAAGTGAAATTATAAAACGTATCTGTCAAGCTAAAATAGCCTTTAACAAAAAGAAAACTATATTTACATCTAGAAGCATGAGTCTAAAACCTATTAAAGACGTATGAATGGAGCATTGCCCTGTACGGGTGTGAAACCTGGACAATAACAATGGAAGAAAAAAGAAGACTTGAGGCGTTTGAAATGTGGTGCTATAGAAGGATGCTAAAGATAAGTTGGATGGGCAGAGTAACCAACGTGGAAGTACTGGAAAGAATATCAGATGGAAAGTTACTATGGAATAACATAGTCAGAAGACGCAACGATTGGATAGGTCTTATAATGAGACACGAAGGATTGTTGAAATTGATAATAGAAGGAACAGTAGAAGGAAAGAACCGTAAGGGTAGACCAAGATTGGAATTCATTCGACAGATAATAAAGGACCAAGGATGTGACTCATATGTGGTAATGAAAAGGAAGGTGGATAAGAGGGAAGACGGGAAGATGGCTGCAAACCAATCTACGGATTGAAACCATAGAAGAATTAGAAATTTGGTTTTATTTTTTTAATCCTTATTATCAAAATCATCGATCTTTAATTTAACACTCATAGTAGATTTTATTCGTTTTTATTAGTGCGTTCTCGACTGTGAGGTTTGAGTCGTCTAATATGAATAACATCATTAGTGTTAATTTATTATCTAATGTTAATTGTACTGAGTAATTAACATTATTAATTTTTGATATTATTTTAAAAGGACCTCTGAATTTAGCAGCAAGTTTTGACTTTTATTAGCCTGTTGAAACGGAAATTTCACTAGAACTAATTGTCCAGGAGAATATTCTGTTAATTGATGGGTTAAATTTTTTAATTTCTTGTGCTTTTTTTATATACTCAGGTATTTTATCCCTAATTGTTTTTAATTCGTGTAATGCTTGTTTGATATCATATGGAAGAATTTCAGGAGTTAATTGCAAATCTATCGTTAAGTTACCATTAAATCCGTATAATAAATAAAATGGCGTGTGGTTAATGGATTTTTGAGGAGTGATGTTATAACTAAATGTTATGTAAGGTAGACAATAAGACCATCGGTGATAAGAATCATCATTAATGTACTGTCTAATAGCTTGGCATATTACACCATTAATTCTTTCAGTGAATCCTTATGATTGTGGAGCATAACTAGAAGAAAATATTTGTTTTATTCCCAAGTTTTTGCAAACTTGTTCTAGAGCAGAATTACGAAAATTAGAGCCTTGGTCGCTAGAAAGATAGCGTATTACACCATACTTAGTTATGAAATTTATCAAAAATCTAATTACAGTGTTGGCATCAGCCAATCTAGTGGCTTTTGTAAATACATATTTGGTGCTTTAACATGTAAAAACTAAAATATATTTTTTATTGTTAATACTGGCTAACAGACGAAGAAACTTTCTAGGGAAATGATTGCAACAAAAATTTCATTTATTTAGACGAATTTTGTGAAACTTATTCAATAAATGACTTTAGAATAATCATTTGACGATCAAATATGATTCTAAATTAGTCGCTATTATTAAGTTTATTACTATTTTGCATAAAATTGTATAGAGTAACAAAATTGATAATATTTACTCTAAAGGAATCTTTGACATAATTTTGAAAAACTAGTTGTATGTTAGTAAAAATTCATTCTTACTAACAGGAAGTTAGATATGACATATTTATCGTGTTGATGATGTAACATCTTTTTTTTTTTATGAAAATTTAAAAGGTTATTTAATACACAATTTTTTTCAACTTTATTATCAAAGAAGAGTTCGGAAAAACGATTAAAACCATTAAGGTTTTAATAGTTTTTCTTTTTAGCTTTAATAAGAAAATGAGTAGGTATTAATTTTATTATGATTCGTTTATTTTTTTTTTTTTGATTCTGTCACTGCATTTTCTCACCTCTCATTGGACCGATTTTTATTAACGATACTTCAAAAGATCACAAATTGTATCTAGTTGAAATTTACCTTGGAAATTGGAAATATTTCGCTCGTTCCCCGTAAATGACGCAAATCCTCCCAAAAATTACGATTTTTAAAATATGTAAATTTTGGCATATTTTTCACTTTTTTTCTTAAAACTGCTATAACTTTTTAAAAAATGAAAAAATCGACATAAATTTTTATTATATTGAAACCTTAAATATTTCCCTTTCATTTGATATAATTTTATTGATAATAGATATTATCTATAATAAATATTTAAGTGTTACGCACTGAAATATTTGTATCTCCAAAAAATGGGGTAAAATAGGGTAATTAAATTTTTTGTAGAAAATTGATATTATTTTTTTTATTTTATAAATGGGGAATACTGTTTTGATAAAATATTTTTATTGAGTATATGTATTAATTATTACATGTATTTCAATTTGTTACTACAAATTATTTAAACATAATGTTTGACACGGCACCGCCCGTCGCTCTAGGCTAGGGCTCACCCGTGTCTCTCGCGATATCAGCCGTCTAGCTATTAATATGACAATTGGTTGTCTCCCCGACTTTGACACCGAGATAAGGCCGCCGCTGAGTATGGATTACGGATATTGCGTTATGTTCCGTTTTCGACGTACATCTAACTTGTTACATGACTCCGTTTTGTGTTCTCTGTTTTTTTTTCCTGCGTTTTGGTTTGTTTTATTTTACAACGTTTATCGTCGTCAGTACCGAGACCTTTAATTATCCTACATCTTAGACGGATATACATAGGATACTACAGTGCGGTGTCACTAGTGTGGGCGTTATATTAAAACCCACCAGAGCGAACTATATATAAATATATATATAATCTCCAGTGCGGCTTTGCATTAGTTTTCCTTCTTGTTTCATTTAATCACCAGTGCAACTTTACATTAGTCTTATTTTTGTGTTTACTACAAATCAACTGTGCGGCCAACTTCTTTTTTTTGGTTTACGTGTTATGTTAATAAAGTTTTTGTTAAAATTAGAAGCAGACAAAACAAATATTACAAAAAGTGATTTAGAAACATATGGAAGAATTACAAATGAAATGCTTACTTTGACGCATTTATTAGTTAACATGAAGGTGTTGACTAAAATAATGTTATATTTCTTGCTATATTTTAAGTTCATATTCTAAAAATATTGACATAATACGAATGGTTGTAATCATGTATTCTTATATTGAGATTTTTTTAGCATATAATAAGTTTACTATATTTTCTCATTAAAATGGTTGCATGTCAAATATTTTATTTTTTTGTATTTTGGTTAAATTATTCTACAGCGTTAGAATACATTGAGTTAAATTGTAACTTTACTAAGTATATTTTGAATTATTTTAAACATAATGAAAAGTACTTGTTAAAATTAGAAGAAGACAAAACAAATATTTCAATAAATGATTTAAAAATGTATGGAAAATCTATACAATCTCACGGCGAAATTGTGATTGCTATGTTAGAAGCTCTAAGATCCGAAGATAAAGTAAATTATCCATTCGAATTAATGGATGTAAATTTATACTTGAATAACGTTTCAGGATCTGTAGAGATGAGCTATATAAATAAAAGTGGTAAATTTGATCAATTAAATGGAAAATTAAATTTACTAGAAGGGTTTTTGATGATTCATAAAGCAATGGTAAAACGAATTGAAAATTTTATGAATACTATCTGTTCTTATGTATCTTTTGATGAAGTATTTACGAATTGTCCAGATTTTAATGAAAAGAAAGACTATAGAATTCAATTTCTCCCTGGAGTTGTAAAAAAACTAAAAAACAGATTAACTAATAATGACTTGAGATTCAAAGATGAAAGATTAATATTAAATAATAACGAAATATTTAAATTATTGAAATTGGCATTGGAAAATGATTCTCACTGGGATTTTCATCCGAAAAATTTGTTATACTACGATTTAATGATGGGACATCAAAAATTTGATGAACGAAATCTCATGTCAGGTGTACAATATAGAAAATTACCAGAAGTAAAAGATTATAGGGCCGTTAACGTAATGGACTATTTTAAATTTGCACCACTTCAATATCAGTGTCCTGATGGGTCTTTTTTGACACTTTTTGACGTATTTCGTTACATGAAATACAATTTTGATACGAAACAATTACAAGGATATCAAGAGCTAGTGTTAATGTCAACTATTCGGCCAATCTTATTACTTGTCCGTATGTATGCTATATTTTTAAAGAAGTTTTGTCAATATTATATATCAAACTATACGTTTAAAAATACT
This sequence comes from Daktulosphaira vitifoliae, assembly GCF_025091365.1. Taxonomy (NCBI): domain Eukaryota; kingdom Metazoa; phylum Arthropoda; class Insecta; order Hemiptera; family Phylloxeridae; genus Daktulosphaira; species Daktulosphaira vitifoliae. Next base: position 21,111,101 of record NW_026099576.1, read on the forward strand.
TCAGATGAAATATATATCAAAATGTTAGAAATTGGTATTGTAGTTGTTGAACAAATTGAATATTTAAATAATCTAAATCTATTTCATATAAAACAGCAAATGTATTTAGATAAACTTTGTTTGTATATTCGAAATATTATTGAAAAAAAAGTAACTTCGTCCTTTAAATATATGGTGAAAAATATAATGTCATACACTAGAGGTTTTTTTAATAGAAATAAATTAAATAACTATTTTGGAGTAATAGCAGATTATACAATTACACATGATAATGTTAAACAGACTTATAACGAGTTCGTCCAACTTATTAATATAAAATCAACATACTTAATTGAATTGGAAAGTTACAAAGAATCACTTAATAAAGTGAATCAAACACGAAATATATTACCAATTTACTTTAATAAATACAGTGAAGAATTATTCAATCCCGAATCTGCTATGATAAGTAATTTCAAAATTAACTAATCATTATTAAAATAATAGTTTTTTAAGTTGAAACCCAATAATAAAAATTAATTATAATTCTAAGTGCCAAAATTTCATAAAGTTTTAATATATAATAAACTAAAAAAATTAATATACATGAATATTGATAGACAACCTATAATTATTTTGAGCTTTTGGTATATTAGATATTATACGACGTTGAATAGGTAATAATTTTATTATAATATGTTTTTTTTTGCCTGTTACCACTTTTTCTCAGCTCCCAACGAACCGTTATCTTTCAACGTTATGTAAAAATATCACAAATTATATTTATTTGAAGATATGACTCTCAACTTTAGAAATAATTTATCTCGTTTCCCGTAAATGGGGAAAATCTCCAAAAAAATTACAAATTTAAAAATCCTTAATTTTTTCAATTTTTTGTGCTTATAACTGCCATAATATTTTCAAAAATGACCAAATCAATACAATTATTTTTATAATTGACTGATGTCTTTACCTATTATTTGGTATTTTTTTTATAAATTTGACCCTTTACCTGGCCATTAAAATGACAACTTTTTCACAAAATATGAACTTTTGAAAGTGTTACGGAAATATTGACACTTTTATATATATCTTAAATTAAAATTGCTGTAATATACTTTATCATGAAAAAAAATGGACTTTATTTTGTTTTCATGATGTAAACGGAAATCAAAGTTAATAAAAAATATGATTTTTATAAAAAAGTTCTTTTTTATATTTTTTATTTTATAATGCTATAATGTAATGCTATAATCGCTCTGTGACCTATTCCTCCCACTCATATATGTTATATAATGTTCTTCCCTCTTTCTAAGATAAGTATTAACCACAGCAAGATCATATGATAATATTAACCTTATTAGTCTTGTTGGAATATTAACTGGTAGAAGTAAAGAGTTCGAAGAAGTATTGAAGAGGAGAAAAGTTAACATTTTGTTGTGTGCAGGAAACTAAGTAGAAAGAAGACAAATCAAGGGAAATAGGCGAGGGTTATAAAACAATATACTCAAGTAAGTCTGTTAAAAAGAATGGTGTAGATATAATAATGGATGAGGTAATAAAAAGTAAAGTAGTAAAAGTATCTAGGAAAAGTGATAGAATTATAAATAATGGTCGTAAAATTGATATTCGAAGAAAAAGTGCTGAATGTAATAAGTGCCTATGCACCACAAGTGGGATGTGATGAAATAGACAAGGAAGTGTTTTGGAGAGAGATAGCTGAGGTGATGCAAGGGGTACCTGGAAATGAGGATGCAGTGATAGGCGGAGATATGAATGGACATGTAGGTAATAAGTGAGAGGATATGAGAGTACATGGAGAATATGATTTTAGTGGGAAGAATGAGGCCGGAAAAAGAATACTGAATTTTGTAGTATCGTATGATCTTACTGTGGTTAATACTTATTTTAGAAAGAGGGAAGAACATTATATAACATATAAGAGTGGAAGTAATAGATCACAGATCGATTATTTTATGTGGAAGAGACAGAGCGTAAAGCGAGTAAAAGAGTGTAGAGTTATAACAGACGAAAGAGTAACTACACAGCATAGACTGATGGTAATGGAGTTGTGGTGTACCGGAAAGAGAATAAATATAAATAGAATAAACATAAAGGAAAAATCGAAGATCCGGTGGTGGAAATTGGAAGAGGAAAATGAAAAAGAGTTTGTAAAGACGGTAAAAGAGAGGACGGTGTGGAATGTCGAGTGAGACATAAATTATGTGTGAAATAAATTTGCTAATTGTGTAAAGAATACTGCAAAGGAAATTGTTGGTGAGAGTAGGAGTAGAATGCCAGGAAACAAGAAAACCTGGTGGTACGATGAGGACGTTAAAAAAATCATAGAAAGTAAGAAAAAGCAGTTCAAAGTATGGCAGAAGAGCAAAAGGAGAGAAAGAGAAGACTGGATGGAGTATAAACGCTTGTGCAAAGAAGCCTGGTGTACTGTAAATAAGGCGAAGTTTAAGAGGTATGATAGGCTAGGAACAAAGGAAGGCGAGAAAGAAATCTATAGACTTGTAAAGATAAGAGTGTAAAAGTCTAAAGATTATCATTATATAAGGTGTATGAAAAGTGTTATTTTCGAGTGATGATGATGTGAAAAAAAGGTGGAAAGAGTATTTTGAAAAATTACTGAATGAGGAGTACACAAAGGGACATTAGAGGATATCTCGTGGAATGAGGGACTGGTAGATTTAATTAGTGAGAAAAAGGCATGGGAGGCTGTGGCATCAATGAAAAAGAATAAAGCAGTAGGACCAGATGAAGTGCCAGTAGAAGTATTGAAAATATTAGGCGATGTTGGCATAAGGTGGTCGAAGGAACTTTTAAATAAAATCTTATTAGAAGAAAAAATTCCAAATGAATGCAGGAATAGTATTGTGGTGCCGATATTTAAAGGTAAAGGAAAACATACAGAAATGTATGAAAAAATTAGTTTAAGAATAAGTAGGAGTAAAACAGAGTATATAGAGTACGAGTTTGATGAAGGAGAACATGAGTTAGGTGAAATAAGGAGACTAGTAACAATAGGCCAGGACGTGATCGTAGAGGTGGAGAGTTTTAAGTATTTAGGGTCAAGTGTGCAAATGAGTTGTGGTATTGACGAGGATGTAAGATACAGAATTAAGTGCGGGTGGTTGAAGTGGAGAGAAGCGTCTGGCGTCTTATGCGATAAAAAAATTCCAATGAGACTGAAAGGTAAATTCTACAAGACTGTAGTGAGACCAGCTATGATGTATAGTTCAGATTGTGTTGGGTGGTTGATAAAAAAGTAGAGCAGAGAATGAGTGTAGCAGAGATGAGAATGCTTAGATGAATAAGTGGAGTGACTAGAGTAGATAAGATAAGATATGAGCATATTAGAGGGAATATAGATGTAGCGTCAATCGTGGATAAGATGAGAAAAAATAGACTTAGATGGTTTGGTCATAATATGAGAAAAGAAAAATCGGAAGCCGTAAGAACAGTTGTAGAAATGAATGTCGAAGGAAGAAGAAGTAGAGGAAGACCAAAAAAGAGATGGAGAGATTTTATTGAATGCGATATGAGGACATCTTATGTGAGCGTAGAGGATGTGGGAGATTGTGTCAAATGGAAGTTTAGGGTAAAGGGGGCCGACTCCAAGTAGTTGGGATTAAGGCGAGGAAAAAGAAGAAGATTTTATAATGCTATAACTAATTGAAAAATATATGGATCAATACATTTTTTTTATGATAAATACTATTTATATATCTTTTTCATTTGACATACTTTTTTTTAAATATAAAAATTTCCCTTTTTATATTTTGTATATATATTATATATACATATATACATGTATAATAGGAGATCAAACAGCTTCTAGAATAATCCATTAAGTTTTTAAAATTAAAAACTATCTACAGATTTGCATCGAAGCGTTTTTCATGATAGTGATTTTAATCATTTAATCAGATATCTTCTATACTCCCAACTATCCCACACCTCCACTTTGGCACACCCCCACTATGCTGGGTTGAGTTCATTTTTGATTGTGACACTACTTATTGTCACTGGACCTATTTTTCTAAACGATACTTCAAAAGATCACTAATGATATCTAGTTGAAGACATTGCCATCAAAAATTGAAAATTTTGCCCTCGTTCCTCGTAAATGGTGAAAATCCCCCAAAAAATGTATGGATCAATACAATTTTTTTTTCATAAACACTATATGTTTCCTTCTTTTATTTGACATACTTTTTTTTAAAATCATATATTTTTCCTTTATACAGGAAGGATTTAATTTTTAAAAATACGAGTAAAAAGTAAAATTTTATCAATTTAACTTTTGAAAATTTTCCGGAAATACTCTGAGCTTTAAATATTTGTCAAATTAAATCTTACGATAAATACTATAAGTAAAAAGTATTATATATCAAACAGTATTTAAATTAAAAAAAAAAAAAATTCGTTAGACACCTATTCTTCTATATGAAAATGGCCGTCGAATTTAACGAAAAATGTCATTTTTATGTAAAAATCACTATTCAACATTGTATTTAAAACTTCAATAACATTTTGAAAACAAATTAAAATAATTTTTTATTATATTGAAACTTTGATATTTTTTTTTTCATTTGATATACACATTTTGAAAATCTGACCCTTAGCTGCCCACATGTGGCATGCAAAATAACATTTTTTACGCACAAGTTAAAATTTTTCAACTTAATTTTTTTAAATTTTCCGAAAATATTGGCATTTTTATTTAATCTTAAATTAAATCTTTTGTAATATGAAAAAATATTTCGTGATATAGTGTTAATGGTTATCATATTCAAAAATATGCTATTATTTCGTTAAAATGTTTGGTATTGTATTTTAATTTATTCTAATATACCTTATAAAGGGAGTACGCTGATTTTCGTGAATATTATATAAATCTAGCTGACATGGAATATAAAGTTAAAGTTATTTCAATTTTTATATTCTCTATACTTGTCCCAACTATGCCACGTCCATACTGTGCCACCTCACTATGCTACCGTTTTTTTTTAAATTATAGTAATTGTGCTAATTCATTTTTATTATTTAAACATGAAAAATATAAATCTATGTTTATTAATTAACTTTTTAATCACAGTCACAATTATATCATAAAATGAAAAAAAATTTATATCGAAAATGTTTACTTATTTTTTTTAAATAACATCAAAATTTGATTTTAAAATATCAAAATTTCATGTTAAACAAGTCCCAAATTTTGTATATTATACAATTCTACAAAATGTATAAAATTCTAGTAGAATTTTTTTAAAGAAAAAATTTGAATTTAGTCATCTTGCATAGAAAATGTTCGTATATTTATAATAAGTGACTATGACCTAATTTATAATTATAGTAGTTCAGAGCTGTTTATTTAGAAGAATCGTTTAAATGAATATACATTCATCTTCAATTATTTTTTAGATCGTTTATGCAGCCAACATTTATATACTGAGATATATAATATGGAGGGTTCTGAATCTGTCAATTATGAAAAAACTAGCATTAATAGAATAAATCAAGACAATGTTAACAAGAAAATACAAACAAATAACCAAAACGCTGAAGATTCGTCAAAGCTTAATATTCCATTGCCAAAATACATGATCGATTACATACTTTTTATTTAATTTTCATATATAATTTCTTGTTATGGTTGTAATTTCTTATGGATCTTATATTTTTATGAAAATTTATGTTATTATTAAGTTTAATTAATAATTTGTAATCTAAATAAACAAAATTATCTAAGTGTCAGCATTGCAAATAAATTTAAAGAATGTGTTAATAAATTTGTAAACATCCATTTTTTAGAACCACTATTGATTTTTAATCTATATTTAGAGGTTGATTAAATAATTAAATACATCTTTTACGATTAAAATTAAAGTTCAAAACTAATGTATTGTTATGCATAGATTATTGGACCTCCGCCAACATTAACAATTAACGACAATACTAGTGCCTGATTAACACAAACGTCCTTACGACCTAACTATGGAAATGCGGTACACATGAGTGTAAACAAAACCGATTAAATTTTTCTTAAATTAATTAAAAACATAACGAAGTTAGTCGACATTTTACCACGCTTGTGGCTACTTATTTTTGATTTATCTGATAGCTAACTCACTCAGTATTGTAGCGGATATTATTTTATTATTATTTTCTGGTTTGTGCATACTCGTCATTGTTCACCTAACTTGGATACCATCAACATCAACAGAGATCTAGTATTATATTTTAATTAATATTAAATAGAAAAAAACGCTTTTTAACGTTGTCAGTTGAGAGTCTATATTTTATTGGTTATGAAATGGCTAACTGTCTTTTTAGTGGGATATAAATTATATAGGTTAGTGTTGCTCCATTTAGATACGGTTTAGCAGTCGTATATTTACTACCAATAAGTGCAGTTGATCAATTTTATACCTACGCAATTTACGATTAATACGTGATGTTTTTTCAAATAATCTTAAAGACATTTAAGTTAAAATGAAACGTTGGCTAAATTTAAAAAGAAAAAATTCTGACGTTGATGATGAAAAGACTCCGTGTATGAAAAAAGGAAAGTCAACAAAACATCGTAAGTATGATAGTAATTATTTATCAATGGGTTTCACGAGCAACGGATCTGAAGAAGAACCAAAATCTCAATGTGTGATATGTTTTGAGGTATTATCAAACAAGGCTTTAAAACCATCAAAACAAAAAGACACCTTGAAACTAAGCATAAAGAACATGCCATGAAATCCTTTGATTTTTTTAAAAATAAAGAGCAAAAATTGAGAAAAAATATGAAATTGATCAAAAAAACTGCAACTGATTGTACAAATGAAAGCGCTGTAAAAGCATCTTTTGCAGTTTCTTTACTAATTGAGAAATCAGGGGAACTTCACACGATTGCAGAAGACTTGATATTACCTGCTGTAAAAGCTATTGTTTCTGCAATGATCGGCGAAGAAGCTGCAAGTAACTTAAATATAATTGCATTATCAAATGATACATTAAAAAACGAATTAATGGTTTATCAGGAAATATTAAAGAACAGTTGTTGAGGAGAATTAATAAAAGTAACTACTTTAATCTCCAACTCAACATCAACCATCGCATAAAGACTTAATAATTAAGTAAATAAAAATTAAGTTTTAAGAATATTAAGAATAAAATAATGTATTTTATAATATTTTTAAATAAAGTGTTTAAAAATGTTAAAGTTTAAAATGAAAAATTAAGTTTAATAAAAATAATTATAAATGTGTATATTTTGTTATATTGGCTTCTATAATTTGTAATATAAAATAGTTATTATAATTTTAGTTATGATAACTTGATATGTTTTGTAAAAGAAAGGTATTCGACAAAAAATTTGTAGGGGTCCGCGATTTCTAAAAATCTATCATTGGGGGTCCGTGTTCTATAAAAGGTTAAGAACCGCTGGTTTAGCTAACTGTTAGGAACCTAGCGGGATAGCACGTTGCAGTTTGGCGGAGATGTCATGTTCTGTATTAACAGTGTAGATCTTTTTTTAATTGTGCCGATAAGATATACATACTTGACAACTTTTTCACAAAAAATTAACTTTTTCAACTTAACTTTTAAAGTGTTCCGGATAGTTTGACACTTTTATATATATCTTACATTAAAGATACCTTATCTTTAATGTAAGTGTACTTTATTATGAGAAAAAAAAATTTCGGATTTTTATTTTGTCTTCACGGTGAAAATGTCTACCGAATGCTATTTTTGTGTGAAAATTCTAGATTTTATTTTTTACATTTTTAACTTTATAATGCTATAGCTTATTGAAAAGTGTATGGATCAACACAATTTTTCTATGAGAAATAATATTTATATCCCTTTTTCATTCGACATACTCTATCTTAATCATGATATAAATAAGGAAATAGCAGATCAGCTTTTGGAATAATCCACCAATTTTTTAAAATTAAAGACTATCAAAAGATTTGCATCGAAGAGTTTTTTTTTGATAGTGATTTTAATCACTGTCAAATATCATTATACTTGATCCAACTATGCTACGTCACCACTGTGCAGCGACCCTCCTGTGCTGGGTTTTTGTTTGTTGTATATGAAACCCTTTATATAAAATAATTTACTTATAATTAGTTGAACTAGCTAGATATTGAAAAAATAATCCTAATAATTATCCAGGAATGTACATTGACAAAATCAAACTGATAAATTTATAAATATTGCGATAAGAAAATATTACTTCCTTCAGTTCCGTAATTAGAGCTTCGCCTCGGGAGAAAAATTTCCATATGTATTTTTCAACCTCTCTCCACAAAAAAAAAATCTTTGCCTTATAACCATATGTTTTAAGAAACTCTCAAAGTGATTTACATTTTGTCTATGTTCACTTTTCTAAATTAAATATTTGTTTAAAATTTTAATGTCAGCGATGTACCTTATTATATAATTTTTTAAACGTTTCTTATACCTACATTTTTTATATTTTATTGAATGGAATATTTTTTATATAATATAAAAAATTAATTATATAATATAATTAAGTCATTGGAAATATAAAATAAAAATTCTAAAATCAAAAAAATCATGGGAAGTGTCACTAATGAGTGGTTTCTTCCATCAAAATGGATTCATTTAAATTTTTCTACTCTTATCATATATGCTTATTGTGCTCATTGTACATATTTTATATTTCTAAAAAAAAAAAAATTGTCGAATATAAACATAAAATTGGGTAGGACATCGTCCACTGATGGCATATGTCGTAACACAAATAACAGAAAAAGCGTTGAGAGCGACGAGTGATGACAAGTCTGCTAACTTGGTATTCATGTGCGTGTATACAGTAGTTACCGTGCTCGGTTGACACTCTGAGTTAGTGTGGGTGTCGAAAGGTTGTTGTTATAAGAAGGAAATAAGGGTAACGCCTAAGTATGATGTGCAGACGAAGTGTAGGACATAAGTACTTTAGTTATCAGGAGAGGATAATGAAGTACGAGTTGCAGACGAAGTGTAAGACACAAAGACTCTGAAATGTTGTGGAATAGAGTAGATAGTAGAGCTCTGTATGGTTCGGTTTGAACCGGTTCGGACTAAACCAGACTAGACCACGGTTCGGTCCGGTTCAGTCTTATACTTGAAATAATAAATTGGTCCGGTCTTAGTTGGTCTGTATTTAAAAATTATTTTTTACGGTCCCTTGAAAAGTTCATAGGTCCAGTTCTGGTCTTTAAAAGAATTCAAGGACCCGATTTTGGCCCGTCTTCAAATTGAGATAATAGTCCACTTTTAATAGCAGTATAGTATTATAAATATATTTGTATTATTATTTTTAGTAGAAACTCGCGCGTGATATAATAAAAAAAAATCATAATTTTTATCGTAATAGGTTTAAATTCTTTTCATTTTGGAATAAACTAATCGTATTTATTGACTATAATTATGTCTAGACATAGAAAGGCTATTACTGCCCATCTAACATACAATATTATTTTAATTCAGTTAAGAATTAAAACTGTGTTTTTAAAGAATTACCCTTGTATTAATAACAATAATACATTTATGAGTCTTTGTACATTATGTTGGATAAAATAAAGTTAAGAAATATCAACCAACATAATCATCTAGCTTTATTTATCATCAACGAATGACGTCAGTTATTTTTTAATCTGCCTGTAAGTATTTTTTCTTATAAAATAAATTTTTAATTATTTAAAAAATAGTATAATAAAAATAAGCACATATGCTTTTTAGGAGAGATAGAAAATTATTTTGTTTTGTACAGCTTTATATTGATAGGTGTTAGTTTTTTGTTATAAAATTAAACGTTACTCGTAAAATATTTATCGATGTAAAATAATATGCTAATAATAACTTGTTGAACCAAAAATTTTACTTAGGCTAAATAAACTAATGGCTTTTACTTAACATTTTAAGTGAAAGCTTATTCAAATATATCGTAATAATTAACAATCAGTCATGATTTAATTACCCCATATGTAAGACAATATTTTTTTCGATTAAATAAATTTGATGGTATGAAAAAAATTGGGGTTGCCATTTGACATTCGAAATGGTAGCACAAAATTAATTTTTCGTTTAAATTGCTCAACAATGAATCGTTAATATAAAAAAAAAAAATTATTAACAATAATAATTTCAAAGCTACTTCGTGAGGCATAGTTAAGGAATCATTTTGTATATATAAACTAAATATGTTAAATTCTGTACAACACAAATTTGAAATTATTAGTTTACTCAAAGATATTTCTGAGTTATTGAATTTCGTTTATAGCCTATACAGAGTGATTCATTTATCATAAATCATTAACTCAATTACACTCAAAATAAAAATAATTATAGTTAAAAAAAAAAAAAAAACATTTTAGTCTTGTTTATTTTAGAATCATGAATAATTCTCAACAAATTTTCGAGTTCTTGAACTCAACTCCGGTGAGCTCTATTGATGATGACTTTTCAAATAATTCTATTTGTGAAAAATAAATATAGTTTAAAAAAAACTAAAAAAACACTCTTTTAAAGCACATCAAACTAAAAAGTTTAAAATAATTTTTAGTTCAATGTGCTTTAAAAGCGTGTTTTTTTAATTTTTTTTAAACTATATTTATTTTTCACTTTTTAGTTTCATGTTATGATAGTAGTTACTCTCAATATCATGGTTGTAATGGGTAACGGGTAATCAGGGTTCGATTCCGGGTAGAGAGTCTGAGAAACGGCTACCACATTCAAGGAAAGCAGCAGGCGCGTAAATTACCCACTCCCGGAACATGGAGGTAGAGACGAAAAATGACGATACGGGAATCATCCTTTGTAATCGGAATGAATACACTTTATATCTCTTAATGAGAATAAAGCATGTTAATATATAAATTTTAATAGAAATTAGAATATATATATATATATATATATATA
>NW_026099576.1:21122802-21152298 GCF_025091365.1 Daktulosphaira vitifoliae
TTGTAACAATGAGAACAATAGAAACCCGTTTCCTGACTTACTGAACACCCTGTATATACAAATAATGCGACTTAAGTACGTAAACGTATCATACACTAGGTATAGCCTTGTTTTGTGGGCGGGGAGAACATTATACCTAAGGTATAAACGGCGTCAGCGGTGGTATGAATATATAAAAATATATACGTAAGGAGCATTACATGCGGGTGGTATTGGTCAGTCAAAATAAAAATTTGTTTATACATATATATAATATTGATGACAGGCACGCGTGTACGGGTACGAAAACGGAAAATATAAAATTATACAGATTAGTGTTGTCGTTGTGTTGTGAGCGGGGTGGGGTGAATGCGTTATGACGTCTAGCCTCAAAGTCATAGACGAGGGGTACGCGAGAATAATAACACGTGACACGTGGAAAGTGTCAAACACACAATACACATACAAGTGAAACTAATATAAGCGTGTTAATAATCAGGAATTCAGAATGCAACAAAAATTTTAATCCAGAAAAGTTTTATACCATTCCAACATTACTCTGGAATAGAACAATGAATAAAATTCGTTCCGACAATTTCCCTGAAACTTTTTCTTACAGATGTTCCAATAGTTTACTCCGGTAAGGAACTTTTGTTAATAATTATTCCAATATTTCAGAACAGCACTTTACAAACAATTTTCTTTAAATTTTAGAAGAATATTCTAACTTCGTTTCATTTTGCTAATTTTTTAGTATGGTGAGATAAATTCCATAGGTAAAATCAATTCCTATTTTTAAACTAGATATTTTTAATTTTGTAAATAATATTTTAAATAACAAATTAATATAATAGTTATATATTATGCATAAATTTTCATCGAATATTAAAAATCTATTATACATTTAATAGTTAATTAATAATAATTATAATAATATTTTATCTATGGAATTCTTATTTTTTAATATGAGATCAAACTAATATTTACAACATCTTATACATAATTCAAAACTTATGCGTAAAAATTTAATAATTGCAAAATTTATGTTTTTATAAATATATCTAAAAATCTAAATAATAAATAAATTATAAACTAATTAGTTTTTATGATAATGCTATTGCACGAAAAGTGTTAAAATATACAGAGTGTTCAGTAAGTCAGGAAACGGGTTTCTATTGTTCTCATTGTTACAAACAATATATTATTTTTAATGTTATTTATTGTTTGTTTTAATTGAGTTTAACTATTTTGTTTTATGCCGCTTCGCCGACCACTAGTATTTAAGGGCCCCCCGTTACCCCTTAAATTTAAGATACTCTCTGCACCCAGAGAAAAACCTCGATATATATAATAAATTCATTGTTCAATTTGATAAATATATCATTACTATTGAATCTATGATATATTTATCAATATGATAATTTTTTTTCTTGTCTTGAACAATAATTATTTTGTTCGTATTAATAAAACATTATCATAAACCCTTGATAAAATTTCTCTATCAAAATTGATTGAGGTTTTTCTTTGGTTGTTATTTCACTTAAAAATTAAAAGGATACATTTTTATTAAGAATTTAATCTTTAAATCGAAACATAGTTATAATAATGCAATATGTTAAAATATTTGAATATGCTAGGGAGGGAGTAGTTATGGTGGACCCTCAACATTTATTTTAGTGCCTTTGTTTTTCAAATGTACCTTCAATGTATCCTTTGCTTGACCCACTTAATGTATTTAAATTTATTATATTAAATAATCTTCCTTTTTTATATTCCAATGAGGTAAGATATTGACAGATATCGATATCGATTAAAATTGTAATTTAATTTAAAATTAAAGTACCAAAAATAAATAAAAATACATTTATTTATTTAAAAAACCAAACCACAGTCTTCTATAATCTATTTCTTCATACAATAAATATGTTATAAATATGTGTTTTTACAAGTGATTATTCCATTATGATTAATACAATATATTTAAAAATTTTATACATAAGACGCTAAAAACAATTATTGTTTCATATGTCATATAACTTTCAAAAAAAATTTGGACTTCTCTACCTCCTACCAACTTAAAATTTTATCAATTTAAATTATCGAAGAGAATGATTGGTTGATAATACCTTTCAAGCCATTATTCTAAAATATATTAATATGTCTCAATCAGCATAAACACTAGAAAATACACATTATATTTTTCAACATAAGTTGATTTATAATTACTGGAATTAAGTTATTGTTATTTTCAATCATTAAATCGTATTATATCATAATGTGACATAATTTTGTTGATTACTTTTGTTCATATTATTTTGCTTAACATCTTAAATTGAACTTAATTATTTGTATATGTCATTAGTTTTTTTGATCAATTTTATTTATTAAGTGCAATATTTCTAAAGTCTTTTTAAAAACTGATCCCTATATTTCTTTATGTTTGTCCATTTATTACAACTTTATAAATGCCCCATTTCTCCTTTCTTCTATTATATCTTTAGAGTTTCCAAATAAATCTCTAAATATATTACTAAGTCTTTTCCTCATAATAAAATAAACAATATAGTTCCTACATATTTTCTATTATTTCATTTATCATTTAAAACCATTCAGCTCTCAGTAGAGCTCAAATAAAATAATTTATCAATACTAACAAGATTCCAAATTTTATCCAGTTATAAAATAATCCTGAAATATTTTATATAAACTTAAATATTTAAAGAAGAAAATTTAAAAAATCGGCTGATATTGAACTTCTTTTTTATTGAAAGATTTTGAAGTATAGAAAGTAAAACGATATATTGGTGGATAAAATAATTTGTATTAAGTTTTTTATTAAACTAATATTAGACATTCATGCTATATTTAAAATTCAATTTCTAAAATTTATATTGAAATAAATATTAATTCATACACATTTATACACGAGTATACTAAATGTATGATTTTCTAAGCATTAAATAGAATTTTATATTTTTATATTAAAATGACTATGTGTAAAATATTTTATTTTTTTGTATTTTGGTTAAATTATTCTACAGCGTTAGAATACATTGAGTTAAATTGTAACTTTACTAAGTATATTTTGAATTATTTTAAACACAATGAAAAGTACTTGTTAAAATTAGAAGAAGACAAAACAAATATTTCAATAAATGATTTAAAAATGTATGGAAAAGCTATACAATCTCACGGCGAAATTGTAATTGCTATGTTAGAAGCTCTAAGATCCGAAGATAAAGCAAATTATCCATTCAAATTAATGGATGTAAATTTATACTTGAATAACGTTTCAGGATCTGTAGAGATGAGCTATATAAATAAAAGTGGTAAATTTGATCAATTAAATGGAAAATTAAATTTACTAGAAGGATTTTTGATGATTCATAAAGCAATGGTAAAACGAATTGAAAATTTTATGAATAATACTTGTTCTTATGTATCTTTTGATGAAGTATTTACGAATTGTCCAGATTTTAATGAAAAGAAAGATTATAGAATTCAATTTCTCCCTGGAGTTGTAGAAAAACTAAAAAATAGATTAACTAATAATGACTTGAGACTCAAAGATGAAAGATTAATATTAAATAATAGTGAAATATTTAAATTATTTGAATTAGCATTGGAAAATGATTCTCGCTGGGATTTTCATCCGAAAAATTTGTTATACTACGATTTAATGATGGGACAGCAAAAATTTGATGAACGAAATCTCATGTCAGGTGTACAATATAGAAAATTACCAGAAGTAAAAGATCATAGAGCCGTTAACGTAATGGACTATTTTAAATTTGCACCACTTCAATATCAGTGTCCTGATGGGTCTTTTTTGACACTTTTTGACGTATTTCGTTACATGAAATACAATTTCGATTCGAAACAGTTACAAGGATTTCAAGAACTAGTGCTAGCGTCAACTATTCGGCCAGTTTTATTACTAGTCCGTATGTATGCTTTATTTTTAAGGAAGTTTAATCTTTTTTTCAAATCTAATAAGAATAAAACAAATAGAAAAAATCTAAATGAAATCCGAGACAACATGTCAAATATTGGTGCTATAATAATTACACAAATTGAAGATTTTAACAATCTAAATCTATTTAAAATAATACCGAAAACCTATTTAGATAATCTTTGTAGAGCTATGCGTAATATTTTCAAGAGAAAACATTCTCAGCCATATGTTGTCATGGTAGATAACATTATGAAATATACAAAAGACTTTTTTGATAAAAATAAATTAAATAAATATATAGGTATTATAGTAGATATAAATATTACTGATGACAATGTTGATAAATTCTATAACGAGTTCGCCCAACTTGTTAATGTAAAGTCAACATACTTAACTGAATTGGAGAAATACAAGGCGTCGTTTAATACAGTAAATAAAACACGAAATATAAATGACTTTTTCTTTAAACAAATCAGTAACGAGTTATTCAAATCCAAGTCAGATATATTAAGTAAGATGATATAAATAATTATATATTATTTATTATATTAATTATATTATTTAGAGTTTTTCTTATACTTTTTAAATTACACTAGTTATATTAATTGATTTTTATTATATAAGCATGAAAATTATAAATCTTCGTTTATTAATTGTCTACTTTGTGTAAGAAGTGAATCGGTGCAAATTTTTTACAGTTTCTTCAGTGTTGACCGATTCAGAAACTGTTTGGGATTGTATATGATTTTGGCTTTAAATTTCTGATAAAAAACTGAAAAACAGTTTCAGTCCCTGATATTTTGTGACACAGTTAAAATTACAACGAAAAAAAAACCCAGCACAGTGGGGTCGTGGCATAGTTGGGTCCAGTATAGATGATATCTGACAGTGATTAAAATCACTATCATAAAAAACGCTTCGATGCAAATCTGTAGATAGTGTTTAATTTAAAAAAAAAATTTGTCAAAAAAGTAGGTCAAATGAGAGCTGAGAAAATAAATGATAGCTACAAAAAAAAAAACACATAATAAAATAATATTAATATAAATTTCTTCTCACGAGAGGAGACTACAGTAATGGAATCCTTGATATTTATTGAAGTTATTAAATCTAAATGAGATAAAAATCAAATGAGTTAAACATTTTTTTTAACTCAAAAAGAATTAAAAAAAAATTCAGTGCCACAGTCGTGAAAGACCCAAGTGTTACCGTCTCAAAAACCGTACGTCTCATTCGTCACTTAATAAAAATGGAAATTTAGCTAGTTCAAATTTTAAAGTTATTTTTCTCGAATTCAAAGAAACAAAAAAATAAAAATATGATTAATTTTTTATACTATGTCATTTAGATTGATATAATATTTATGAAAATCAGTGTAATCCCCTTATAATAAAATAAAATACAAAACCAAGAATTTTAACACAATAGTAGCATATTTTTAATAAATAATAATACGATAGCTATTTTCACCATATATTCTCCTAATAAGATATTTTAAAATAAATAAAATACAAAACCTAGAATTTTAATTGAAAAATAGCATATTTTTCAATACGGTAGCCATTTGCGCATAGAAGATAGGTCGTCGGGACAAATTTTTTTTTTTCATTTAATAGTAAATAAAATAAGCTTTATTTTGATATATATTTAAAGGACGCAGTATTTTTGGAACATTTTCAAAAATTAAGTTGAAAAAGTTAGTTTTTGTAAAAAAGTTGCTATTTTAAATCCCCCTTGTGTGCAGAATAAGTGTTAGATTTTCAAAAAAAAAAAAGATATCAAACAAAAGGAAATTACCTAAGGTTTCAATATAAAAAAATATTATTTTGATTTGTTAATATTCGAAAAAGTTATGGCATATAGGTCCAGTGAGAGATGAGAAAAAGTGGCAACAGACATAAAAAAAAAAAAAAAAACACATCATGGTAAAATTAATACCTTCTCAGCTTCGCATCGAAGCTAAAATTTGTATTAAAAAATTCAATTTATTTTGTTTTAAAAATAAATATTGAACTTCGATTTCAAAGGTTCCAAAAATCAAGTTATATTATTTTTAATTTTGCACATTATGCATAATAATTATGTTTAACGTGTAATATTTGCTTAACTAGTAGTTATAATAATAAATTAAGCAGAAATTAATTATTATTAATTATTTCAAAAACTAATGTGTTGGAAAGATTTTTTATGTTGAATAACACTGTGAATGAATATTATATTTATCTTTAATTATTTCTTAGATCGCTTATGCAGCCAAAATATATACACTGAAATATATAATATGGAGAGTTCTGAATCTATCGATGATAAAAAAACAAACATTAATTATCTGAATGCTGAAGATTCGTCAAAACTTTATTTTCCACTGCCAAAATATATGGGTGACTACATACTTTTTATTTAATATTCATATGTAAATTTTGTTGCAATGTTGTTGTAATTTTGTTTATATTATTTTTATTAACCAATTATGCGTATGTATGAAAATTAATGTTATTATAAAGTTAAATGTCAATGTTAACGCAAAGAAATCAAATTATCTACATTTTTAGAGTTATAAATAAAATTTTTAATTATGGGCAACTTGATTTATTTAGTATAATACCAAAGATTTCGTTTGCTTCTGTCCTTTTCTCAATACATTGTTCAATTTTAGAAATTAGTTTCATAAAATTTGCCAACAATATGACACGACTTACGTCGTAATAATATAGTCGTCACTGGTTTTGAGGGTAGAAACCCGTTTATCAATAAACAACAACAGATTATTTAAAAAAAACAAACGAACCTAAAAAAACGATCAATATAATCAATCATAACTGTAGCAAAACATAGGTACATAATATAATTTTTATATTAGATAGTAATAATATTAATATATTAAAATATTAGTTGCTAAAATAAATTTAAGATTACACCACAACTAATATCTTCTTTAATGAACAATTTTTTTTTTTTTAAGAGAGAAATCAAATATAAATACTTTGCACTACTGAAAAAAAAAAAATGAATTGGTTCAAAAAGTTCTAAAATACTTTTTTTCTTTTAAAATGATAAGAAAAATGTTTTTATTGAAAAATATAACATTTCTCAGATTATAAAATGTTATGAAATTAATAATTAGTTTTAAATAAAAACCAACATAGTATAATATTGCCTATTGAGTGATTATAATGCAACAGCAATATCTATTCAGTCTTTTAACTTCGATGCCATGCTAAGAAGGTATTAATTTTACTATGACGTGTGTTTTTTTAAAAAAAATTTTTCTGTCCGTTACCATCCAATCTCAGATCTCACTGAATCGATTTTGATGAACAATACTTCAAAAGATCACAAATTTTATCTAGTCGATCATTACCCACAAAAATTGTAAAAAAAAATCCCTCATTCCATGTAAATGAGGAAAATTCCCAAATAAATTTCAATTTAAAAAATCGGTAATTTTCGACCTTTCTTCAATTTTTTTTTCTTAAAACTTCATAACTTTAAACAATGAAAAAATCAATATAATTTTATTTTTTATAAATACCTTAGGTATTTAACTATTATTTGATATATTGTTGTAAACATTTGACAAATATGCTAAGTCTGTGTTAAAATTCTGGGTTTTTTTATTTTATTTTATTTTAAAATACCTTATAAGGTGAGAACACTGATTTTCATATATATTATCTAAATATATTTGACATAGCATATAAAGTTACACTTATTTAATTTTTTTTGTTTCTTTTTAATCGAAAAAATAACTTTGAAATTTGAATTAGCTTAAATTTCTATATTTTTCGGCCGACAAATTTTACTTAAACAATCAATTGTCGATCCAACTATTTACAAAGTATTACGTTGTAATAAAGTTATTTAACTATGAAAACGGAGATGATATTTATGATGGTGTCATGTTACCATTATTGTGAGAATTTATCATAATAAAATACAGAAAGCACATTCGCTTTCTGAGACTGATGTATTAATAATTAATATTTATTGCTAAATTGGCAATAGTTCAAATTATTATAAAAACCCAAAAGACCTGGCCATCTTGGTCAGTCGACTCCAGTACCTTGTGTCATTCATCAGTCTCAGTGCTCGGTTATCGTTGTCCGGCTTACTACTTAAAGTAAAGTCTTTGTTTTCTTTCCTTTTTAAATCTATCTATTAGAGCTCTGCATGGTCCGAATTGTCAAGGACCGGGCCGAACAGTACTGTAAAACTAAAAAAAAGACAGGACTGAACTATTATATGAAATTTTAAATGGACCAAACCGAACCTGACTATAAAATAAAAAAAAAATTCTAGACCGAACCCAACCGGATTATTAAATAAAAAACTCTGCACAGACAAAATTAAACAAGATACAACAAAAACGTTGACCATACTGAACAAAACATGAACATTAATTTAAATAAACTTTGGGACTTGATCATACTGTTGCAAAAAATGAAAATTGTACTTGGCTAAACAAGGCTTAATTGAAATGTACTGAAACTTTACATATTAAAATCTTTAGACAATATACATTTATGGAATACTTTTTTTTATATTAAGTCCTAAATTTAAAACAAAATGATTATTCATAAAAATAACTAAAAGTTTACTCAGATATAAACTTATTTGTAAAATCATGAAGTCATAATATACTTTATTACTCAATATAAAAAATTAAATTATATTATTACTAGGCTCCGCCTAGCTGGGGCGCCTTCGGCGTGTAAGCCTCTTCGGGCCGTCATCATAAGTAGGCCACAGATTCCGGTAGAAGTACCCGGCTACGCCGGGCACGATATGTGTTTTTCAGAAAAAATATTACTTCAGAATCAGTGAAAACTATAGAAAACTATATCTAAAAATGTTATTATTAAATCAGGAAAATTCAAAAAGAGAATATAGTAAAATGTATTGGGTATAAGGTTGAAGCCTCTTAATGAGGTATTCCCTTTAGGCCTATTCAAAAATTATTTTAGGAGGAAATTTAATATTTTTTACTTTGTTAAACATGTTATAGAAATTTTTTTGCTAAAATTAAAGTAATGATGAAAAAAGAGGTCCTTATATATTAGAAGTTGCCTAAAAAAATATTGATAGCCCTTGTTCAAGGAGGGGCCAATCTCTCTTAAATACACCCCTGTTATACACACAAATTATTAATAATCTAATTATAATAATTGTGTTTATATTATAGAATAATTAAAAAAAAATTTAGCAGGTTATTATAAGTGGCACACTGTAAATTTAAATTAAAATTAATATTAAAATAAAATTAATATTAAAAATAAAAATAAAAATTTAATTTTGATAAATATATTAGTAACTGCGATTTAACGATGAACATCATAGTTATCATAGATGAATCCCAATTCAAAAGATAAACTCATAGTCTCATACATCATATATGAGAAAAAAGAAAACTATTAACTCTGTACTTAGTACTGTTCTTATAATAAAAGTACAAACTTAAATAATTATAACGTCTTGAAAATTATATAAAACATATAACATTCCTTGATTAAAATAGGGCGAATGCAAAATAGTGTCCTAATAATAATACATAATACACCATATATTATATGGCATATAATTAAGGTTCATAATAAACGTATCAGCAAAAATGAATCACTGCGCATAATAAAACCATGCGCGTGGAGTTTTTGTCGGATCTGGGATTTTCCGATTTTTGGCGCTTTCTCGGCACGTACAGAACGCCGTGGTATGATTGCGAATCGTAAAAAAAATCGTTTTCATGTCGTAAAGTGTCGCAAGAATTTCGGGCGGCGCGCCCTGGCGTCTCGAGCACATGAAAAAAAAAAGTTCGTAAAACGGTGAAAAATGAACGGATTGAATTGATTTTTATATCAATATCAGGAATGTCATTGGGCGGGTCTGATGAAAATTTCAAACCTTAAGTCGTAAAACACTGGCGTCAGCGAGCGTTTTTCTCGAAAACGGTCGAAATTTTAAAACGCTCGCGGGCGAGCGGCAAAAATTTCCCGACCTTCACCAATAATTTTACCGGAGTCTGGTGACCGAGTACTTTCGTTGAAAAAAAAAATTTTGAAAATCCGAGCACGCTAAGTAATTTTCCCAGAAAAGCGTTTTTTTCCTTGTTCTATTATATAATAAGAAAGATTAACTATTTAAATAGAGAAAAGAAAACATACTAAAATATATTAATTACATAAAATAAAAAATTTTCCTGTTTTAAAATTAAACAAATAAGAAAGATGTATATTATACTATTAAAGTTAAGTTTTGTAATAATTGTTCAAAAATAATGTGCCATCAACTATAGAACCGTTTAAGCAATTTCTTCGTTCTTCTATTACCCTTCCAGCAGTAATGAATAACCTGTCATTACTTGCACTACTAGCCGGAATAAACAATATTTGTCGTGTTAATTTTGACAGGCATGGGAATTCAAATTTTTATTTTTCCAAAATTGTAATAAATTGTCTTCGTGGACGTCAAAGTATTTATTTTTGTATTCTTTCAATTCCTTTTTATATTTAAAGCGACTTTCTGAAATTTCTACACTTGAAAGATCTTCCCAATCCGAAAAAAATGTATTTTTTTTATTATTTGACCGATTAAGATTTTCTTGTTGCGAATCACTATAAATTTTATTTGTTTTCTCTGATTGAATTTTATTAAACTTCATATCAATTTTGTCTAAAATTCTCAATTTGTCAATTTCAGAAAACATTTGAATTTCTGCGATATAAATACATTTACTTCATGTTCAATGTCCCACTGGAATTCAAAGTTCATGAGTTCTAATCCTTTCTTACCTAATAATTTTAGTATAATCGAAATGTTGACATCGCTATTAATATGATTGTATTCTTGCAATTCTGTAAATTTAGTTAAATTTTTTTTTGATAACGCCTGATACAAAATAACTTTGTGAATAGTAGGGCGTATATCAGATTCAAGTTCATCAGATACTGCTTTAAATGGTTCTAAAAATTCAACTAGTTTTTTGAGTAACTCTCCGTTAATATTTTTTAAACAACTAAATGTTTGTCCATGGATTTCAATAATTTTTGGAAGTGCACGTTGTACAGATTGCAACATTAATAATCGTGTGTTCCATTTACTCTCTACTTCTTGTACAAGTCCTTTTTTTAAGTTCACAATTCCTTCCACTACTTTTCATATACCTTACTAAATGTTTACATTCATTCATTAATATTGTAACAGGTTCCAGAGGTTTTTCATCGTCTTCATCTTCATTATTCAAAAATTTATCATCGAATAAATTTCTTAAAACTGTGTTAAGCAAATGTGCACAGCAATTGAGACGCTTAAAACTACTAATTGCTGATATCATATTAGTTCCTTGGTTAGTAATAAATGTTATATTAAACATTAAATCACAATAAGTTTCATTTGCAGCCTCAATTATTTGAAAAAAAATTGTGTAAAAAACGTTTTATATTTTCGCCAGTTTTTGTTTCATTTGAAAGAAATTGAACAGTAAAAAGTAATCGACTTTTTAACTTCCAGTTATCGTCTACATAGTGTAAAGTAACTGACATATAGTTATTTTTACGGTAATTATCTGTCCACATGTCGCAAGTAGATGCACAATATTTATTAACTATAGTCTGAAATAAGTCTTTGAATAAATTTTGTCTTATTTCTTTGGTGGTCTTATCTATATGCCGAGATATGGTTGTAGGGTGGGGTAACAAATCTTTAATATCAGTTTTACCAAATTTTGTACCAACATCTAATAAAAACTGGCCAAATTGTAAAAAACCTTCACCTTTTATAGCAGATATAGGTCTTATATCTAAGCAACAATATTTAACGCATTTTTCAATCGCTTCGTCTTTCAAAAGTTTTGGTATAACTTTTTTGACTTTATTTATCGACACGCAAAATTCATTGATAGATTTTGGATTACTTATTACTATATTAAAAATTATTTTAAACTTTTTAGTTCGATGTGCTTTAAAAGCGTGTTTTTTAGTTTTTTTTAAATTATATTTATATTCACTTTTATTATTACCCTTACATCACTAGTTACCAGTAAATAACACAATAAGATAGTGTTTACTTCTGACCTTCTTTATATAACGTAGAATAACTTTTGATATCGTAGAAAATCGTAAAAAATAAACAATTTAACTAATTTTATAATGCTGTAAAAATGAAACAACTGAATTAAAAAAAGAGTGTTTGATATAATATTTTTATTTTTTTTTTACCATTACAGACCTTTTGGTTTTTTTCTGATATCATATAATCTGTCACTATTGGTGGTCGTGTTGTTGCTGTCTATGTAGACATAGAGAGAGCATTTGACATCATTGATTACTCATTGTTTATTAATAAATTTATAATAGTTGGATTTAGTGGTTCTATATAAAGTTGGCCTAATAGGAAGAAAGCATAAAAATTGATGAGACGTGTTATAGTGTCGCGTTACAATTATTGTAAACAATTATTACAATAAAAAACAGACAGTGCATCCGCTACTAGCGACTAATAATTTTACTGTAAAAATAATTACGAAATTAGAAAAGAATCTAACACTATTCAAACCCAAAGGTTGTCAGTCGACTCAAATAGGTAGCTTCAGTAGCGTATTTTCGAATTTTTCTGGGGGGTCCATATAGTTAACATTATACTTTCTTTATTATTGTAATCTAATATCTATGATAGTTCATAAAATTTACGTACCTAGACATATCTTTGAGGTGGTTTAATTAAATATAATTTTATTGACTCCCTTGTACATATAATATTATATTATATATTTCACTTGGAGGATTGTAATTTGGAATTTCCTTGCTTTTTTCGACGTTTCTTTATTATTCCGCTTACAAATTTCGTCAAGGGCATCTAGTACACACTCTAAAAGTTCTAAAAAATCACTAATTGAATGATATCATTCGATCCATATAGTTTCACAATTTCTTTTTAACGACTTTTTAGAAATACTATTTTCTGTATTTTCAATAACTTTTGACAGCACAGATTTTCTCTTTGGAAACACAAAAAAGTCTCTCAATTTTTCTACTGTCCCCATGAAATTGCGTATTTGAGAAACATTACAAGATACCGATACAGCAAGGTTTAAGGAATGTACAGAGCAATGTACGTATTCAGCTAAAGATGTTCTTTTTTTACATAAGCTTGTACTCCATTATACTTCCCGGCCATTGCTGCTGCACCATCATATCCTTGACCCCAGAGATATTGTGTATTTATACCAAAGGTTTTGAAATTGTCAAGTATAAGTCGTGATAAACTTTTTCCCGATTCATCAGTTGTTCGAACAAATCCTCATGTAATTCAAATGTTTTTAAATCAATATATCGAACGCAAATAGACACCTGTTCGATATCGGCTATATCTGCAGTTTCGTCGACCAGGACTGAAAAACATTTGGCTTTTTTTACTTGGCCGACTAATTCATCGAGTAAAATTGAATTGCATGAATCAATTATAGCATTTTGACTAATAGGACTTGTATATTTCATAGTACTGGAACTCTCAAGATGATGATGTGATGCATCACTGCGAGTTCTAAAGCGTAATAAATTACGAAAATTTTCATCGTTTATATTGGTGTTATGAACGGTTAATTTTCTAAATTCACGATGACCTCGTAGAGGTATATTTTGTTGACCACATAAAATAACTGTTTCAATAACAGGAGAAATGATTTTATAATGTATATTATTTTTCATATCTATGAAATTATCTGCATCTAAGACGGATGGTTTGTGGTTTGTGCATGTTTCTAATTGTGAAAAGGTTTCCTAACCAAAGCGCCTAGTGTTTGAGAATTTATTCCAGCTCCTGATTTAGCAAATGCTACATAAAACGTACTAAATACGCTGTTTAATTTGGCAGAATACGCTAACCACGGAAAAATATGCAACCATTTGTATTGAAATTTTAAATTTTTTTATCGTTTATCTTTACAGTATTTACAGTATTCACATTACATTACAGTATTTAGGGAATTCAAAAGTAGGTTCGGGCTTCCAAATTTTTTTTAGAACTTCTTTCTCTACATTCATTAACGAGCGGTTAAAATAAAGTCAAATATCAAATTTTTAAAATGAAGTTCATTTTTTGTATCGGTATTATCAGAAATTTTTTTCCGTTTGACATTTTCGACATTATTTGCACTAGGTGAAATTGATCGTGAAATTGCGGAAACGATAGAATTATGGTGGTCAAATTTTTCTTGGAGATCTGTATCATTGTTTTTTTTAAAATATTGTGTTAATGACGTTTGCTAAGACATTAAAAAAAAAAATTATTTTGTACTCAATCGTATATCTCTGGAAGCAAAATGAAATCAACAGAAAATATCATTAATTGGAACCAGTTATCTTATAATATTAGAACGCGACGTTCCGTTTATATTCGTACATAAAAAAGTAAGTGACGAGTGTATAAATATGTAGTGTGCGTTATGTTTGAAACGCATCCTATTGGTAATGAAACCCCAGTGACTAAAATAAACATGAGTTCAAAATTTCGATATAAAACGCACCATACAGTGTACGGGTACCTTGCCTTTATCGCACTTGATATTTATATTTAGCCATAACATAGAAACCGTCGTCACAACGGCAAGACTATGTAATATTATGCATAATAATTTTTATACGTATTACTTGACTATATTGCAGGAATAATAATCTGTTTTTTTTTGCTCTGGGGGGGTCCAATACCCTTGGACCCCCCTCAATTTACGACGCTGGCTGCATGAACAAAATAAATAACTAGTGTAATTACATTGAGGGAGTTCTAGTAGGAAAATTAGAATAATTAATTACGAAGATATTTAAGCAAGATAAACAATAAAAATAAAAGTAACAGTTAACACACTAAGCAATAATATTATCTTTCCAGTAATAAAATTTTTTTGTTATTACTATATCACAATGCATCCGCCACCAGATGACCTGAAGTTGGTGTCCTGCGTAGATTTCTCAATACGACCTGATAAGGCTACCCTAACGGGTTTTTCGCGATTTCACTATGTCCCCGGACCTCTGTTTCGTTATAAAAAATGAATTAGATCAACCCTTACAAGTAAGACGTACAATACTGAATACGTTCCCCAAAAGTCAACATTGTCCAATTTTAGTAGAAGTGGAAATAAAACTACCCAGGTTCAATAAACCAGATCTGCCTAGATGGAATCTGCGTAAAGTAAACTGGGATACCTACTCCAAATACATTGAGGACAACATCAAACGAATAGAACCAGTTCAAGAAAATTACACCAGATTCATTAAGCTCCTTAAGACGGCAGCATCGAGGTCCACCTAGAGGACACGTTCAAAATTATATTCTATGCTGGAACAAAGAGGTTCTTAGAGAATATGAGGAAAATGGAAATGAAATTTCGGCTAACAGACCAACAAATTTACTATATGAGGAGAGAAGAAAAAGGTGAATTAATTCTTTATAATTTAAGTTTTAAGCATGCAGGATCAGTTGTGCAAAAAAAATTTGGTATTGACTAGGATGTAAGACAAAGCATTAAGTGCGGAGGGTATAGAGTATATAAGTGTCTGTTGTGTTTTATAATAAAAAAAATTCCAATGAGGGTGAGAGCTAAGTTCTATAAAACTATAGTGAGATTAGATATAATGTACGATTTAAAGTGTTGGGTTGTTGACAAGAAAATAGAGTAGAGAATGAGTGTAGCAAAGAGGAGATTGTTTAGATGTATCAGTGGAGTGACTAGAGAAGATAGGAAAAGGAACGAACATGTAAAAATGAATAATAATGTAGCGTTAATCGATGGAATGATGGAATGATACAAAATAGGCTTAGATGGTTTGGTCATATTATGAAGAGAGAGGAATCGGAAGCATTAAGAATAGTTATATAAACTAATGTTGAAGGGAGAAGAGGTAGAGGAAGACCTAAAAAGATATAAAGGGATGTTATTGAATGCGATATGAGGACGGCTGATATGAGCGTAGATGATGTGGGAGATCGTGTTAAGTGAAAGTTTAGGATTAGGGTGGCCAACCCCAAGTAATTGGAATTAAGGGGAGGAAAAAGAAGAATACTTAATCGATTTAATTAATTCATTGTTGGAAGTGACGTAACTTTGCAATCACTTTCTTACATCGCTAAATACTTTAAAATTAAATAAAAGGTAAGTAAATTTACGTTAATCCAATTATTTAGAATTAACAGCCTAAGTACTAAACAATAGGGCAATAGATCTTTATACATATATTCACCATTTTTAAGATAATCACCTCAAGCCACAGCAAGAATAACTCAGTGCCGTGTTTATAGAGCTAATTAATGACATTAATAAACCTCAACAAAGTAAAAAACTTTTATACCATTTTTTATCTACTTGTCTTTATTAGTAAGTCTCTTTCTAATAATACTTTACATAAAAATGAAAATTAAAAAATAATAATCATTTTATAGGGATAATTATATTTAATAAATTTTAATAAATCATTATATTATTACATTATTATATTATTAAGTGTAAGAACTAATAATGACTCAACACTAATGATAAGCTATAAAACATTACATTTTTTAAAATTTTACAAAATAAGAATTATAGAAAATTTCTTTAAAATTATGCATATGACATCTAATAATTAAAAATAATAAAGTAATAATTTAATCAAACTTATTTTTTCAATTGATAAATAGTGTTTATTATGTAGTGAAGACTAGGTCGATAAATTTACATTAAATCAAATAAATATGTTGTGTAACATTTATTTTGATAGTGTTAAAGTTTTCTTAAACCTAGATTTTCATAACAAGATTTGTATACATCTTCACAAAAATTGTCAAAATAATTACATGCATTTAGAATAATTTGGAATGGCCATTCAATATTTGAATAAATTGATGTATTTTGTAGATTCTTAAAATTTTCTANAATGGCCATCCAATATTTGAATAAATTGATGTATTTTGTAGATTCTTAAAATTTTCTATATAAGACTCTTCATTTTTAAAAGGTTCATTTATATAACACTGGCCTTTTATTTGACTAATATCGCTTTGTAACTCAGATCTAAAGTCGTTAAAATAGTAGTTGAAATCGCTCTGTAACTGATTACTAAAGGTATAAAGATAATTTTCAAAAATTACTAGATGTTTTTCAACTATTTCTATTTTATTTTTATCATATAAAACGATAAAGTTTTCTTGTGAAAAATTATTGTTCTTTAATATACTGAGAAATCCTGTGATCCATTTTAAAATGTTTTGTAAACTCGATTCAGAATTCAAATGAACACTACATATTAAGGATTTATTTAAAGTAATTAAAGATTCATACAGTCCTTCAATCATTTTTTTGGATTCGCTGAATGAGCTAAATAATTTAATTAAACAATTATGATAGAAATCCAATGCATCTTTTTTGCATACAGTTAATATAGCAGATAGTATTGTATGATAGTTTTTAATTATTTCTGTATACCTACAGATTAATAATTGTAATACCTGTTCTTTTTTTATTCGAAAATTTATGTTATTAACTTCATCTTTTATTATACCATCTACATTTTGTAGTTTACCAAAATAAATTATGTTTAAGTGGTTCATTTCTTTCCAACCCGTTTCTTTACGAATAATATTGAGAGCTTCAATTCCGCCATTTTGATTTGTATCTGGATCTATTGGAGGTATGAATCTATTAAAAAAAAATTATGTTATATTAAAAACATATTGTTTCATTTTCATTCAATTAGTTGGTTATGAAAATATGGTTAAATTACTATTTACTGGTTAAAATATTAGGAAATAAAATAATAAATTCGCTAAAGATTTTTTATGATTTGATAAATTACAAAAATTATAATGTTTTTTTCATTATTTTCTTTTGAATAAATTTAGTTTTTAGTTATTATCGAGGTGGACATAATGCCCATGCACTCAGACCTGTTGGTCCATTGTGCGCACCTCATACCGAATTGTCTTTAATTAAATGCAAAATATTTTGCAGAGATGGGGGACGATTATCTCTAACCCTTCTTGCAGAAGTGCAGGGAAAATTTCGTTATAGCCTGCAGCTTTAAAACTGCCAAAGGCTTTTATTGCCCATCTTATTCCACTTGGGGTTATCACTTTCCTGGTTAGTCTCCAATCAGCACAGGTCACACGTTTGTCCTGTGCATCATGTTCCTGTTCTCTGTTGTTAATTGCAGAGCCAGGAAAATGTGTGTTCATCAAATGTGATAATGTTTCATTATCGTATTGGTCAACATTCCGTCTGGCAGTAGTATTGCCTCGACAGTTTTGTTTAGTCCATTCTATAGTGATTGCAGAAGTCTAGTTGCTATAGGGAGTTGTTGTATATCCCCACACAACTTCTTCCAGCTTTCTCTTTTGGACTTTTTCAATGCAGATTTGTAGTTCCTTTGGGCGTCCTTATAGGATTCCCAGTGTTGTTCCAAACCTGATTTCATTGCTTTATTTAAGAGCTTACGTGAACTCTTTCTTAATTTAGACAGGTTAGCATTCCACCAAGCTACACCCTGCCCTGTACCTTTCCTTTCTATTAAAGGACAGTTTTCTTTGTAAGCCGAGACAATGGAGTTCTGTAGCATACTTACAGCCCTTTCAGTACTCTGCCTCGACCCCAATCTAAACTATAGGTTATTCAGGTCACGAGAGAGATCTGCCCTGTAGTTGTCCCAGTTTGTTCTTTTCGGGTTCCTATAGTACTCCGTCTTAACTTTGTTAATTTCCAAAGTGAATCGTAAGTACCTATGATCAGAAAGAGAAGGTTCGGAGGACACTTTCCACCCTTTTATCTTTTGAACAAACTGTCAGATCAATGATTTCCTGCCTGTTCCTGATAACAAAAGTAGGTTCAGTACCTCTATTCAGAGTACTTAGGTCTGTAGTCAGCAATAGATCCATTATAACCTCTCCTCTTTGGTTGATGTTATTACTCCCCCAAATAGTGTGGTGAGCATTAGCATCCAAACCTAGGATTAGTTCTAATTTTTCATTTTTGCAATAATTAAAGAGCATAGTTAGGTCCCTACCTGGATCTGTGGCCTCATATGGTAGGTATCCTGAGGCTACTATAATATTTTTACCATCATTTAGTGTTACTTTAATAATAGTCAAGTCTGCACTTGATAGATTAAGTATCAGGCTGGTCTTAACTTTATTACTAACAAAAATGCAAGTTCTTGGTTTGTCTGCTTGTTTATGAAACAATTTAAAGTTCCTTAGATTTAGCACCTTAATCTGGTCACCATTTATCCATGGTTCCTGAATAAGTGCTATTTGTAAGGGTATTGTATGCCACTCAGTTAGGGTCCTTAGTAATACATTACTGGCTCCTTTACTGTGATGCAGGTTTATTTGGGAGAATTGAATTCTATTGTCAGCCATTCAGAAAAACTGATGTTGACGTTTGAGAAAGTACCGTACCTTAGGTTCGCTCTCCACATTTCCTTTTGGATCCGTGGAGAAGTTCCCCTCAGCTATGGCCCTTAATAAGGGTGTCGATTTCCTGGGTCCCTTTCCCTTGCGTAACACACTTCCTCCCTTCCATTTCGAAGCAGGAGTGAAGTGTGTCCGTTTGTTCCTTACCTGTGCTTTACCTCCTTTTCCGAGTGGCACTGGTGATTTCTCAGCCTTCCTCTTTCCAGATTTTTGAGGAGTGGATTTTTTCACATTCTTCCGGGCATGTGGCTGCTTGGCGACATAATCTGTGAAGCAAACTCTGCCCATTCCAAAATATGGACTGCGCTTCAGTTCCTCCAGTTTGACCATGCTGTTTTCGTCCACACTTAGGAACAAAGTTTGTCCTTTCGGGCCAACCTCTGTCACATGGTGGACTTTCTAGATAACCGTGTTCAGCCCTGGGTTCTATTTTGCCAAAATTTCCAAGATCTTCTTGGACTCTTTTGGCAGCCCTGATATATGAGTGACCATCCGTTTGTACTTAGTCGGGTTGTAGGCTTCCAAATGGAGTTCTGCACCGTCCCAAGGTTTTATCAGGTTGACATGGTCAGTAAGCTTTTTAAGAGAGTTCTCTTGGGCTGTACTAATCACAAGTGCTCTATCAGTGAGTCTGGTGTCTTCAAACCTTGGTACGTCGGTTCCATCAGTACCCGACAGTATCAAGTCTCCAACACAAGACTCGATGAGTAGCCCCTGCTTTGTGGTCAACTTGTTAGTGGGGTAGCCTGCGAGGACCAGAGCCACTTTTTTATCATCGGTTACCACGTCCCTGTAGGTCGGTACCCAATGAGTTTTCTTACATGGAGGTTCTTGACCCTTGTCCTCAGGTTTTTGAGCTTCGGTTCCCTTTGACTTTTTGAAGTCATGGGTTCCATTGTCTCCCTCCTTAGGTAGGTTCTTCTGTTCCTCCATGATTACTCGGCTCCTCTTCAGCTTGCGCCTCTGACTGCCGCTCAGTTTCTCAGGTCTAAGTTTTAGACCCTCGATTTTGTCAGCTACTGCTCCCAGTTGATCTTGCGATTCCTGGTCTACATTTGCTGACGTTGCTGTCTCTTTGCTAGTAGACGGTTCACCAAGTTTTCCGTTGTTGGCATTGAGACCTTCAAGTTCGGCGACTCTTCTGCGAAAAGTAACCAGTTCACGATCTTCCTCCGACAGGTTGTCCGTAGGATGCCTGATCGTCACAAGTTCGTTGTTTTGTGGGTTTTCTATGTTTTTATCCATATAGTTCCCACGAGAAGTCGAGAAATAAAGGTCCGTCATAGCAGAGCTTGATACTGTGATAAGGCTGTATACTCTATTGTGTGCCAGGTGCCATAGAGGATCCCAATGGTCACTTTACTTTTCGGTTAACTATCCTGTGACAAGTTAGCAACCCTTTCACTTGGTATGGCTGGGTTAGGGGGGCCTATTCGCTATTAGCAAGCAGGTAAGCCCTGGCCTACCGGTCCCAACTAACCAAAGTCATGATCGGCTAAGAGCAGTGGTACGTGTTGCCACCCCCACTGAAATAACTAGGGTCCGCAGGGTTGTTAGGTCCGTAATCCTTGCGGATTCCCCTGCGGGTTTATGCTATTTATTCTTTTGAATAAATAGCATAGATTAGTTTTTATGTTAAGTCTTTATTTATTAAAAAAAAATTGTTACGGGAGCACAGTGTACGGTCATCTGATGACAACAGAATGACAGATATCGGATCAGTTGACTGGTGGAGGTTATCACATACACAACTATCAATACTTTACATCTAATGCACATACCACTACCTGATAACATTGAAATAAAAAAAACACAGCATAGTGGGATCGTGGCAAAGTGGGGATGTGGCATAGTTAGGTCTAGTATAGATTTAATCTGACAGTGATTAAAATCACTATCATAATAAACACTTCGATGTAAATCTATAGATAATGTTTAATTCTAAGAAATTGGCGTATAATTACAAAAACAACATCAACTTTTTTCTTAATGATACCAATATTAGTAATTCTTAGATTCAAAAATATAATATAAAATTGTATATATAATATTATATAATTGTTATATTGAATTATTTTCAAATTATTATTGATATTGATTTTTAATATGTTAAAAGTAATAATTTTTAACCGTTTTTATTTCGTCCTTTAAAGTGAAAGTTTATATTAAAAAAAAATGAATTTTTACCATAACTTTTAGCTCAACTTGCAAGTTTGAAGTTGATATTGTTAAATAGAAAAAAAAATGAAATTGTTAAGATTAATATACATCCAGGAAATTTTATAATTACTATTTACAGTAAATTTATGAGAAAAGTTCGATTTTTTTTTTGCATTTTTATCGTAATAGATTACTTAAATAACAATCATATTAATCATTTCTACTTTTGACTTTTGGTGTTTAAAATGGTTCTACAATGAAAATATTCAGAACTTAATTAATTTTAATGATTTAAAACTAAAAGAACTAATAACAAAAAAGTTGTTGAAAAGATTTAAACCGTATTTTAAAATTTGATATTAATTTTAAAAATCCATCGTCAAATTAAGGTGAAATTAAAAATTAATTTTTTTTTAGATTTTTGTTTATATAGTAACATGTTACCATAAAATTTGGAATATTATAGACTGGTAGTAGCATACAAAAATAGAGTTAAAAAATTAATAAATTTCAAAGTAAAATTATTTACTTATTTAGTTGAACACTTTTATCATACCAAATCTAATTCGACAATAAATACTTTAAAAATATTAGAAATGAATGATTTTAATTGTTTGTATGGAAAAAGTTGATTAAGCTACTTTTTATTTGAATACGGGATTTTTTTTTCAATTTTTAGAAGAACCGTTGAATATTAACAGTTCTATTGTTTTAACAATTGTTGTACCAGAAATTTCGTTAGTTTTAACTGTAAATTCCTTGTATTATCTTAAAACATATTAAACTATTTATAATGAAATATAAAAATAGAAAATATATTTAAATTTAAGTATTCTTACTCCGCTGTTGTGGGATTGAGAAATTGCTCAAAGCCTAGATTATTGAACCAAATTTCTATATTTTCGTTATAAAATTTAGTAAGAAGTTCACTTTTTTTTGAAAGTGTAGCGTAAGATTTACTATACTTAGTTAATTTTGCAATATTTATTTTCAGTAAATCAGTATTTATAGAAGTATCCAAGATTTTATTTTGTGTAAAAATGTTTGTTTTAAAATTAAATGTTTTCAGAAATAATTTTAAAGTAAATGATTGAAAATTCTTCAATGTATTTTCAGAGATATTATATGGTAATCTTTTGAAATTATAAGAGTCCTTTTTATTTTTTTCTAAGACATATTGATACATGAAGTCCATTTCATCAATAATAGCATGCGGTACGGTGCTTTCAGAAAACAAAAATCTTATATCTATGTAACTAATAAACTTCACTGCATTATAGAAATTTTCAAACATGGTCTTGGAATTTTTCAATTGTTTTTCAAGAAATGTTACACAATCAATAAAATTTTCCAATAAATTTTCTTTTTTAAATTCATTACACTTATCGTTTATAATATTCATGTAATAGATGAATTCTTGTATTATTTCTAAGTACTTGAAATTGAGTACACTTATTGAATAATAATATTTTTGTGTGAAATCACATAGGTCAGTTTTAGGTTGGGGAGTTACCTCTGTACCAGTAGTATTATTTGAATCTTGTTTTTGATACGATATAATTTGTGAATAAATATAACTTATCACTCTTTCAATATAATTTTTATATTCCATATGATAACTTTTGCAATTAACTCCTTCATCTGGTTGCAACATGAAAACGGCAATGGTTATTAAAATAAACGAATAAAATTTCATTATAAAAAAAATACTAATGTGTAAAACTTAACGTTTGAAACTTAAGAAGATATTAGATCAATAAACGCAAATGTCTTTATTATAATTGTATATCATATTTATTTCTAGGAAAAGGTGTATTACGAAAATATCTTTTTTTTTATTGCAGTAAAAATATATTTCAATCAAATATCGTGATTATTTCTTTTCAAAAATTTTTATAGGATGTATAAATATATTATCATCTATAATATATTGATGAATTTTCTCTTTGAAATTCTGCATTCATAATATCAGTTAGAAGATCATTTTGTACTATATTATATTATTTCATATAACGATACCTAATTATCACTATTAAAAATAATTTAATATTAATAATATAAAAGTATTAGTTAAATTGAAAATAATTTTATAGCTTTATTTTCAATACTTTAAATAAATCAAGTTGAATTGTTGTTCTTTAATTTTGAAAAAAAATTTTACATACTGTAAATAATATTATTTGTTTTGTGTGTAAATTTATTATATTCATTTATGATAAAAACGTTTTCAATTGGATCAATATTGTAATTAAAAATGTGATCATCTAATAAATTTAACTAATTTATTTTTAGCAATTAAAATTAAATTAAAAAAACAATAAATTATCTTAACAATGTAATTGTTGCGGCAAGTTATGTGATTATGTTCAATTTGCGGCCCGAATGGAACCGGTTACATATATTAAGTGGGGATGCCGTTCGCTGTCCGGTAAGTCGTCGCCTTATCTAGTTAGTCAACCATTGCATGGTCTAGTGATTAGACCCATCGGCGCCGCCACGAGTTTTTCCGCGACTTGCGGTATTGTAATGTAAAGGTGAATTCCGTGGATTTACCGGGCGCGTGATCATTATAGTTTATTCGTGTTTTGTCTCATTCAAGCGATTGAAGTTGGTTAAATATAACAGTATAATCCAATCCTTGATATCAGCCCAGGTCAGATTACTGTATTCTATAGCGCTTAAAATTTATATTTGTACTTATTTTTATTAAACTGTATTGTTTATTTGTCATTATGAATGTAAGTGGGGACGCCCACCCATAAAGTTTATTATTAATTAAACCAACATTATTATTATAGACAAATTCCTTTCGAGTTTCTTATTTAATAATTTATTGGGGTTTCCTTGAATTCATATCCTAAGTCAATCAGGCCAACCGAGATTTAGGAGCCTGTAGACGAACAGTAATACATTATATAAAAAAAATTAAATATTTTAACGTTATTAAGGCTCTTATTTGTGCAGTTTGTCTGAAAATCTTTTTAAAACTACTTATATTTTAAATGTCATAGTAGTATACATAAAATAAAAAAATATTTAAAAACTAAAATATTTTACATTTTTTCACCTTAGAAAAAAAAATTAACTCAATAATTAATTTTTAATTATTAAAAATGCAAGGTATTGTTAATCTTGAGTACGTTCAATTAGTCATGGGAGATATTGAACTATTCCATCACACACAATCTATTTGTATAGTTTTCAAAACTTTTCGGTTGCGTAAAGAAATATTCCATAGTTAAAAATGTTCGAAAATGACAATTAATAAAAACGATAGCAAATTGGGATCGCGGCACAATGGAGACTTGGCATAGTTGGGTCGATATAAATTTAATCTAATATTGATTAAAATCACTATCATTAGAAACGCTTCGATGCAAATCTGTAGATAATATTCAATTTTAACAAATTAATGGATTATACCAGAAGCTACATGATCTCCTATTTCCTTATTTATATTCTGATAAGTAGTTCTTTGATTTAAAAATATAATATATGAATAAATACTAATCCTTATTATTAAATATAGTATGAAAATGATATTCAATAATTTAATATTATATAGAAATTATAAAAATAATAAAGTAGTTTTATATTGCTTCACTTATACGTGTATAAAAATGTAAAGGACTTGATGCAGTATTTTAAATAAAAACTGTTTGTAAAAACTATAAATAAATGCACTGGACAGACCAGAACTTCATCAGAATCAAAAATATACTTTTCTAAATCAACTTTTCGCTCTGTTTTCAAATCTGAAATTAGACTTTTTCAATCACTGCAATATTTTATTTTTTTTATTATTGTTTTTTTACCAGATAGTGCATTTTTTAGAATTAAAAACATGAAAAAACAGCCTATGTTCTAGAGCCTATAACTTCACATCCAAATAAGCTATCATTGTGGAACTAGCACTGTTTTACTCATATTAAATAGTACTTCAATTTCATTCTTAAGTTTATGAATTTTGAATTTTTTTGAACATCGAAATTTTGATTTAAATTTTTTTAATTTTGCAGTATTTTAATAGCAAAATTTGAAGGTCAAAAAATTTTTTAATCACAATTTTTTTTTCTTTTTAGAAACTTTTAGTTATGTTCTTTTAACCCATATCATATTTGAATCGGTTTATAATTTTTTTTGTATCGTTTTACGGTCTTGAACACGCGTGGTTTGCTGAAAATAGCCAACTTTATCATCTCATTACACAAAAGTGACTGAACGAATTTTTTTCAAATTTACATAGTACTTACCTTTAGGCAATTAAAACGTCTGGTGAAAATTTGATGATGGAGAAATAATTTTAACGCCACTTATAGAACTTACAAAATTTACAATTTGCGTATTATGGAAAATCCACAAACTACGTAATTTTCAACATTTAATTTTTATTTTTTGCATTTATTCTGCACGAAAATAAAATACTACATACCTTTGTAAGCAACTATTTTTAAAGTCGTAATTTTATCAAATATTTTGTATTTTAGATAATTTTATTATTCTAAAAGTATAACAAAATGTGTTATATTTTTGAGTGTAATAGAGAATAATTTTTATTCTAAAATATAATTTAATTCTATTTATACTATTTTTAAAATTACTGTTCTTGTTTAGTACTAAGGAAAGTATAATGTCGATGGGTTGTCTTTATTATACATAGGGTATTAATTTTATCATATTACTTATAGTGACTTTTGTATCAATTTCTTCATGTAATATGACAATGTTAAATAGCATTTAAAACTGGTTATCTATTTTTATTAAATATAACAGGATTGTCCATATAAAATGACAATTGTGTGTCACCGAGCAGTCAAGTCAATGTGTAACTTTTATTGTTGTGACTAGTAAATTGTGTGTTAATAAAATCGATTTTAACTATTGTTTTTGATTATAATTAGTTTAAATTTATTATTATGGAATGCTCAGTCGGTATAGCAGTGAACGAAGAGTGTCACAAATCGGTTTACGGTGTTAATAATCAATTATTATTAAATATTTTTGATTTTTCTAATGAAAACCAACAACTCCTTGCTTATAGAATAAACTGTTCTTTAACTACAATTTGTGAGTATCACAGTAAAAAATATTTAGATTATTTTTATTTTGTGTTCGGTAGAAAATGTTCTGATCCATTTAATATACATAAAATAACTGTCCGCAAAGGTCTAATTGAAATAAAACTACAAACCGTTCTTGAATATTCAAATTTGGAATTAATACCTGGAAAGGCCTTATGTAAAACATGTTTAAAACGTTTGAAAGATTCTGCTGATTACTTGAATATGAGTGTTGAGCATGAAGAACCCGTGTATGAGTCTATAGAAAATAATTTAGAAACAATAAATAACGCTTGTAACAATTTAGGTATATCACCTGTTGCATTAAAAAATTTAAGTAAAACTCGCCGACCAGTTATTATTGAAAAAAAAGCTGAAGCTATAAGTACTGTAGTAAAAAAAAACTTTTCGCGGCTTATGAAATTCCTTCATCTTCTTCTAATAGCACACATTTTATTTCTAACGGTAATTATGTCGTTAAAGAGTATGAAAGTTTAATAAATAACTTAAAAATAAAATTTAATGAAACCAATGAAACTAGCCAACACATAAGAATTTTAAGTCTGTTGCCTAAATCTTGGTCAGTTTCAAAAATTTGTGAAGAGTTTGGTGCCACAGAATACTTTGTGAAAAAGGTAAAAAAATTAGTCGATGTTCATGGTGTTTTACCTGACATTGTCGTTCAAAAACCTGGTCGAGTAATTGATTCAAATGTATTCATTTGAATCAATTCAAAATTCAAAAAATTTTGTAAATTATAAGAACAAAATAATTAGGTATAATATAAACAAAAATAAAACTTATATGTATGTATAAATAGAATTAAATTATATTTTAGAATAAATTAAAATGAAATATATAATAAAAATTATTCTCTATTACACTCAAAAATATAACACATTTTATTATACTTTTAGAATAATAAAATTATCTAAAATACAAAATATTTGATAAAATTACGACTTTAAAAATAGTTGCTTACAAAGGTATGTAGTATTTTATTTTCGTGCAGAATAAATGCAAAAAATAAAAATTAAATGTTGAAAATTACGTAGTTTGTGGATTTTCCATAATACGCAAATTGTAAATTTTGTAAGTTCTATAAGTGGCGTTAAAATTATTTCTCCATCATCAAATTTTCACCAGACGTTTTAATTGCCTAAAGGTAAGTACTATGTAAATTTGAAAAAAATTCGTTCAGTCACTTTTGTGTAATGAGATGATAAAGTTTGCTATTTTCAGCAAACCACGCGTGTTCAAGACCGTAAAACGATACAAAAAAAATTATAAACCGATTCAAATATGATATGGGTTAAAAGAACATAACTAAAAGTTTCTAAAAAGAAAAAAAAATTGTGATTAAAAAATTTTTTGACCTTCAAATTTTGCTATTAAAATACTGCAAAATTAAAAAAATTTAAATCAAAATTTCGATGTTCAAAAAAATTCAAAATTCATAAACTTAAGAATGAAATTGAAGTACTATTTAATATGAGTAAAACAGTGCTAGTTCCACAATGATAGCTTATTTGGATGTGAAGTTATAGGCTCTAGAACATAGGCTGTTTTTTCATGTTTTTAATTCTAAAAAATGCACTATCTGGTAAAAAAACAATAATAAAAAAAATAATATATTATTTTTGTTGTCAATGACCTTTAAGAAGTCTATGATATAAATTTCATAAATTTCTGAACTATACCAGCACACACATAAGGTGATTTCACATGGAATGACCCTAATTTAAAAAAAAAGTTATAAGAATTATATCACTTGTATAATATTAATAAAACTATCATTATCCATGAATTTATTATGTATAGCGAGTATAGTACATAAAATTATGAAGTAAAAACACTAAACAATGTAAAATAATAAAAATGAGTAACAATCACTACAATATCCTACTGATAACTAGATAAACTAACTACACGTCCTCGTAATCTTACTTCAATAAGAAAATAAAACATAGTGTATAATTGAGACAAAAATTTGCCTAAATTAAGTCTAAACCACACTTTTAGTTGGATTTTGTATTACTTTTTTAATTTGTAATAGTGTGATATCATCACAATAATAAATGAAAAATTTATATCTTCTCAGATTTGCACAGAAGTTAAAAGAAAGTTCAATAATTCTTACCCTCGTCAATTCATTATAATTTCAGTTATATTTTGAAATTATAATTTATCATAAGTCATTTGTAATTAAAACAATTTTTATGACATGGAAGCCCTTCCGTTTTATATACTTTTTGGACGGACATTAAAATCTTCAAAATTCCTCTCTAAAAATATTTATAATTAACAATTAAATTTGATTTACTTTTTTTTTGTAACAGATGGGGTTTAATTGGGGGTACTTACCTCCTCCTTCTATATGAGTATATTGTTTGACATAAAGTTATAGTAGAAGTAGAAAATTATAACGACACGATAATCGTATATTTTTTA
This sequence comes from Daktulosphaira vitifoliae, assembly GCF_025091365.1. Classification (NCBI taxonomy): domain Eukaryota; kingdom Metazoa; phylum Arthropoda; class Insecta; order Hemiptera; family Phylloxeridae; genus Daktulosphaira; species Daktulosphaira vitifoliae. Next base: position 21,151,840 of record NW_026099576.1, read on the forward strand.
CAAATTCATTTTTTGTTTAATTTTGGGGGCCATTTACTTATGATACGATCACATTTGCATGTGCCCATATCTCTGTCTCCCATAACATCGTTGTACCGTTTAATAGACATATATATATATATATATATATATATAATTAACACAGTGACATACAGCAATACTAACAGGAGGGCGGACTGCACACATAAACACTTTTTGCAATTCACGGCCAATGTGCCATAATAGATATCCCTATCGACAGTTGACATTTTACCATCTTCGCGATCACTACTTTTGCCTGATAATTAACTTAACTTCGCTACCCCGTATATTATAGTGTGTGTGTGTGTCGCCGTCAGCTCCCTGTTGGATTATAACATCTCTAGGTGTCCAGCAGGTTGTATTATCCATTTAATATTTCAATTGCTTAATAAATATTTATTTATATCGTTGTTAACCTAAAGTGTTATATATATATAT
>NW_026099576.1:21153455-21167566 GCF_025091365.1 Daktulosphaira vitifoliae
CATCTCTAGGTGTCCAGCAGGTTGTATTATCCATTTAATATTTCAATTGCTTAATAAATATTTATTTATATCGTTGTTAACCTAAAGTGTTATATATATATATTGTAGTGCGACCCTTGGTAGTTCCTCTAAGGGAATATAAATTAAATAGGAAACTTCAGTACCTAAGGTAGATATAGCCTAGCCAGCTATCCCCCGTTGGTCCCTTAGAATACTGTCGACGGGCATTTAGACTAAACCCCTAAATAGCGACGTAACACTTATAAAAGACAAGTCATCACCAACATTTTTTTTACAGTATACCAAACAAAAGAGACATATCTAAGGTATTAATAAAAAAAAATTCTTTCTATACATCCATTTTTAAAAGAGTAATGGCAGTTTTTATAAAATTTTATTTACTTCTGTGCATTATCAAACTTGATTTATCAATAATACAAAATCAACTTGTAATTATGCATATATTTTTTTAGCTTCGATTTATTTTAATATATATTCCCCTTTGTATGATGTAGTAAATAGCTGAGAAAGTATTGAACTACGTTGATTTTAGTATAATATAAACTTTACAACAATAGTAAGCAATTTTTGAATTCTTAAGCAATATAATAATTCCATATAAAAGGGAAATGCAGGGTAAGCAAATTAATAATGTTGGTAAAAAGTGTATAAAAGGGAAACATGAAAAGTATAGGGGGACTGGACGTTTTGACGAAGTAACGTCGAGTTACGGATCAGAAGATTGGACGCGAGTATCTTTGTTCGATTTAATTTTGTTTAGTGTTACATTTTGATATTACCTTTTTGACTTTGTGTTTATTTCGTTTCTTAAATAAAATAACTATTTAAAAATCTGGACTTCGCGTAAATATTTTATATTCACCGTGCTTTTAGAATTGTGTGTGTGTGTGTGCAGCTACAGTCAAGGTTGGACTGCTGGTCCTTTAGTCAATCTTAATAGTTAGTGTACGTACTGGCTAGTTTTTGGGCTAAACCGTCTTTTAGTAGGTATAGTAAAAAGGTAGTTGTGCTGGTGGCTGACAAGGAGCCACCCTTCAGTCTTCTACTTTTGAGCTAGACCTTGCTGACGGGTCTAAACTCTAACCCTTTTGTTGTTCACTAATTTGAGGGTTTGGGGCTGACCAGTGTATCCAACGGGAGGACTCGAGAAGAGCTTGAAACGACGAACTAGTCGTCATATATAGTAACAAACATTAATTAATTTGTGTAAAACTTTTGTGTCTAGGTCGGGACACTATCGATATACGTCAATGCTTAATTAAAATAACGTGCAACTAAAAATTATAAAAAAAACTATTCTATAATTTTTAATGCATATATAATGATTTATAAGTGTAATATTAGTTTGGAAAAGTAAAGTACAGTAAATAATTTATCGATTATAAAACTAAAATACATTTATGAAATTGAAAATTATAATTGTTAGTTTTTAAAATTTTTTTTTTTACATAATTACGAATTTTCTTATATATTAAATATAGGCTATCAGATATTAATTAATAATTACACATAGTATAAATAAAATATTTGATAATTAATTAATAAATGCGATTTTTTTAAAAGATTAATTACTGTTCTGGTAATATTACCCATAGTTTATCCATATTAAAGTAAATATAAAGTAATAAAAAAATAATTACTGGTAATTTTACATCTCTATAAATATAACATTAGGGTGACCGTAAGCTAAATTGTTAGGTTTTTTTAATAAAATTTAGAAGGGCCACCCCCTAGAATTGTTTGAATACACAAAAAAAAATAATTGTTCAAAGTTGGTTATTTTCAAAATTGTCAAACTCTAAGATGGTATCTTCATAAGTTCATAAAAATTTTTTTGTAGTTATAACATTTTTCTATAAAAAAGATATCTACAAAAATGTTCGAAAAATTATTATTTAGCCGAACAAAAAATGAAAATGCAAATGTTCTATATTAAAGTTGATACTATTAACTTGATTTATTTTATAAACCGTCCACTGCAGAAAAAAAATGTTCACACAAAAGTTGTTTTAAATTAAATTTTCTATTTATTTTTTATCTAACGTTTTTTTTTTTTACCATTTACTATTCACAAGGTACATTAAATAATTTGTAAAATAAATTAAAATAAAATATTCAGACTTACATATTAATAAAATACTAAAAACTACTTTACAACTAAACAAACGTATAAAAAATTAAACTAGATATTCAAAAAATTTCTTATTTTTAGAAGTCTTGATATAAAATACTTTTATTGTAATTAACAAAATAACACCGATATTTTGTAATAATCTGTAGTAGATATTGTTTTTGTGCTTCATCTTTTGTTAAAATACTATTGTATTCTTCGATGAGCTTCATTATTTACAATTTCTTTTACTTTTCTATATGTATTGTTGTCTTTCTATAACATATAATCTAAATATAATAAATCAGTTTCAATTTCAAATCTTTCAAAAGTTTTTTTTTATTCCTTTGTAGTGAAGTCTTCAATATTTTAATTTTTATATTCATAAATTTCATTTTAACTTAAAACTACACATTTTTGTGTAAATGGAGCTTCTTCGCGATTATTAAATGAATTCACCATTTTAATTTTGGTGTCTTCAGATAAATTATCATCAAAAAATCCAAATGCTGCTGTTTCGGATACTAAATACCATAAGTGACCGGACAGGTCTTTTAAAACTACTTTATAAATATCTATATCTATTGTTTCATCTTCAATCATTTTTTTTATATTTTTTCAAACATTTTTTTCTTCACGATAAAGTATATTACATTTGCTTTAATTTAAGATATATATAAAAGTGTCATACTTTTTGGAACACTTCATAAGTTAAGTTTTTTAAGTTAGTTGTTTAAAAAGTTAATTTTTAGTGAAAAAGTTGTCATTTTAAATCTCTCCTGTAGGTAAGTAAAGTGTCAGATTTATAAATAAAATATACCAAATGATAGGTAAAGACATCATGCATTTATATAAAAAAAAAATTACGTTGATTTGGTTATTTTTAAAAAATTTATGGCAATTTTAGGTAAATAAAATTGAAAAAATTTTGAAAATTAGCCATTTTTAAATTTGTATTTTTTTCAGAGGTTTCCCCCATTTACGGGGAACGAGAGAATTTTTTTCAATTTTTGAGGGTAATGTCTTCGACTAGATACAATTTGTGATATTTTGACGTATCATTGAAAGAAATCGGTTGGATGAGAGTTGAGAGAAAGTGGTAACAGACACAAAAAAAAAAACATCATAGTAAAACTAATGCCATTTTAGCGTCGCATCGATGCTAAAAAAAATTATTGTAGCTTTAATAAACTGGATGGAAATAAAACAATATCTTATTTATAGTATTTAAATTTAGATTATCTATGTGTTTATGTAGTTGCAATGTGCTTTACCGCTAGGTTCCTAACAGTTGACTAATCTGTACCTAAACGGGGCAAAGCTGGCCCTATATAATTTATATCCCACTAAAAGGGCAGTTAGCGATTTCATGGCCAAATAAATATAGACTCTCAACTAATAACGATAAAAAGCATTTATTTCTATTTAATATTATTTAAGTATAACCTGACTGGATCTCTAGAGATGTTAGTCGTATCCAAGTTAGGTGAGCGACGGCGAAGAGTGTACACAACCCGAGATATAATAAAAAGTAAAACAATAATAGTAATTCATTTAGTAACCACAACAATATTGCACGAGTTAACTTATCAGATCAATAAAGTTAAGTTGCCGCAAGCGTGGTAAAATATCGACTGACTTTATTATGGTTACAATTAACTTAAGAACAGTGTGTAATCAGTTTGTTTACACCCGCGCGCCTTATACTCATAGTTAAGTTGTAGGGCCGTTTGTGCTCATCAGGCTCTAGTATAGTTGTAAATTGTTGATGTTGGTGAAGGACGAATAATCTGTCCGTAACATAATAATCAAAATATATTTTCTTGATATAGATTCATACCTCCAATAGATCCAGGTACAAATCAAAAAGATGTAATTAAAGTATCTGGATATTATTTGTAAGGAATCTGGTTGGAAATAATGAATCACATTAGTATATTTTATTTTGGTAAACTATACAGTGTAAATAGTATAATAAAAGACGAAATAAGTTGCATAAATTTTCGAATAATAAAAGAACATGTATCACAATTATTAATTTGTAGGTATACAGAAATAATGAAGAATTATCATACATTATTATCTGTTTTATTATATGTACAATATAGATGCAATCAACTACTACTATAATTGTTTGGTTAAATTATTCGATAAATCCAAAAAAATGCTCGAAGGATTGCATAGAGCTATAATTACTTTAAATAAATCATCAATACGGAGTGTTTAATACAGCTCTAAATCGAATTCATTAAGTATTTTCAAATGGGTTACAGTTTTTCTCAGTTTATTGAAGAACAATTATTTTTCTCAGAAAAACTTTAGAAATTTACATAATGATAATAAAATCGAAATAATTGAAAAATTTCTCGTAAATTTTAAAATCTATTTCAATATATTTAATTCTATGTTATCAAACTATAAGGTTATACTAAAAATTCAAATGCCATTCACTATTAAATAAAAAACTTAAACATTTTATTAAATTCAAAATATGTGTTCCCATTTAAAAAAACAAAGTTGACACCCTTACAAGGCATTAGGGATGAACATAAAAAGTTTTAAATAGTTAATAATTCAAGAATAATGTGTAACTGAAGATAACCAAAATAAAAAAAATGTTTAAATTATTATTACTCTGTAAGTAATTGAGTGGGTTACGATAAAAAAAATCACCTTGTATATTGTAAAATTCATTCTACATTAAAATATACAATTCTCTCACCTCATTCCTTATCCTCGGCATAACTAAAGACTTAAGATAAAATAAAACCACGAACGTTAACGAATCCGCGCGAATACCACCGGGCGCTGCGTTCAAACACATATTTTAATACTTTTTGTATCATTATATGTAAATTGTATCTATAATTTTCATAATATTAGCAACTCGTTTTGTCTTAAAATAATAATTATATAAATTCTTTTTAGAATCTTTTAATTTTAAATATGTATATATACATTAAATTCATGAATTTGCACACAGAACAAATATTAATAACTACAGAATGTTCATTTTATTTTGATATTGATGAACAGTATTAATGTTTAATCAAATTAAAGTATTGAACTTAAACAATAATTTTATTTTCAATTTAAATAAACCTTTTAAATATTTTAAAATAAATTATTTTTGAAAGTAATAATCCATATCATTAAATATATACAATAATATATCATTAAATACATTTTTTAATATAATACAAAATGTTCTTGAAAGCATTTGATGTTATAAACACAGAATTTATCCATAAATAGGTGATAATATAACTTATACATCCTGTAAAATATTATAAAAAACAGTGCTATATTTCATTGAAATATATGTTCACTGTCGTATAAAAATATTTATATCATTCATACATAAGTTTTATTGACAAATAAGTGATATTAAATAATAATGAAAACATTTTCATATATTATAATTCTTCTTAAGTTTTAAACGAAAAATTTTCATTATAGTATTTTTTACAATGAAATTTTATTCGTTTATTTTAATATCTATTATCTTTTTTTTTTTGCAACCAGATGAAAAAGTTCATTGTAAAAGTTATCATTCTATGTATGAAAATTATATAGAAACGGTGGTGAATCACATTTATTCACAGATTATATCGTATCGAAAACAAGATTCTAATCATTCTATTGGTATAGAGGAAGCATTCCAACCAAACTATAACCTATTAAATTTTAGACAAAAATATGATTACACAATAAGTATTATCAATTTCAAGTATCATGAAATTTTAAGAAAATACCTTGATTTAATTAATCTTTTACTAGGACACTGTCAGCGATTTTATAATGAAAATAAATCATCGATACATTTTATTTCTTGTGTACAATTTCTTGAAATAGTTGTGAACATTTCCAAGAATATGATTGAAAATTTACACAATGCAATGAAGTTTATAAGTTACATAGATATAAAATTTTTGTTTTTTGAAGGTTGCATGGTGCCACATTCTGAAATTCATGTAATCGAATTTATACATAAGTACGTCTTAGAAAAAAGTGTAGAAACCAACTCTTTTGATCTCAACAAATCACCTTATGAAATAAATTTGGAGAATTTGACAAAATTTTATACAGACGCTTCAATAAGAGTAAACAATTTTTTTCGAAATATTACGAACTTGAATACTTTAATAATAAATGATTTGAAAGAAATTAAAATTGCGGAATTATCTTATGACTTAAATTTCTTAAACAGAGATATACTTGATAAGTTTTTTAATGAAATTATAGAAGTTTGGTACCAAAACCTAGGATTTGAAGAATTTCTTAACCCTAAAACAGATGAGTAAGCATTCTTATATTTAAAAATATTTTGTATAATATATCATTGACAGTATTCGAAACGACTCTTGTTAATATTTAAAAAAAAATTATTGCGCTACGAAGTCTACATAATACTAAGTATTAATATTATAAGTCTTATAATATGAATTTAGTAATAATATATTACAATACTTTTTCATTATAGCACACCAATTTATTATGATATTTTTTACGTAGTTAGCTTATCGAAAATGAATAATTATATATGAACATAATTGTGCAATGTAAAGTTTAAGTAATATGATTTAGAATCATTATTAGCAGTATTTTATTCAGTGAATTAATTTATAATTTTGGTCTCATAATAACAAAAACATAATTTTGTACGTAATAAATTTTTAACATTAAATTATCTATGGTATTTAACAAAAAGTATTAATAAGCTCGTAGAAATTTATGAAATACTCTTAAAATATTATTATATTTTTAATTTATTAACACAAAAAAATCGTGTCAAACTTTATTCATTTTTTATTTCTTAATAATTAAATAAAAAACTAACAATTTATAATACAAATTCTATATTTTTAACCATTTTTGAGTAATTAACATGAATGAAAACAAACCAATGTCTTGTTAACAATATTTAATTAAATATTTTTTATGTATGTTTATAATAATCAAAATATATTTTTTCATTTAGTTTCATACCTCCAATAGATCCAGATACAAATCAAAATGATGGAATTGAAGCTCTTAATATTATTCGTAAGGAATCTGGTTGGGAAAAAATGAACCACATTAGTATAGTTTATTTTGGTAAAAATATCAGTGTAGATCGTATAATAAATGATGAAGTTAGTAACATAAATTTTCAAATAAAAAAGGAACACGTATCACAATTATTAAGATGTAGATTTACAGAAATAATGAAGAACTATCGTACATTAATATCTGCTTTTTTATATGTATGCAATAAAGATGCAGTCAACTACTACCATATTTGTTTGATTAAATTATTTAGCTCATTCGCCAAATCAAAAAAAATGCTTAAAGAATTGTATGAAGCTCTAGTTACTTTAAATGAATCATCAATATGGAATGTTCATTTAAGCTCTAAATCGAGTTTACATAAAATTTTTAGTTGGGTTGCAGGTTTTCTTAAATTATTAGAAAACAATGATTTTTCTCTAAAAAATATTGTTGAAAATAAATTTGAAATGGTTGAGCAACTTCTTGTAATTTTTAAAAACCATTTAAATATCTTTAGTGATAATTTACGGAGCGATTTGAGTACATATGACACCCGATGTTCAATGGATATAAAATTTGAAAATGTTAAGGATTATGTAAGCTATTTTAGGAACCTAGGAGTTATATCATTTAGTTCAAATTCTGAATTAATCAACCAAATTATTCATAATGCGTGTAATTATTTTGAAAAATTTTTTGAGTATGTTAGTAAATCTTGTTATGAAGATTTGGGTTTTGAAAAACTTTCGCACTGTAAAAACAAAGAATTAGACACTAAACTTCTTTGCGTAAAAAAAGTATCAACAGATTTTATTTAAAAATTAAATATGGTTTTATTATTTCTTTATTATGGTTAATTATTAAATTTATTTATCTAATATAAAATTTAATGATCATCACTAAAATTATTATTTTAGTTTATAATCTCCCTATCATTTGCTATATTTGTAATATCTTCACTTGCACACTTGATATAATATATTTTTAAAATAATTTACTTTTTATAAATATATACTGATGAATAACCTGTTTTGTTTTTACTGATAATAATATTAATATTAAAAAATAATAACTTTTTTTATATTGTATTTTATTTAAACAAATTGTCAAAATTAGATATAGTAGTCGACTCTTGTGATAACGTGTTCTTTAAAAACCGTTAACCCAATTTTTTGACAAACAAATCTAATTGAATACTGGACTCGGTGAGAAGGTTTTCTAGTTATTCCAGAATCTCTCTCGGGGATCGAGGTCGTATCACGAGAGATATTACTAGTAATTACTCTATCATATATGTGGTACAGTCGCCAAATATGAACGTGAATGGGTTACTAAGGATGGGGACAAATTGCATGACGATGATACTAATTTGTTCGCCCCGAAATGTCTAGTGTGTTGTAGGCGCACGTCTGTGTGAAACATGTGCGTATTCGCTCGAGGTAGTGTAGATGACAAGCGCGTCGTCTAATTATATAATTGTTGTAAGTTACGCGTTCGGTTAAGACAGATGCGATATGTTTCTACAGGTTTTCGCGTCACCTGTGCGAAGGTGAATTATGTCAGATATCAACTATTTTATACCCCATTTATACCAAGTTTGATAGGATTTTTTTAAAGAGAGTTACAGAAATATTTCGGAAGTTTGCCTACTGATCTATGATTATTGTAATTTGAAATTGTATGGCTTCACTGTTAAAAAATGTATTTTACTTATTTTTGTTAGATGTATTGCAGTTTTATTAAACATAAAAATACCGGTATAAACTGGTGACAAATGAAAATTTTTAGATACGGTTAATTTATGTTTTGAAATTCTTAAAAAAAATTGAAGACCAGCGTTTGAAACTAGTTCAAAAATAACAAAACCTATATTTTTATTTTTAGCACTTCAACACCAAATCGAAAAAGTATAGAACTTCATGGGAATAATGACAGTAATAGAATAACATAGTGACCATTGCTTATTAATATAAAAATTATCGCGATTAATTGTTATATTCTTTAATATCAATAATGCAATAAATACTGGCGGTTATCAATGATAGGTAAGATGGAGTCACCTTATGTATTTACTCAGAGTAATATGGAGGCTATTCATATATTATATGAATCTTCAAATTGGCTTCTGGCATAGACACGTATCAATTGTAATAAACCAAAAAGAAAAAGAAAAGAAAGCGGAAATTTAAATTTGACTTACTTAATATGGTACGTAATGGTATGGTTATTTGGTACAATCCAATGTTGATTATGAGTTGACACTGTATTTCACACGTTGTACACTTTAAGTTCGACAGTAAATATGACCGTTTGAGAATAAAGCGTTTAATTATAAATAATGCGAAACCGTTACACAAAATCTATGACTGTATTATTATATGTAGGAGATTCTATACACTCTATATTTTTTATAATTATAATCAAATGATGTATCTTTAGTTGACTTTGTAGAATGAGTATATTGTTTGAGAGATTATATTTTATTGAGAGATCGACACCAATATTTCTTAAATTTTCCTTTGGCCTGGCCAAAACAAGATCCAGAAATATTTACATCTATGTAAAAGATTTGTCAAGGCGGAATTGTGGTGGCCCAATGTATCCCGGTGCTAAAATAAAGCACCTTGAAAGGATGCGGCACAATAATCACCAAGACAAAAATTAAACATTAAAACATATATTCGTAAGTTTCTCTGTGCTGTCTGCCGGCATGATGTTCGTTAAAACAAAGACATTAAACCTTAAAAGACTAGCTACCCAATACACATAGGCTTACAAATATATTCTAACCTAATACACCTAACTTTAAAAATCTTTAATTGCAACCTTTACTCTGTCTGCCGGCGCGATGTTCGTTAGAACAAAGACATTAAACCTTAAAAGACTAGCTACCCAATAAGTATAGGATTGCAATACACTTAGTCATATAATAAATATTTATCATTAACTGAGAAAATTAGAGTTGATTCGGTTTTATTACATATATAAGAAAATTTTGTTTTAAAATATTAATTGACATTTATTTCCATGATAAAAATAAAACATTATTATTTAATGAACAAATTAAATTAAAATAATAGATTCACCAAAACAAAATTCACTTTAAAATCTCTAAGTGTCATTTAGTTTTAAAGAAAAATATTCTAAGTCCAAATAAATTAAAAAAAACGACTAAGTCCTAGAGAGTAAGAATCTTGAGTAGAGTGTCGCAGATTTTGTGTATTTTAATATCGCCGAAAGAACTGATTTTAATAGGAAAAAATGGGTTTTTATAGTAGACGAGGGTCGTGTAGCGATCCCTAGTGTGATCTCAGAAACTGTAGATCTTAATTAATAGTTAAATGTGATTGGCTGTAGCTAATTAAAAACCCACACATGGGCGTGACTTTGAATCTGTACGATAATCAGATTTAATTGCCTAATTTATTGATTATTTTAAGTTTTAAATAAGGGAACCCTGTTTTGGTGATCTTGTAAATTCACAATATATGACATACATGTACAAAAGATAACATAATATAATATTTTAATATTATAAGTAATAATATAATATTACACAATGATCTAAATCTGCCAATTAGCTCGTTACAAACATTAATGTTTTACTTTAATTACTATTTTATTTTTAGTGATCACTTAAATTTTTTTTGCCACTACTGTAGTAAATAGCTAAGAAGGTATCAAATAACTTCGATATTAGTTTAGTATAAGTTTTTAACACTGCAGTAAGCAATTTTAAATTCTTAAGTAAAATATTATTCTCATATAAGGGAAAATGCAGGGTAAGTAATTTAAAATTTTTGAGAACAAGAATGTATAAAGGGAAACGAGAAAAGTAATGGTGGATTGACGTTTTGACTAATACTTGTCTAGTTACGAGTCACGTTTGGTGCGTATAACTTTCTATTTTTGAACTACTTAATTTATATCGTGTTACATTTTTATATTGTATTTTCATTTTGTGTTCCGTAAATAGAAGATAACTATTCAAAAACCTGTACTTAGTGTAAATATTTTTATCCACCGCGTTATTAAAATTGTGTGTGTGCGGCCAGAGTGAAGATTAGACTGGTGGTCCTTTAGTCTACCTTAACAATTAGTGTGCATGCTGCTGGCTGTCTAAGAGTCACCCTTCAGTCTAATACTTTTGAACTAGACCATGCTGACGGGTCTAAACTCCAGTGGCGTATTTACAAATTTGCTCAGGGGGGGGGATGAAATGAATAATTCTCCATAGACTTGTGGGGGCTTCCCCCTCCCCGCCACCCCACAAAGTCCAAGAAACTAAATAACATAACATAAAAATTTTATTTTTAAAGTTCACCAACTTATCACTTAATTAAAACACAATATTATTAAGTTATTATACACTAACTAGGCTCCGCCTAGCTGGTGCTCCGCCCCAGACCCGGGGCCCTAAAAAAATATTGATAGCGCTTGTTCAAGGAGGGGCCAATCTCTCTTAAATACACCCCTGTTATACACAAAAATTATTAATAATCTAATTATAATAATTGTTTTTATATTATAGAATAATTAAAAAAAAATTTAGCAGGTTATTATAAGTGGCACACTATAAATTTAAATTAAAATTAATATTAAAAATAAAAATAAAAATTTAATTTTGATAAATATATTAGTAACTGCGATTTAACGATGAACATCATAGTTATCATAGATGAACCCCAATTCAAAGGATAAACTCATAGTCTCATACATCATATATGAGAAAAAAGCAAATTATTCCTTGATAAAAATAGGGCAAATGCAAAATAGTGTCCTACTAATAATACATAATACACCATATAAATAAGGTTCATAATACGTATCAGCAGAAATGAATCACTGCGCATAATACAACCATGCGCGTGGACTTAAAAAAAAAGCTCGTAAAATGTGAAAAATGAACGGATTGAATTGATTTTTTTATCATATGTCAGGAATGTCATTGGGCGGGTCTGATGAAAATTTCAAACCTTAAGTCGTAAAACGCTGGCGTCAGCGAGCGTTTTTCTCGAAAACGGTCGAAATTTTAAAACGCTCGCGGGCGAGCGGCAAAAATTTTCCGACCTTCGCCAATAATTTTCCCGGAGTCTGGTGACCGAGTACTTTCGTTAAAAAAAAAATTTTTGAAAATCCGAGCACGCTAAGTAATTTTCCCAGAAAAGCGTTTTTTTCCTTGTTCTATTATATAATAAGATTATTTACAAAATACTTCAATTTTTAAATTAACTACAACACAAAATCCAATTTTCTATTTTTTTGAATACTAAGTTCATTTATGACTTCATCTGGTGAAACTTCTATTGTCCGGTAAATTGCCAATAAAGCCAGCCCATTAAGTCTAGTCTAATAATAAAAAAATAAACTATTATTTTAATACTAATTTATAATTGTATTCCAATAATAAATAGAAAATATATTTACTTCTGTCATACTATTCCTAAGATAGGACTTAATCCTTTTTAGGCTGGAAAAGCATCGCTCAGGAGTAGCGGTGGACACAGGCAATGTACAAAATATTTTAAGAAGCCCATAAATATTAGGGTATATTACTTTGTCGCCAAACCAGTAGAAATAGAATTATTTTCTGGTGGTGAATTTGAAACTTTCCTTTTGAAAAAATTTAAAATGGATTCTTTATTACTTTTCCCCATTGAACTAGTATTCATGTTTTACAATCAAACAAATCACATTTACATTAAAACTCCCTTAACCCAACAGTAAATTTGAACAACATAACTGTTATTTACACGCGTTTATCGTTTACGTTGCTTCTCAGCACGCTTCACAACTCGTGATCATCAGTGTTACCAAAATTATTTAATATTTAATAAAACAATAGAGGTCTAACTCATAACTGATATCATTTTTATAAAAAAAAAAAAATTCACTTTTTTTTTTCAATATTGATTTTAACATTCATTTTCATAATTTCGTTCATTCAATAATCAAAAAAATTATTTTAAAAAACCTACCGGGGGGGGATATGACCCCCATATCCCCCCCCCGTAAATACGCCACTGCTAAACTCTACCCCTTTAGTAGTTCACGAATTGAAAAGATTGGGGTTGACCAGTTTGCCCGGCGGGAATACTTGAGAAGAAACAAAACGTCGAACTTGACATTAAAAGTACTAATTAAATTGTGTACTTTTTTTTGTGCCTATGTCGGCGTACTACCGACGTACAACACTACTATCATATATCATTATCAAACAATTTTTTTTAAGTAATAATAAGAGTATAATAACATATTTTCTTTTTTTAGTAAATGATAAAAGTAAATAATTAATATTATTCAATAATAATGATTAATTATGACAGAACTAATAATAATAATATGCATTTATGGTGAATTTATGTTTTGTGTTAACATTAATATTATAACGAGAATGAATTTTTATAACAATATAAGACAATTCTATTGTTGCCTTAAATATGATCTTGTTCTCTTCATACATAGTAATAGTCTTTAAAAATAAAAAGTGACATTTATCGATCTTCTAGAATTTTGCCCTCAGTAAATTTAATTGTAGCTATTTAGTTCTGTAAATGATAGGTATGGGAGTGAACTTAATGTTAAGAGCTATGGTTTAGTTTATAGATTTCATATTTTTATTTGAATAATTTTGTATGAATTAAAGTAGTAAAAATTAGTTTCATGAATATTTGAGAAACTTCTAGAGTGATTTTTCCACATAAATAACCATCAATTTTAGTAACTTTAAATTAAATTAAAGCTATATTAAAAATATTATTAATTTAAAAACTAAAAGAAACCCAGAACAGGGGGGTCGTGGCAAAGTGGTGATGTAGCATAGTTGGATCAAGTATAATGATATCTGACAATGATTAGTTTTTTAGCTTCGATGCGAAGCGGAGAAGGTATTAATTTTACTATGATGTGTTTTTTTTTTTTTTTTTTTTTTTTTTTTTTTTTTTTTTTT